>NC_060119.1:201137679-201445179 GCF_021461395.2 Schistocerca americana
ATTAGTTATTCTGAATTTGACAAGAGCTACTGGCAACAAAATATTAACTATATTGGAAGTCTGACTAACAGAAATGCTGTGTAACTAACAACGTTTATCATATGGAAAGAACTAAATGAAAGACTATCAGATGATACGAAGCATGAAACTCTAAATAAGGAATTCAAAATATATGCCTCACGAAGATCAACACCCAGACAGGATAAAGTGATCAGAGATAACATTTATCCAAGGGGAGAGTTGTAGCCGCATCGAACTGTAAGTTCGCTGCGACTACAATGTAAAACTTCAATGGAGATGTTAATTCGCTCTCTTGTGGACGTTGTGATAACAGTACGCCTATTGACCGCTACTAGATTGTTTCAGACCGATCTGGAGGTGTAAAGCCTTTACAGTATTGTCTTGACGTACTAGTCAGAATTCTGAACAAATGTAAGATAACAGTTACCGTTTAGCCAGACAACGGAACAGTTATTATCCGTGAAGGAAAAAAAAGTCGTGTGGTACTTAATCAATTCTGAAACTTAATCGTCGTGATCTGTGATAGTCACGAACATTGAAGAATACAGCAACATAAAATGGCTCTGAGCACTACGGGACTTAACTGCTGAGGTCATCAGTCCCCTAGAACTTAAACTACTTAAACCTTACTAATCTAAGGACATCACACACATCCATGTCCGAGGCAGGATTCGAACCTGCGACCGTAGCGATCGCACGGTTCCAGACTGAAGCGCCTAGAACCGCTCGGCCTCACCGGCCGGCTATACAGCAACATACCAACCGCCGACAGAAACTCTACCAGAGCCTAGAGTAGGAAACATCTACACGCGATCATGAAGAATTCGCAGGTACGCCGTGCTGTCGGAAGCTGTAGTCAGTCAGAACTGTTGATGCAAATAGCCTCAACTCCCTGAATGAGAGCTCGTTGTGCTTTCGGAAGCTGAAGTCAGTGTCAGAATTGCTGATGCTAATAGCTTCAATTCCCTGAATGACCGATCGGTGTGCTTTCAAGTGCAGTGGTTAAATAATTCAGAGGTTTAATAAGCTCTGATATAACTTCAATGCTTCGTGTCGACGACAAAATTTAATGGAACGTTACTGTATAATTGTGAAATAATTATTTCTTGAGAGAACGCAGAAGTTAAACGTGATTTAGTGACACTGTTAACAGGCAACAGTAAGTTTATATCGAAATACGACGCCTTCTGTACGTTGTTTAGAGAATACCTTATCGCTGTATTTACGACGTAGGATTTGTTGAATTAGTACCGTAGTGACGCCTTAACGACGGTATAATACTTCACAAATCAACATCCTCAAGACTATAATGTGGCATCGGCTTGAGTGGTGAACTTTTAATTCCAGATATCACATTATCTACGTTTGAACATTCATTTGCAAACCGGTCATAAGGAACTACTGTTATCAAGTTTCGCGTAAGCTTATAAGCCCTTCGCGAACACGCGATGGATATTTGGTTTATTGTTTCAGATAAAGGGAGTGGCGGTGCCGAGTGGTGCAGTAGCTGTGTGTGGCAGTAAAAATGACAGACATCCTCCGAACACCATTGCTTCAGTTATAAGCGAGGGCCGCTTATACATTCTGGCGCGCTGCTCCATCGATACACGGATATCTGTTAAAGGGAGATGGTATCTGAAACCAACCAAACAAAGCGAGGAGTTTGCTTCAATATACACACATACAGACACACACACACACACGCCACACTATGTATTTACTAAGTTTGCGTTGCCACCCCATTTTTATCGTTTCTTTGTTTGAAGCAATAAATATTCTCATTAAGCAAGGCAGATGTATTTGTCAAACTGGTAAGAACTCAGATAAAGGCCGTACATGTAAAAAAATAATAGTACAGAGAAATATTCCAAAGGAATTCCTTATAGCTAAATGTAAAACTTGTTTTTTCGAGAAATTACTTACTTACATCTTTCATCCAAAAACTTAAGGAGGCTGTTATTTTAGTGTCTTCAAGGCATAATGCTGCTTCATTGAGCACCACAACAAACAAGCCTGAGATAGTGGAGTACTTTGATACTACCTAAGAATAAAGTGATGCGCTGGATGTGAAGTGCACAATTTACTCTGCCCAGCAGGTGCTCCAGAAGATGGCCTCACACCGTTCTATACAGTGATGCCTATACTAATTGGATGGCGAACTTCGACTGTCACAGCGTGCCGTCGTCTGTTAGCGCCGCCATATGGCAGTTAGGCAAGAAACTGTGTGTGGTATTTTAGTTAGAAGGGCGGCACTCGTTTTCGTTCGAAATACCTACATTCTTGACGATAATAAAACTAACTAGATTAACATTAAAGCAACGAACTAGCAATTTCGTTTTACGCTCATGAACACTAAAGTCTACTGTAATATCGTAAATATAATGTACCTAAAAGCGAAACAATATTTTTCCCAGGCGTAAGGAACAGTTTTATTCACATATGTAACGCACTTATCAATGGCGACATCATCTTTGGCGTCGGCAAAAAACGTAATGGGGTTTATTTAAAAGTGAATTTGGATATCCACATAATATGCTAATTGTCAGGCACCATATGAAACAACCAAAATTACGTGTGACATTGACACGAAAATTGTTCTCTTCTTTTACTGAACTAATTCACATGTACCAACGTGGAAATTAAGTTTAAAGTTCATATTTAACTGAGAACTAACGTATATAAACAGTTCAATCTGGGTAACTTTGCACCTCTTTTTTCCGTCTTTTTGAAAGTACTGCACACACAATCTACATCACAACAGACACCAAAATTTCACCCATATCGCTAAGGTGTGCTTGGCTATGAGGAAATATGTACTAGAGACGCTCTCTTGGAGTAAAATTTCAATTTTAATACTGGTACAAAATTACTCAGTCATTCTGGGTAACTTTAGTCTTAAAAGCATGGCATTTTTCCCATATCTAATGTTGTGAATAAATTTACATCCCAACAAAAGGAAATCAGCTGTCAATAAGAAGTAAAAACTGTTGGTTCAGTTTCCAGATTTACTTTGAAATATCAAGATATTTGTATCAACCTTGCAGTGCTCAGCTTAAAATCACTGTCAGAAGCTCACTTCACAGTCAAAGCAATTAAAGAAAAATCACAAGAAAGCAGGTGGAACACCAGTCATTCGAAATAAGAATAGCAGTTGGTACAAAGATACTATGATTAGTTAAAAGCTACCCTGATTGTATGTCCCAAGGAACACCTTAATATGTCTATGTACTTTTTTATTATTTGTAAAATGATGAATACTGTAAATATTAAGCATGAGCAAGGGTACTGAAATGAGAACACAAAAGCACATTGAAAGACGAAATTTATTTTTGTCATTTCCATACATTTATAACCACTGCTGCAATGTTACATGCACAACACTACACATTACTAAATAAAATAATCTTACTGAGTTTTTGTCTTACACTAGTTGTATTGTGACCTATTTTCCCAACTGAAAACCTTTTCCCATATGTTTTCAGCCATACCTGAATGCAATCTTACGTACAAGCTGTGTCTCATGCAATTTCGCATTCATTATGGAAGTTATGGTCAAGTTTAGCAAATGAATAGTTTACAAATTGTTTAAGAACACACATGACAATCTTACTAATTAAGTGCTTTTGCCTAATGTCACCATTGACAACAAACATTTGAAACAATTTTTCTGAGTGCTCCACCACAGACTATACAGCATTACTTGTTTCAATAAATTTGCCTCGGCTTATAAATTTTGTGAATGAGATCTTTTCTGCAGTACTAAGAAGTGCATATGTTGCATCATTACAAATAACGGGTGGCCTAAGAATGTAGAGGCAGTCCTTACATGTAACTTGTTTTGAAACTGTGAGGGCAACATACCCTGCAATGTAGTACAAAATGTTCTGCTTGTTTGTGGAAAACAGAGTACCCTCTTCAACAAGTGAGCACCATTATTCTACTTCATCTACAAACATACAAGAATCATCTACAAGAGGACACTTTTGTGATCGGAAATCATACAGTCCTACAGGTACCATTGAACACATCTTAAAATTCGCACAGTTTCCCCCAACACTGCTAACATTAGTGCCTAAAAGCAACTTGTGCATAGCACACTTCAACTGATATGAATTTGGGTTGTTATTCCAACCCCCTCTAGATGTCACACATGAGAAGAAAAGTTCAATATGATCTTGGGAAAACTTATATGTCAATAAATATTGCAAAGGAGAATTTTCCCTAGTCATTATTTCCAGTGCAAAGGCTTCAATCGAATGCATGTTCAAACTTATGCAAAGGCAAAAGTATTTCTTGGGTGCTTCAGGAGAGAAACACCATTTACTTTTAAACTTCTTATATAAGATTCAGTCTGATGAAAAATATCAAGCCAATATACCTGCATACTGAGTTTAAGGCTGGCTTTATAACCTGAAGCTAGAGGATTTCTGGAGTTAAAGACATCAAAAATTATGTCTATAAATCTCAAAAACTCCACTGTTTCCTCACTACCATGGAATCTGGGATTGCCAGCTCTTCTCAAGAAATCTATAGTATCTGCAACACTAGAACTGAGTGTTTGAAGTGCTAAACTGACACTGATCTTTTCATTAACATAATTAATATGTTGTCCTGACAACTTGTTAGCAAATTTGCAACTCATTTAGTTCTTTTAAGTACTGCCATTTAATATGGCCATTTGTAGACTCTATAACACCTGCTTCTGCTAATGCATTTCGAGCAAGTTTCACTTAATGACACATATCCAAAACGCAGTAAACATTGTGGTTTGAAACTGGGTGAAGGAACTGAGAAGAAAAAACTTTTTGATGAAAATTGTTCTTGTGCCATCACAAGTTACTGCCCAAATTCTGATGCCTGTTTAGCCTCTCCAGAGCAGAGTTTATTAAATTTGCCTGCACACTACCATCAAAGCCATTCACTAATAAATACGATAGAGGACACTTAAATTTACCTTTTATGGACACAAGCATAAAATCTAATGCCTCTGAAGCTTCTTTCACCTCTTTTGATTGTTCAACTTCTCCTCCAAAATCTGCAAAACCTGTATACCTCTTAGTTTCCTGGTCCCACACTACCTGTTTTCTAATTGCCATACTGTCTGTTATGAGGCTAGAATCTTTAAATTCAGTCCTCACTTGATGGTTAAATTCAAAGTACCTGAACCCATCACTTAAAAAGCCAGGATCACAATTCAGAGTCCCTGCCCAACGAGAAATCAGTGATTTGTGAGGCAGAGGCATTAATGTCTGTAAATATTCATACACCTTAGGAGGGTAAAAATGCACTGCCATTGCAAACATTTTAATGTACGTTTTGTACCTGTTTCCCGTGGATGACACACTATCATTCAACAAATTGCACACTAATTCCAGCTGAGTCCCTGTTTGTTGATTCAGTAATTCATGCAGCTTCTCTATCAGATGACCCTTCTCTTTCAGAGCACGTATGATGTCTTTCATTGAACAGTTTATCTTCTCTCTTCTCCTAATTTTTTCCTGCAGGCTCTTGATTTTTCTTCTCATTGCCTCCACAACACCTGGTAAAAAAAACTGCATGTGTCAGTGGCCTTGTCAATCATTTCTATTTGTGTTTGAGATCCACATTCCTCAGATGTTTCACAGCTCGGAGAAAACTGAAACAAGAATAGAATACAAGTAGTACAGGCATGAAACAAAGTTTGGCAAGATGTATGATAAAACATGTTTGGTTGAAAACAAAAACAATGTTTATGTGAAGTGACTAACCTGTTCAATATAATCATGAGTCTCTACAGTAGGCTGTTCAGTTGTTATTCTAATCTGTCGCCTTGGTTGCTCTTCCTTGGGCATTAAATACGTTGGAAACGCAAACTGTGATGGCATTGCATCAGGCTTGAGATGCCTTCTCGAAGTACCAGGCCTTACTAAATAATCTTCCAAGAACTGATCTCTACACAAGAAACTAGCCCTTGTAGGCGTGAAACCTTTGCGTTTAGTGGCAATGACCCACTGTTTCAGCAAATCGTCTTATTGCAGAGGAAACCTGTCCAAAACAGAAGACACATTGTATCATGCAAGGCAACGACCAAGATATTTACGAGACTGTTGTCATTTCTTGACATTCAATTATTACCTGTGGAAAGTTAAATTACTTTCCTTGTTCCACCGGTTCGTACAGTTGTATACAGAGCACGAAATAACCATTTTACACTCACAACATACACTTCGTTAACGCCAAGAAAAACTTTTGCCTAACTAAAAGATGGCGAACGATATAAACAAACACTCCTGAGACGGCACAGATAAGCGCTATGGTCGAATACAGGAGATGTACATCCAGTTAGTATGGAGATCACTGGTTCTATACCATCATGAATATTTCTGTGGTAAACACATTAGTGATATTCATCATCAACAGAAAATCGAAGAATCACGTTATTGCTTCAAGTTCCTAAAATGGCAGTTGATGAGACCATATCTGAAGAGTCTGCTATCAACCAACACTTTCTGCAGAAGGTAGGACTACCACTTACCAGAATTCTGAAATGTGGATCTTATAAACCTAGAGTTGGTTTAGTAAAACAAGTAAGATGTGACATGTGTCCCAGATCAAAGATGAGAAGACAAAAGGTTACTGTATTACTTACAGCACACAAATCTGTAGTTATTAAGAAATGTGTATAACGACTGTGTTCAAAGCTATGTACATTTGTTTAATTCCTGGTTTAAGTAGTTTACATTACTATATTGCTGTAGTTCCTACTGTTATCCATTAATATCAGAATGTGAACAACTACTTTGTTACTTAAAATAAAACTGATGACAGTTTCGTTTGTAGGCCCCTTATTTTGAAATCAGTATGACATCATCCCAGCACTGCACCAAAAAGTGCATCATACACAACAGGTTCAATGAAATCTCTTCTCTCCACAAGTCTGCATCTAAGACGTGTTTAGATCACAGGAAACAGCACCATATATGTCAATATAATACTACAGTTCATTTTCCATATGTCTGAGCAAAACCAGTTCTTGCCTTCCCAAGTTTATCCGTTCTGTGCACTGCATCTTTTCCTTAAATTTAGTGTGTTTTGCAATAAAATTTGTATGGAAATTTTTCTGACAAGGGGAGCCACGACGTTTGGAACGCCGAGCTACTGCAAACTTCGTACACTCGTAGTACTCCATGAGGACAACAAAATGTGTAAGCAGTAGCGCGTACTTCTCAAGCGTTATTGAGAAAATCGCAAGCTAATTTCATTCGTCAAATACATATCTGTGCGTGACCTGTTTTACCATGAAGCGGCCGCAACATAGCGGTTCTGGCACGGTAGCTCAGCGTGTTCGATCAGAGCGTCAGCCATCCTTTATAATAAACAAACTAAGCGAACAGATCTTCGAACAAACTCAGTGGGTGTCATTGGACGTCCGCTCTGAAGAAATTCAACGAACAATGTTGAACAAAATGTTTCTTTCTTTTTTTTTTTTAGTGTTTGACGTTCAAGCCGCTGGATCGAGTTCCGTTCGTCAGATTCTTTTTTATTTTCAAGACAGTCATTTTCTTTATTATTTATATTACAATTGATATAATGGGGAAAATATGTGTCTTCAGTGTTTACATCGCTGTACTTGTGCTTCGCCGAGTGCCGTCCGTCCGTTAATCTCCGTGTTCGTTCCTGTTCCTTGTGATCTGATCGCTCTTTCTGGTCTTGCTGCTGCTACTTGGAATTTCGGTTGTTTAACCGAAATTGCTTCGCTGGATTAACCATGGCTACAAACCTCAGGAAGAGTACTCTGGTATTTGCTTTTGACAAAGAATCCCGTCCTGTTCAGCCGACATCCCTGGAAATAGATGACTGGATTACACAGGTAATTGGTCTAAATTCTGAAACCGTTCATACCTGGCAACTGGATCAGGAAAAATACTGTGTTTTTGTCAAGTTAATCAGTGCTTCGACTGTTGATAAAGTGTTACGAAAGTGGGGCTATGAAGTAGATTTTGTGCATAGAAATGGTTATAAAAGTAAGGTTTCCATCTATAGAGCGCACATTCATTACAAAACCGTTCGTGTCTTGAATCTTCCCATTGAAATTGAAAATTATAAGATTAAGGAAGCTCTTTTAAACTACGGAGACGTTAAATTAATTGCAAATGAAAGATGGTCGCCTCGCTTTAAACTGCAGTGTTTTAACGGGGTCCGCTGTGTAGAGATGGACGTTAAGACGAATATTCCGTCTCACATAACTGTTTGTGGGTATAAGGCACAAATTGTTTATACAGGTCAGGAAGCCACATGTCATATATGTAACGAAACCGGCCACTTCAGACAGGAATGTCCGCGGCGAACTGTTGTTCTTAAAAGTAATTTGATACAGTGTCAGAAACTTACCTTAAATGATTTGTTACCAAAGAATAGCCCGGAACAACTGGTTGAGGATGTCTCCCTTCACGGTAACAGTCAATTTTCCCCGTTAACAACAAAAGGAAACCCTGTTGCCACAACTCGTGATACTGAAACGCAACCGAAAAAACGACCTCTGGAGATAACTGATAGTTGTTCAGAGGACGAGCTGTCTTGTCCCACTCCCTCACTTCGCAAGCAAAAACAATGCGATGAGAAGGCAGAGGAACCTGAAGGCAAAATGCGAATGGAAACTAATGAACAGAAAGATAATACACATACGGTACCAGAAAATGAAAGGGGTGTAAGCAGCATTAATTTGCAAGAAACAACAGGTGCAATAGCCGATTGCAAAGATCAGAATCTATCTGTTAATAAACTAATTCAGGGAGAGGATGAAAAACTGCAGTCTCCATTTGTTTCCCTCGATCAGAAAGTGAGTGAAATTAATAAAGAACGAGGAAGTGGTGGCCAAACTGAAATCACGGTCAACACCTGAGGGTAGGCGCCGGCAACCGAAATTGCTAAAGCGTCTGCTGCTGCTCCAGATAAGCCGCGAAGTAAAATCCCGACGCAACCAAATGAGAATGTAGCTCGTAACAAAGGGAAGGGAAAATCCAGTATGGGCGACCCAAGCCCAAAGAATGTTCAGTCCGAAACGGTCGTACACGAATCACTGGAGGAAAAATCAGAAAGTTTACCAGGAAATCAGTCTGCTTGCGGTACAAGAGAAAACATCAGAAGTAGAAAAAACGGGACAGTAACTAATAAACTGATAGATGTGTTATTCCATATTCAGCCTTCCGAGAAAACTGTTACAGCTTAACTGAACCCTGAACCACAGTAAACTAAATTAGTTCAACAAAACAACTACATAGTGACAGCACAATGACGCAATCTTATTCTGTCACCACTATAAACATAAATAAAATCACGACCGGTTTGAAATTATCGGCCCTTAAGGAATTTTTGTACGAATCCGCGACTGATATTGCCCTGTTACAAGAAGTTCTAATTTCGGATTTGGTAATTCCCGGTTTTGTCAGTTACATAAATGTGTCTCCCAAAACAAGTGTTGGAACAGCTATTTTGGTAAGGGAAGGGATTACAGTAAGCGAGGTGGAACGACTGGAATCCGGAAGGGGAATAGGACTAAATATCTATGATGTGACTATCATCAACTTGTACGCCCCTTCAGGAAGTTCTCATCGAACTGACAGGGCACGTTTCTTCAAAGATGACTTGATATACTTGTTAAGGAAATCACCAAGACAGTTATTACTTGGAGGTGATTTTAATTGTGTTTTACATCGAAAAGGTCAGTTACCTAATTTTAATTTCTCAAGTGAACTATACAATTAGTTACTGGTTTAGAATTAAAGGATATATGGGAAATCAAATACCCATCCACTGTTAAGTTCACTTATGTCACGGCAACATCACATAGCAGGATTGATAGACTATATGTTTCTAAAAATCTTGTAACTTCCGTGACAAAAGTAGAAACCATTTCTACGTACTTTTCAGGCCATTCAAGTGTCTTAACTTGCATAAATCTAACAAGACAGCCGGTTCGCCGATTCAAGAATCAGTGGAATTTGAACACTTCCTTGTTAGTTAATCATGATTTAGAGGATCTGATTAAAGAAACATGGGCAATATGCCTGCGAGCCCGTAGTAGATATGCCACTGCTATTGACTGGTGGGTTAAAATGGCAAAGCCAAAGTTGAGGAAAGTTATTCAATACAGTACCCAGAGCGCAAGGGAAATGAAATGCACTATAGAGTATTACTATTCCGTTTTGAGAGGTCTATATGATCAAGTCTCAGCAGGTTCCTCACTTCGGATAGCAGACATACAAATGGTCAAAGCCAAGTTACTTAATATCAAGAGAAGTCAAGTGGAAGGGTTGAAAATAAAATCGAAGGCAAATTCGGTGTCAGATGATGATACTACTTCCCTGTATCATTTAGTGAAGCATACGAAAAACGGGAGAAGGACTTTTACTGAAGAAATTCGAACAAAACACGGCACGATTCTCAGAACCCAGCAGGATATCATGGATGAGATTTATCGCTATTATTGCGAGCTATATTCTGTACATCAAAGTAGTGATGCTTCCTTGGAAGAATTCCTTGACATCCTAGCCCCACAGCTGACAGAAGATGACAACGAAAATTTTCTCGAGGTTGTCAGTGAAGACGACGTGTATGAGACTCTGTGCGCCTCGCCACCAAAAAAATCCCCAAGACCAGATGGTCTGCCAGCAGAGTTTTACATCCGTTACTGGCCAATAGTAGGTGCGAAAATCACGGACATTGTAAATGAGGTTATTCAGGGTAAAATGATTCCGGCTGTGTTTAAGGAGAGTAAAATTGTTCTGGTGCCAAAAAATAATGCAAACAAAGATTTAAATAATTTTCGTCCAATTTCACTGCTGAATTCTGATTATAAATTAATATCTTGAATAATAAACAAGAGAATTTCATGACTTACAGATAAAATTATTAGTCAACATCAGAACTGTGCGCAAGGCAGAACCATTTTTCAAAATCTAGCGGAATTCAGGGATATCATTGCAATAATTTCTGTAACAAACATAAAGTGTGCTTTATTGTTTTTAGTTTTTTATAAGGCGTTCGATGTAGTAAACCATGAATATCTTCTACAGACATTGAAGAAAATAGGTTTCAACGATAGGGTTATACAGTTGATTAAGAACATAGCAACTGGAATAAATGCTAAAATAGCGGTGAATTGTCAACAATCCAGGCCGATGCAAATACAACTAGGTGTTCCTCAAGGAAGTCCTCTGTCCATGTTGCTCTTCGCAATTTCGCTGGAACCTTTCCTCCGACACGTCCATGCTACATTAAAAGGCTTAACATTGTCAGGAAACAAAACAGTTATAAGAGCCTATGCTGACGATAAGGAGTAATGACGAGGTAACCACGCTAGCAACAGTGATTAATTCGTACTGTAGAGCATCTGGAGCCAATGCAAACGAAAAAAAAGTAAGATGTTATATCTCAGAGGTTTTGATAATATCAACGTCGAGTGGGGAAAATTAGCACGACAACATAAAACACTTGGGATCACCCTGACAGCATGCCCTATGAAAATGACGGCTTTATATTGGAAAGTTGCAGCAGATAAAGTGCAAGGAGCCGTTGTAGAGAATTAAACTCGATGTATGAACCAAGTTCAAAGAACACAGTATATCAACTCATGCATCCTTGCTAAGGCTTATTACACTGCCCAGCTGTTTCCAATACCGAGAATGATAGCGAGAAGAATAATGTCCAAAATCACAAAATTTTTGTGGAGAGGTGAAGTGTTCAGAGTACCTGCTAAAGTAGCCACTTTAGATCCTAAAAATGGTGGACTAGGATTAACTGATATAACGGATAAAGCCTCTGCTCTTTTGATCAAAAGGCAAGTTAATTTAACAAGAGACTCGCGAGAAAGCATAACCATCCAACTTTTCGAGATCATTAAACCTCCAAGCCTGCTTCCCCTGACTGACGTGCAGAATATCAACAGTCGCTTACAGCACGTGAGGATTTTCTATGTTGAGTTTAGTTATGTCAGTGTCGAACTCAGGCAGTCCCGATACTTAACATCGAGAGCCATAATGCGGGAACAAAAGAAAAGCGAAGGAAGAAACAAAATAGAACGACAGTTTCCAAACATTGAGTGGACTGAGATTTGGAAAAACATTAGTTCTAATGTGCTCACGTATAATATAAAAACGTCATGGTACAAGACAGTTAACAACATAGTTAGCACCAATGAAAGACTGCACGCAATCGGACTCTGTGAAACAAATTTATGTCAACAATGCCATCTAGTTGACACAGCAATTCATCGATATACTTGCAGTGGTCACATGAATAGTTGGAAGTGGATCCGGGAGCAAATAGCTCTGATTACAAGAACATCCCCTGAGTATATATTGCTGTCATTGATACACAGGCCTGATGCACGCTATTTCCCAGAAGCAAAAAATAACGCTGTGTACTGGTTGCTGGGAAATTTTGTTAACTACGTCCTTAACAAATTAGGATCTGATAGCATCATAGAGTTCAAGGTACACATGCTGTGTGAGTTCCACAAAATTAGAAGCTATTCGAATCACAAGAAAAAGTTCGGTAATATGCTAAAAATTGTACTTGAAAGAATGGGCATTGGTTAATATAAAAAGAAGACTGTGTTGACAGTGATGTATTATAGTTACCTTAAGGATACTATTTAAGATTTTACAGTATATTTATGATGTGTGCTTTCTCTACTTCAGAGAGTAGTTTTTTGAAATTTATAAGCTAATGTACAGAACTTATGTGACATTGAGATTGTGTGTCTAATAGTGCCAAACGCAAAACATGAAAGGTGCATTATTGGCTTATACTTGAAATTTGGAAATAGACAGTTTTTATAGAAATTTCCTTATCGATTGGTTAAAACCATAAGATTCTATCCGATAAATGTAATATTCAATGGTTGGCACATTGCCCAGTTCATTTTTGCAGTGAAAGACTGATTATATAGATCTGATCACTTCTAATACTTAGATTCAATTAATGTCCAGAAAGTGTAGTTGGAAGGCTAGTCAACTTTATTATATATCTCCTTTCCGCCATTCTCAAGCATTTATGTTTAATTTAATTGTTTCTGATGATTTAGTCAGTAAAACAATCTTCTGTTGTCTTTCCTTAATGTCAGCGCAATTGAAATGATAAACCGCTTTGTTTAAATAACTTCATGTATGTATAACCTAGTATGTATTTGCAATGTGTAACATTGTTTTTTTTTTAATAAAGGTTTCATAAAAAAAGCGTGTTTGATCAGAGCGTTAGTCAGCATTTATAATAAACAAACTAAGCGAACAGATCTTCGAACAAACTCAGTGGGTGTCATTGGACGTCCGCCCTGAACAAATTCAACGAACAATGTTGAACAAAATGTTTCTTTTTTTTTTTTAGTGTTTGACGTTCAAGCCGCTGGATCGAGTTCCGTTCGTCAGATTCTTTTTTATTTTCAAGACAGTCATTTTCTTTATTATTTATATTACAACTGATATAATGGGGAAAATATGTGTAGTCGGATGAACTTTTAATAAATGTACAATGTTATTTGGCAGCCTACTAACTTTTATTATCACAAATAATGTAATATCCATGACTATCAGGTAGTAAACGACGAAACGCATAAAGTGATACAGAAAATGTATGCTTGTCCATGATTTGATAAATCCCTTATAGCTGGAAGGAGCCCGAAACGACTTGTTACCTCCAAGTTTTGACCGGCATAGACGGCTTCCGAAAGATGTACAATTAATCGTCGCTTTCGATATTACGAGTGCAAGTTGCAGGACGGTATTTTTCGTAAAAAATGGAAAATAAAGTTAACGGCACCAGCTGCATTGAAGAAATGCTATGTTTCCGCATACGCTAGGTCTTTTGTCGTTTTCCGGGAAAAAACAAACATCGTTAACATTTTCAAAAACCTCTCTTTCACACGATAGTTTGGAAGCAAACCATGCATAACGCAGTATTTCTTTAAAAATCGGCGCTGATAATTGGTTATGCAGTATCGAGTGTGTTGTGACTTGGCAAGACAGCCAAGCCACTATGAGATAGCCGAAAGGCACGTGTTTAAGCTCACGCAGGCTGGCGTGAGGTCTGGAACCGTTAAAGGAGTTGAGTCCAGTAAAAGAAGTACGTAGCTTCTGGAATACTTAACTTTAATCCATAATTGGTAAACATCGGTCTCACGGTACATGCATCACAAGATAAATAGCAAATGATAATGGCGCCTTGCTAGGTCGTAGTAAATGACGTAGCTAAAGGCTATGCTAACTATCGTCTCGGCAAATGAGAGCGTAATTTGTCAGTGAACCATCGCTAGCAAAGTCGGCTGTACAACTGGGGCGAGTGCTAGGAAGTGTCTCTAGACCTGCCGTGTGGCGGCGCTTGGTCTGCAATCACTGACAGTGGCGACACGCGGGTCCGACGTATACTACCGGACCGCGGCCGATTTAAAGGCTACCACCTAGCAAGTGTGGTGTCTGGCGGTGACACCACAGAGTGTGTTTTAATAGCGTCTTCTGAGAAGCAATTTCTCTTTCGATTAAATACGAACAGTTTTGAAGACATGGACAAGCATACATTTTCAGTATCACTTTATGCGTTTGGTTGTTTACTAGTCGATAGTTATGAATATTATATTTTATGTGATAGTAAAAATTAGTAGACTGTCAAATAACATTGTAAATTCAATAAAAGTTCATCCGATTACACGTATTTTTCCCATTATGTCAATTGTAATATAAATATTAAAGAAAATGACTGTGTCGCAAATAAAAAATAAAAACAACTGACGAACGGAATTCGATCCAGCGATCAAGCGGCTTGAACACCTACCACATTTTTTTTTAATAACATTTATCTATTCTGCTCGCTGAATTTGTTCAGGGCGGACGTCCGATGACGCCCGTTCAGTTTGTTTCTTTCATCCATTCGCTTAGTTTTTTTTATCAGAAAGAGAAGCTAACGCTCTGAGCGAACACGCTGACCTACCGTGCAAGCGTCATGGTAAAAATGGCCAAGCACAGGTATATACTTGACGACTGAAACTATCTTGCGATTTTCCCAGCAATGCTTGAAAAGTACGCGCTACTGTCTACACATTTTGTTGTCCTCGTGGAGTACTACGAGCGTACGAAGTTTACACTAAATCCGCTTTCCAAACGTCGTGTCCTCCCCTTGTGAGTAAATTACCTATTCTATACCTAAAGCTAATGCTTGTGTAACCCAGTGTGCCATTCAGATGGGTTTATTTGTGTGTCAATACAATTGTCAGGTTTGGTTCTAGAGTGTTTCTTGAAATATATTCCCAAATCAAATTATAAGTATCTATTCTCAGTTGCAGAACATATTATGCACTGTCAGTGCTGTTCCAATACAAAGATTTTAAATCACGCAGGGGAATATGCCGTAACAGAGTACCAGTATGCCTCAGAAATTTAATTTTAGTTGCTTCAACCAAAGAGAACTATGGACCAAGTCTTGCATGGCCCTCTTTTGGGTATTGACCCATTGGCTGATATGAAGGTGGTGGTGGTCACAGCAGATAGCTCTGCTTTGGCCAGCAGTGGTCTCATGGTAACAACCAGATATCAACATTTTTACACTTTAATCTTGGTGACCAAAAAAATTTTCTTATATCTGATATTCCTTACCATTTCCAGACGATTTTTGGGTCTGAAGTATTTTTATTTGAATGTCTTACAAAAGTAAACGAATAAATGACTAGAAAGCTGTTCATGAATTCAGTTTCAGGTACACATTTAATGTAAGATATTTAACTTTGTAAAGGATAATCGCTCAAACAGTAAGCCTTCAAGCTGCATCTTTTTAGCCAAGACTATTATAGATGCATATACTTCATGCTCAAGGTTCCCAAGTGCCTGCTTAACACACTGACTACCATGCCACTGCCACCAGCAAAAGCAGAGCTCCACACTTAACGCTGTATGCCTGACCTGGTGGAGAAATATCCGTCACTAACCATGTCAGTATACAAGAAAGGCAGTGAGATAAATTATCAGGGAATACAAGAATCTCAAAACATAAAATTATAACTAAAAAGGCAATTTCCAATTATGTCCATCAAGCAAATTATGCTTTGCGTCAGTGATTTCTCTTGCCACAACTGACTAGTAAACATGCACACCATAGGAATGGTGAATTATCATACTTTACCTGTGAAAAGCAGCAAAGCCATTAGAGACTGCCAAGCACATAGTCCAATCTATGTTAAAATGTTTAAATTTTATCAACTACAGGCAATATGATACAGGAATCAGAAGAAAAAAACACTGAATTAATATCTTTATCAAATTGCCCAAATTTCCACATCACCATAGAGGTACAAAACTTGATGCATTACTAGTTCTTTCTACATGGCGAGTTTCACCTGTGGGCCTATAAACCATGAAACACACAAAAAGCTACTTATCGCTGACTTCTCTTCTTTGGACTTCCACTTCAGAAAGTCTGAAACATTCATTACAAAAACAGTTTACACCACTCACAAATCTGGATTCTGTCACAGCAATTCATAGCTATTTTACTGTAAAAAATACTATGGTCACTGATGCAGTTTTGGACATTCAAGTGTTCAGGAACATGTTACCGAAACCAAATATTTGAGCGGTACTGAAGTTAGAATACAGTTACTACACAATTCACGAGCAACAAAAAGTTACGATGGCGGCAGCCTAAATACCGAAGCCATTTCTTATGAGAACACGCCGTTACCACAAACAATCCACATAGAAGCACTGAAAGACACTTTACAGTGTAACATATTGCATCATAATACTGTAGGCACAAAGAACGAAGTTCTGTAGATTTACCAGACATTTTACTTTTTGTGCACATCACAAAATTATTATACAAAGTTACCGTCCATTGTCTGGAATACAAACTTTCCTTTCTCCTCTGCAACCATGTGCTTCTGTAGCATGTGTTTTCAAATCTGCCAAGATGTTGAACGAAACACTGCAGTCGTGCTGCGGCACTACACCGTACCTTGCGTATTTGGCTCTACATACACACACCAGAAAAAGTGCATGATATGAATTTTTCCGTAACTAATATGCATTATCGCACACAAAACACAAAATGCGCCATTGTACATACACCCATAAGCCATCCGCAAAGAATGACTTTGTTGTTGGTTCAAAGAGTATTGGCGATTCGAAAACTACCAGAGATATAGGCTAGCATGAGAGACAACGTAATTTCACGATATGTCATCATGATTCCTCGGGGCCCGCAAGCTGCTTCTGGCCAGACGTCATGATTCCTTGGTGCCGGTGAACTGCTTAATTTTTGAAGTATCTGTGATCTTTTTGTGTATGCATGATTGTGTGTGTGTGTGTGTGTGTGTGTGTGTTTTGGTGTGAAATAACATTTATTTTGGTAAGCATTTTTTTGTGGCATGTCGTGAGAGACGGAAGATTTCTATCTCATCATTTCTTTTATTAAGTGTAGTAGGAAGCCTGTACTGATGTGTGTCTGCTCGTTTATCACCTCTTTGCTTACAGCGATAGGTTTCTGAATATGGAAGAATTATTGCTTTTGTGTAAGGTATTTGTGATGGTTGTTTATTCTCATTATTTACATTTCTTGTTCCATATTTGTAGGATGGTGTTTTAAATTTTCTACAAGGGTGCAATGGTTTCTTTTGTACTTCCAACACCTTGTATGTTCTTTGTACCATGCTTTAAAATTCCTGCATGTCATGCCAATGTATACTGCATCACAACTTTGACATTCAAGTTTATATATTCCTGAACTCTTGGTAGTTGGTTGGCTTAGGTGTGATTAGAGGGTTTGCCCAGCCTCATATGCTATTTGGAAGCCCTGTCTCTTTAGTATGTTTGCAACTCTGTGTGTTGATTTATGTGTGTAAGTCATAGTGTACCATCAGCTTCTTTTCTTTGTGATGTTGTCATTGCGTGTGTTTGTTGAATGTGATTGTAAGTTTGCAGCTTGTGGGTTGTCTTGTATTCTGGAAGTGTTGTGTTCATTTTGTATTTGTGTTTTTATTTTTTTGCTTGAGCCTGTATAATGCATGTGTGTCATACACAATATTTCTAGCTATTTATGTGATTGTACTTATTTCATTCTCATAGTTCCTCTTACTGAGTGAGATCCTTTTTCATCTATGTAACATATGTCTTAGTCCTGCAAGCTTCTGGCTCTAGGGGTGATTGGAATGTATTATTGTGCCTGTGGCTATCGGTTTTCTAAAGATGTTAAATATATGTTCGCCAATGTTTTATTGTAGTGTCAAGAAAATTTATTTGATTTTCTTTTCCAAATGTGAATTTTATGATCTGGTGTGCTTTGTTGCTGTCCAAGTGGAGTTCATATATTTTTTCATTTGGCTCATCTAAAATTTAACAATATACCGTAATATTACTCGCAACTGAGCAAGACAGGACTACAAAAGTTGAAGATGTTTGGCTTAACTGCTAATTCATACTAGAAAACTTCATGTCACATTCGTTAGTGGTCTCTGTCAGACCTGTAATCCAATTACTACACTGAGTAACGTAATGACTTTTTGTTCTATCTCTCTGAAACTATTAGAAAGTTTTTTTTCGAGATTTCTGACTTCTGTTGCTACACCCTCGATTTTTGAAGTTAATTTTGAATCTAGACTACTTATTTTGTCACTCATTTTTGTGTTACCTGACTGAATACCAGCAATTTCTGAATATATGTTAGTCATCTTTATACATACGCTGCACTTTTATAGACTCAGCTTTAATATTGCCTGCCATATTTGGTTACTCTCTATCTTATTCCTATCATCATGTATTGATCTATCCACATTAATAGTTCTTGTGAACTCGCTTTCTTCGCTCAAAATTGATTCGCAAAAACTTTCATTGTCAGTTCCATTACTTCTTTCTCCATTACGATCAAAAATTTTACATTCCAACATAGATTGAAGGCCGTTCCCATCAAATCTGTTATCCCCTAAATCCACAATCAATTCTCTACTAATAATAGAATGTAATTGAATATTCTCATTATTTGACATGTTACCACCTTGTTGCGATTTGTTATTTTCATCTCATATTGGCAAACTGCTTATACTTTGACATTTACATTTTCACTGTTATTAATAGTTATTTGTTGGTGCGTTCCATTTTTGACAAACACGTGTAATAATCGAATATATAAAAAATGTTAAATTCTTACAGAAATTTTTGTTATCTATGGAAATTACTTTTCGTTTGCAACAAGATGGTATGTAACTGTGGCACTATTACATTGCAAACACTACAAGAACACACATTACAAGTTTGAACTTTGTTGTTTGTTACAAGGGTTGGGAAATTGAACAAAGGATGGGATCGTAGTGAAATTGCTCTCACACGCATAAGATCTAACAGTACTCTTGATCCTAGCTTGACTGTTGCTTGTTCACATTTCCACATAACTCGGAATTTTGTAATATCCAGTATATTTGGGTGGTTTAAATGTTTCTTGTTCCCAGTAATTATTAACAGGCTGTTCTGCCTTACTTCTCCAAATATGATAAATATACAACAAATAATAATAATTAGTACAATGTCGATCTCCAATAATGGATCCTAATTTTTACTGTACTTACACACAAAATTATTGTAGATCACAGTCACTGTTCAGTCGCCATTTGTAAAATTACTGGGAAAAGGATTTGGAAACGATAAGGGAAATATTATTTAAAGGGTTAAATGATTTTTTAAGATTATTCTTGAATATGTGATGAGATAAATAGGGGTTTTGGCTACCTGCATAGTCATCATAGCTAATGAAGAAAAAATTGAGCAGTAAGATTTCGTTATGCAGATCATACATACAAAAACTAAAAATTTTCTTATGCCTCTTTCTTGAAGTGATTTCTTATACCTCTTCAGCACTGCAGTGACATGATAGTGTTTCCCACCATTATTACTGCTGTCTTTGTAGGTCCTCACGATCATCCAAACATTTATTATGATATAGTTTCGTGGACTAATAAGTAAACATTAAAACAACTTATTAAAATACTTCTGTATGTATTTTCACACACAACCTTTATGTAATACATTCACAAAGTTAAAATACTTGGTGTGCATAAACTTTTTCCATAAGTAATCATATGCTGCTGGTTTCTTCCATATCTCAACACAGACACTGAAACTAACTGGCCTTGGAAGACTCAATGGCACTGACCGGCCACTGTGTCATCCTCTGCCCACAGGTATGTGGTCAGCACACTGATCGCCCAACTGTATGTCAGTTTATGAGACCAGAGCCACTACATCTCAGTCAAGTAGCTCCTCAGTTTGCCCCACAAGGTCTGAGTGGACCCTGCCTGGCAACAGCACTTGGTATACCAGATGGTCAACCATCCAAGTGCTAGCTCAGCCCAATAGCACTTAACTTTGGTGATCTGACAGGAAGCAGTGTTACCACTGCAGCAAGGCCCTTGGCCAACATAAATATACAGCTATTAATTAATTAGTGCATGCTGTATTAATTGTTAATAATCATCTCTAGCCTTGCAATTGTTTATCGCTGTCACAGATGTTGTCGCTATCTAGTGGTCAGAGAGCACGTTTTTTAATCAATGTAAAATTTACCATCACATTATCAAATAGTTAATCATATTGATTAATGTCTTATAATGTCACAAAATTTGTAATCTTATACCTAATTACATTGCTTAAATCATTGTTTCTTATAAAAGTTGAATGTTTCCTTTTATTTCAAAAATTAAAGTTCTCCCTCTCTAACTACCATATAACTTTAACTAAGATATGTTAAAAGTATTTTTTTTTGTAGAGAATGTATTTGCTTTTGATATAACTTCTTTGACATATCACTTTTATGTGATGTTTCATTGTAAAATTTGTTACAAATGCTTTTAATCTTTGTTTTGAACTACATTAACTATTTTCATTTTCTGGTGACTAACTTTTGCATTTGTCACAAACATGCTACATTTCTATATGTGGTGTCCGTTTTTTCAGACATGTCTGAGAGCACAGACACTATTTTTAACCTTCAGCCATTATGAATCAAGACACAAAGGAATTAAAGGTATAAGGTGCCAGTGGGCACTGATTTACAACAATGAAGTTGAAAATCTGTGATGGACTGGGATACAAACCTGGGCGTCCTGCCATCCAGGCACAGTGGTCGCCACAACTGCATGAACTACGCCAGTATGCTCCCAGTTATACCCAAATTGTGAAATTATCTACACAGTACTGATGTAGTGGCCCTTGACCATTATCTTCGTAACTCATGGCATTTCGCCAATAGCCATATGAATTCCAGCATGGTGTGCATCTGCACTGTACTCATCCATGGCTGGCTTCACCTTAATTGTATGTGTGGTGTCTGTTAACAGCCATCCACCTGTGACTGATGATAGATGTATTTACCTTCAATACCCTGAGAAATCAGTGGTAGCAGAGCATGCTCTAGAAAATGGACATTTTATTAAATTTGGTGAGACATATATTACTACATCAGTTAATAGTTTCTGAGTAGGGTTATAAAAGAAATGATTGACATACAAATGTGTGACGACGCTCTCAACAAAGATGGCAGCCTGCAGCTAAGCATCACTTAAGTCCCTTCCATCAGAAGATTGAATTGGGTACAGTAGGCATGTAACGAAAACATTGCCTCATATATACTGCAGAAGCAAGTACCAGTAACATCAGAGAAGGCAATGTGGTATACAAAATTATATGAAAGTGTGGTGTCCATTCCTTGAGACACGTCCAAAAGAACAGACACCACCCAGTATCTGCAGGGGAAGAAAGGAAAGCAAAGGAAGGGGGAGGGATCACTGTTATAAAATGTTTAAATCATACTAGTGCAGAAATATTTCAGGATGTGCACTGAACAAACATTGATAACACAACCACATTTATGGACAGAAGGCGTTTGATTCTCAGTACAACAGAATATTGGTGCACTGAATAGAAGGCTCCGTGGCAGTAAGCACAATACCCTGGCAGTCAGGCATTTGAATTTGTAGCAACATGTTAATGACGTAATTACATTGTTTCACCAAGTAGGAAAATGTAGAAGTCTTCTAGTAGATGCAAAGACTTAGTAGCAAATATATAACTAGTGGTAGAATATTCCACATCATGAAGCAAACTACTCCACAGTAATCAACGATATCGCATGTAGTACATTTTTAATATAAATTTAAATGTACAGACAAAAGAGAAGAAAGAGACACGATGTATTTAGAAACAAAAATAATGTATCTTGAGTTATAGAAGCGAATTTAAGCTTTAAATTTCTTCATGGTAGCTAATATCTTCACAGCAGAAGATATAGGTAATATCATAACATACATGTAGATATATTTATTATCGTTTCGATCTGATGCAAATTTTTTAAAGTGATCCTTGAACTGTGCAGTGCTCTTGTTTATCCATACAGCAGTACTAATATTCTCACAGAAGACTTCTGCGATTATGTGTTAAATTATTTTATAAATTACAATGGGAATATATCAGCATTGGCTTTCATCCATCTTTTTCACTGCAGAAGGCGCTTTTATTTGCCAGTAATTTTATAGGTTTTATATTTGTGTCATCGCACATGTGCTAGTGGCTTGTACCTTCTAAATGAGAACTTTTAGTTGTAATAGTAGGAGGAGGAGGAGTAGTCTTATCCACATGCAGACCACTTTTACAAGGATTCTGAATATGTCACGATGTAACACTTTAAGAATAAGGGAAAAAACATAGATCAACTATAGAGCCAGTTGCATATTTTCAGGTCTAGTTCAGTAACTGCAGTTCACATAGATGACATAGTAGGAACCAGCTCCGCATCTGGCTGAAGTAATTTAAGGAAACCATAGAAAAATTAAATCAGGATGGCAGGATGAAGGTGGAGCCACAATTCTCCCAAATACAAGGCTAGTCTTTCTAAAACTGTGGTATGACATTCAATTTATCCCTAGCATACAGTATTGTTTTGCAAAGAAATTATTACTAATCTATAAAATCACTTCAAAACTGCTCATGCATTTCTCCCTATCAGTCACCACTCACACTACATGCACCGTTTCCAAATTATGTCATATCACAGCACTACATACACTGTCAGCTGACATTAGGACCATAGAAATGACATTCAGTTCCCATTATGTGCACCATAACCTCCCATTAACTTACCTGGAAAACTGAGTCAGCAGCCCTGAAAAATGAGTGAGAAGTTGCGCTCAAAAATAGTGTAAGGTACTGGTATTAGACGTTGTAGAGCATTGGTAGCAGAGGTCTACTGGAAATAAAATAAAGCAAAAGCCGTGTTGAAATGGCAGATATGTTTTATTATTGTTACTATGCATTTGTGTTGCACTTTTTACCACATCCTAGTCTGTAATATCTAAGTTCTCCTTTGCTATAATAATGTATTCATTAACAGTCACTTTTTAACTGCTCCTATAAATAAATACATTTTAGTAATCTTTTATCTCCTTGGACAATGTATTGCACTATTTATTCCTTGGTAGAACATGCTGTTTTGCGTTTTATGTTTATATTTCTTGGTAAATGTAAGAACAACCCATATCTTGTTCCGGAGCTGACAGAGCTGTTTGTGCAATAATAGTCAAGGTTATTTTGAATGTGTTTAAGTGCTTAATAAACATACTCACATGGTGTATTGAAACTTCCAGTTGCTTTAAATAGATTATTGTAAATAGCCTGACATCTATTTTTTCTTTTTTTTCTAATGTCAGTAATTTGAAAAATGTGTTCATATTTTATGTTTTGTTACCCAGATAAGAAATGCGTAGCTAAGAAATGAGTGCAAATGTATGTTCCGAATGTAACTAAAAGACTAAAAGACTGATGGGGATAACATGTTGATGGCATTTTGTTTGCAGGTATGTATGTATGTTGACATAACTTTAACTACATAATCAAATTTCATTCCTTGTGAATTAATGTTTCCCATAGAGCCCTTTAGCACTTACATTTACATTTAATTTATCACTGTCACTTTCCTTCCTCATATAGAAATGCATGATATTTGTTTCGTTAATATTCAATGTAACTTTATTACATATTGAACATATACAAATTTTCTTAATGTTCCATTTGTTTTTTCTGGTGGGAGTTCTCTTATTATGTTAGTGAATGCAATCTTATTGTCATCAGGAAAATAGAAGGAAAAGGATTTTTTCAAAACCTATTCACAAATTTGTAATTGTTTTGCTACAAATTCGAGGACACAGGAAACGGTTACAAAATAGTGTAACTACTGCACTTTTAAGTTGTATTTATACATCACAGTATACAATATTTCTTATTAGCTGTATGTATAAAATATTAACAAACAGTAGAGTTTACTAAGAAAAGCGACCACAAAATTTGTAAGACCAGAGATATAAAAAAGTATTAACCAATGAAGCCTTCGACTGACAAACGTATGGATACATTAATTTATGCATAATCCATTAATTTGCTCTTATTAACATGTAAAACCCTAGTGGTATGACCAATAACAAACACTCTTTCTAGAAATGGGGTAAGGCAAAAAGGTGCTCTAATCTTGATTCTATAGATCTTGTCTCAGAAAATGATGTGGTAAAATATGATATCAAGAATAACAGACTTATAAATAAAAGATAGTTGGGTGGTTTATTTTTATCTCTTTGCAGAATGACTAATGAATATCATCTTCTTAATTAGTAAACTCTGATGAAGGTCCTTGGAAAACTGTAAAATAACTATGCAGTAGCGCTTTTGTATAAAAATTACCTAGATACTAAGTAAAATTATATGTGTATCTCGAGAAGAGGGTACAAGCTCTCGTAGTTCCTAGGTGTCGTTAGAGCTAGAGGTCACGATTTGAGTAGAAAACTGCACGATCACACATAAATAGGTGGCAGCAGCAGAAACAATAGACACAAACAGAGGCAAATCTATGTCAAAGAAACCTGCAGCAGAAAAGTGTAGTGGTCCCATTTCCAGCTGAAAAGTGTCACATACTTCACTGTACTTCATCAACGCCTGAACCTTGTTGAATAACAGAGAAACTCTGTCAGCACGATGGGCTGCAGAAGAGCACGTCCAGCAAGTGTTGAGTAAGTTTCCCAGTATGACCAAGACCCAAATGGAGAACCACACCATGAGCGCGCTGTCTTGATTTTCTCCCACTCCCTTTAGAAGGCCATTGCTCAAGCACATGATGATAACGAACTTGTTGACGACGGTCAACAGTAGGGCTGGCCCGAAGTGCCGGCCACACAGATAGTCACAGCGGTGTAATGCCAGCCGGGCGCGCTGCAGACGACGCAGTTCCCCTGCTGCCGCTTGAGGCGCTGCGGGCAGCCGTGCTCTCGTCACTGCCTCGTCCAGGTCGTTTTCTCTATCGATCCGTGGCCACACACTTCTCAACAGATGGACCTTCACAGTGCCGAGGCGGTCTCTTACCATCAGAACGATGCAGGTGAATTGTGTTCGCCAAACCAACGAGTATGTTTGGAGAAAGAAAAGGATGTTCATCGTCCGAAGGTAGCCGAAAAAGTTGCATATTAAGTACATCACAGGTACGAGAAGATACACAAAATTGGACATTAGTGATATGATTCCAATAAGCCGTGTTCTACTATAACTATTTTGGAAATAATTTTTCTCATATCTGGCAAACAATTCGTCTACGAAACGCAACAGCTCAAAAATTTCTCCTACATGCCTGTTCATCGTAATTAAACATGTCGTCAACATCACAGCCGGTTCTGCCCAGTAAAGGAGAGAAGTCAATAAATTCATAATTCTGACTGTTATTGGAAGGCCAGGATATGGCTGTACTGGTAACTGTCTATAGCTACAGTATGAACCAGTCACTACTATGAAGATTAGCCACACAACACCCACACCTATAGCAGTAAGCCTATTAACATCTGAATGGATCGCTTTACGCTCTGAAGAGGTTTTACTGTCACCTGGAACTGGAGCTAGACCACATATCTGAGTCAGCAAATGTAGTGGTCTGATGGCATCTCTCAAACTGTACTTATTCATTATAGTACAGGTATAGCTGACGAATACAAACGCTTGTTTACTTAATGAGAAACCATTAAAACCTGCGGACAAAATTGAAGTGATAGCTGTGTGATTTACTTTCTCCCAACTGGAATGAAATAACCTTTATTCTCTTCTCTTACGTCACTTCCGATGACGTCGTGAAATAATTAATTAACCACTAACTAGTAACTACTGACAGAGTACGGCAAACAGAAAGTTTGTAACACTTTGCTGGCAGTGAGGAGTTACCATCCACTGAAGCACACGCAGCCGCATCTAACTTCCCACTGGGCACTGGGCACAAAAACATTTTAGTCTTCATACTGTACTTAGTATAGATTAAATTCGACCTCCAGCTCATCATCAGTGTCATAATTGCGACTGGTAAGACTGGAGCGCTGTCACAGGCAAAATATTGTTAATGGCGGAGCGATCGAATTTCATCAGAATTAGTGCACTGAAAGGCTCACATGATTATACTTGTATGTGAACACAGAGCAACGCTAGTTCCCCAAATTAATAGCAAGCTTTTCTTACATTAGTCTCGTCTGAGATGGTGTATTACGAAAGCTAGTACTCCTGTAACCACAAGCAAAAATTGAAACGTCATTACTAAGGAGCCGGCCGTTGTGGCCGAGCGGTTCTAGGCGCTTCGGTCTGGAGCCGCGCGACCGCTGCGGTCACAGGTTCGAATCCTGCCTCGGGCATGGATGTGTGTGATGTCCTTAGGTTAGTTAGGTTTAAGTAGTTCTAAGTTCTAGGGGACTGATGACCTCAGATGTTAAGTCCCATAGTGCTCAGAGCCATTTGAACTTTGAACCATTACTTAGGACAATAATCCTGACAGATAACTGGTCATGTACAAGCAATCTGGATCCGTATCTCAGCCTGTAAAGACGGAACCCTTGTCGGATAGTTTTCTTGTTGCTCTGTCTGTCTATACCATTATTAAGAACTATTTTTCCATGAAACGGTTTGACGTATCAAATTCAAATTTTTGTCGCACATTAAGGTCTATGGTCCCTTTGAGATGTAAAACTTTTAAGCTTCTAAGTCTCTTTAACCAAGAGATACGGCCATTCATGTCACATAATTTGGTCCTCAAAAACTCACTCATCAAAACCTATAGGATGCTTCCCGTTGACCTACAATCATGAAATTTGGCAATAAATAAGATTTTGTAGTACAAGTAAGGGAAAAAATTCGAAAATTCTTAACTTTTAACAACATCACTCGAAAAAAAATTCTTGTCTTTTTTTTTTTTATCCCTATGTCTGTCTGTTCGTCTGTTAAGACCCTTTACCTCTGGAACGTTTCGATGTATCAAGTTCAGATTTACGTCTCATGCTAATGTCTATGGTCCATTGTCATTGTAAAAAATTTAAGTTTCTAAGTTACTAAAATCAAAAGGCCTGGTCTTTCATGTCACGTATTTTGATGCTCTAAATCTCTCCCATCATATCTTGTAGGGTGCTTTCCACTGACCTAAAATCATAAAATTCAGCAAGAAGAAAGGTTTCAAATTATAAGTACAGTAAAAAATTTTAAACTTTTTGAGTTTTATTTACATTGCATAAAAATATCTTCCGCCATTTGATTGCCTTCATCAACCCTCGAATGCATAACAGACGATGCAATCATAAAATGCAGATTTTAGTCATATTTTAGTAAGTAAATTACAACAGTCTCGCCACAATGATAACATCAGTTCCCATCAGATTACAGAAGTTCAGCACGGTTGGACTCGGCCAGCAGTTGGATGGGTCACAAACAGGGTCTGCCGATTGCTGTTGGCAAGCAGGGTGCACTCAGCCCTTGTGAGACCAACTGAGGAGCTACTTGACTGAGTAGTGGCATGGGTCCAGTGACGCCTAAGGGCTAAAGATGACGTGGCAGCCGGTCGGTACCATTGGGCCTTCAAGGTCTGCTCTGAAAGTGGTTTTTTAATAAGCAAATAAAAAATGCTTTATTAGGTCTTCTCTGTCTACAATTGTAAACTGAAGTCCCCTGCTCACTTCTTTTTCTATGTCCAGGCTAGTCTGAGGAACTTCTATAGTGATTTTGATACAGTTTTGCAATTTTTGGGACCAACATCTTGTCAGTATCAATATCACCAACAGGCAAAAATCGCTGACATTCTTTATTTCCATGATGGATGAACTATATGAATACCGTATATAATTAAGTTTGTATGGAACCCTCAATACTAGAATCCTACTCATACTTGACCAATTTTTTCTTTTTAGTTCCCAGTCGATAATCTGAAGTCTCTGCTGAAGCATGGTAAGCTCAGAAACTTCATTGACACTCTGTCCAAACACGAAATTCTCATCACAGTGGGCGAAGAGACATCTACTGACAAGCATCCCTTCAAATCAGAACATCACATGATCTTCATAGGGACCGTGGCAAACATGTTATGAAATTGTCAGCAGGATGATTTTAGATCAGTCACATGTTTTACCTCCCATGACAGTGTTGGAGCTTAGACTCCAAAGATGGACAAATTTTAAATGATTGGATGTATGCATGAAGTAGTCAATCAAGAGAACAAAAGAGATATTGCAGGAACAAATTGCTTTTGGAAAGAGCGTGCAACTACCATTTCTAAATTTCCTAAGAAAAATAAAGTCCATACCTTCTCAAAGGGATGAAGTTTTAAAACATCATCAGGAACTGTCCAGGTTCATCGAGGAACCAACTGCAATATAGAATGACTGTAAGGCATACAACTTTGTTCTAGAAGTGACACTTGATCGAGAAATGGAAGACTTGGACATCCTCAGATCCTCTTGTTACATTCAAAATGTGAAAGTCTTGGGAAATGACAATGCTAACTTTGATCACTATTTCTCATATGTTTAAGTCCATAATCTTCTCCAAACTACTAGAAGGGTCCATGTGGATAACATTAGTAGGTGCTACAGATAAATACTCATAAACAAATCAGACTTTAAACAGGAACTATACATAGAACACATACGGAAATGAGGACAACTCAGAAAAGCCAGAATCGATATTTCTAAAAGAATCTTCAGATGCAGCCTCAGTAAATACTCCTCTTTGTGACTCCACTTCTTAAATCCCCAGAAAAAGTTGTTTACAATGACAAGGACAACTGGTGCAGCTGACTAAATAGTTTCTGCCCATTCTCAATTGTGAGGTGTCACAATCAAAATGTCTACTGAAGAAACTACACAATCCAACACTAACATATTTACTCCAACAAAAGAAGAAATCAGGTAGATTATCCAGTCCCTGAAAGACAAGACAAGAACACAATAACCTCTCAACTCTGGAAGCACATAGATGAAAAATCTATTGGCATTGTAGCAGTGATTATCCATGAGATTAGGAAAAGAAAGGAAAGGGCCCAGTGACTGGGCCTCAGCCTTGATTTGCCCTCCACAGAAGGAACAACTGATGCATCTCACTCAGCTTGAAGATATACAAGATTTTCTTGTAAGTTCTTTAGGTCCTGACAGCAGAACAACTTGGCTCACATCTGGGAAAAATACCAAGTAGGCCAAACATGTAGCACTTATGTCGACATTGGAATGGGAGCCTTATGTCAATGCTTGAATGTTTATGACATGTACACTTAGACAGTCTGCTGAAGACCACTGTCTGACAGAAACTGGTAACTCCATTTTGGAATTATTCTCTCATTTTTGTCTCAAGGGAATAGAAGAAGAACATGCAACCAGTCTTAAATTTGTCCATTCATAACTGAAACTCAGGAACAAGTAATTCATGGTCACCTCTGTTGATTCCTCGAAGGACTACAACTCAACTGATCGAAACACACTTGTTGAAATTCTGAATGAAGTGGACTTAAGGCAACAAAACAAGAATGACAATGCAATAGACCTTGACTGTCACCATCTCCTAAAAAACAGAGCTAAGGTTTCAGACACATTCAAGAACAGGACTGGTATTGGTTGAATACACAAACTCTTGCTTCCACTTATCAAGAAAGTCATTTAAGAGTGACGGAAGTCAGCTTGTAATGAAAGGATCAAAAATGGGGTCAGAATGGGTGCAGACATTGAGACGTGACAATTGGGAGCCTACCTTGCACAGATGATCTTGTATCTTTCATAATCTCCTAAATATATCTACAAAACAGATTATTGAGCTTAAAACACAAACAACCAAGTCCAGCTTCTAGATATATTTTGAGGAGATGGAATTCATAAACACAACCGAGCTTATGCCCTGAGAATTAGACATGGATCGAGATCGGGAATGTTATTGTCCACAAACCATTATATGACAGATGCTGATGCAAACATTCGTCGTCTCCCGACTGTTCCTTTGCTGGACACAGGACATAGTGCTGTAAAATGGGTTCATTTCCTTCCTCATTTTGCGCAATAAGGAGATCTAACACAACCATGAGAAACACCCCCAAACTCTAACACCGCCCTCTCTGTACTTCATTGCTGTTACAAAATGTGAGACAGGTAATGTTGTCCAAGAATTTGTCAAACCAAAACTCATCTTCCGGATTTCAACTGTATGGAGTAATCCATCACTTCAGGATACTCATTTTCTGTCATCCAATGTCCATTGGCATTGTCCTTTACGTCATATTGAGCATTGCTTAGCACTGACTATAGAAGTGTGTGGCTTATGAGGAGATGTTTGGTCTTTGTACCCCATTCATTTTAACTCCCCAGGCATAGTTACTGCACTGGCTTGACTGCTGGTGACACTTCTAAGGCTCATGAGTAATTCCTTCAGCTGATTTAATGCCATTATGTACAGCCACCATCTGCAATGTTCGATGGGCTCTGCCATCAGTGCTTGACATCTATTTGTCTCAGTTTAGCTGTCGTTATTCTTTCTCATTTCTTGCAATCATGTCACCAATGGTTAACATGTTTAGCTTTAGAAGGGTTGATATGTCTGTGATGGATCTGTCACTCACGTGACATTTCATCACTAGTTCACATTGGAAATCACACAATACTCCCTACCTGCTTTTATACTGACTGGTTCTCTGCTCATGACATCTAGTGGTCGACGTGTCCGGATACTTCTGATCAGACAGTGTTAACAGGAGCGTGTATAGAATGAAACATCGCTGAAAAAGAGGTCTTCATGTGTAGGATGAACAAGACAGAAATGAGATACAGCCTTATTAAAGGTGCTTCCAATCAACAATCAGTGGTGTTTGATGCTGTTAAGATTATTTATTTCCGACTAGCTAACATTTTCATTGCATAGGCTACTCGAACACCAACATGTAAAAGACTGAGGGGAAGAACACAGTTTTACACAGCATGGATTCAACTTGTCTTACATGCCAAAGATATAAAGCATCACAAATATGATGAACTTCGTAAACTTTATTTCCAATTTTAACAGATGCCAGGGTCAGACCCTGTTTTCTAGTTTTTCATCCAGAGACATTGCACAGAGCATAATACTTTGTGATTAACTGGAAAGGCCCTAAGAGATGTTAGAAGTTAAGAGAGGGCAAATCTTACATAAGAACTTTGTCCCAATGAGAGAGAATGGTGATGTCATACTCTGTGCAGCTGGTCCCGCCGGAGGTTCGAGTCATCCCTCGGGCATGGGTGTGCATGTGTTGTTCTTAGCAAAAGTTAGTTTAAGTAGTGTGTAAGTCTAGGGACCGATGACCTTAGCAGTTTGGTCCCTTAGGAATTCACACACATTTGAACAGTTTGAGAGAGAATGGTGAGTTTAGAAGAGAGCATAACCTTACTTCATATCGTATCATGACAGACATTTAGTTGAAAACAAGGACTTTTTTTCTGTGAACACCTAACATGAATGGCCCAAACCTATTTTATCTCTATTTGCTGGACAAATAAAAAGCATTAGTCGTTGGTTCACTGCCACTGAATGGTATTTTCTGGAAACGGGCATCACTATTGAAGATATTCAGGAACGAGATCTATTTGAGAAGAAACTCAAATAGATCTCATTCCTGGATATTTTCAATAATATGTCAGAGTTTCCAAGAAAATTCAGAGACCAAAAATGGTAAAACATGGTACGAAGGAAGAAAGGGAGTTCACACAAAAAGAATAAGAGAGTAACACTCAGTCCTGTTCAGGGTGGGTACGTATCCCCTCTATTTTTCAAATTATTTAATTTGCTACCTTCATTGTGCATAGGCCACTTCATTGTTACAAAATGTACAAGATATATTGTTCTCCATTGCTATTTTCTGAACACATATCATCGTGTACATAAACTCTTGAAAACTTATATAATTAGTCAGAACTCCAAACCACAAAATAGGTACTGTCATACCAAATTACACTCAATTCTACCAACCAAACCATGGCAAATTGTGTCTGTTCACGCATCTGATCCCCTACTTCAAGCTCACAGTGGAGCAAAGTATTAAATATCACTACATGAGATCTCCTCAAAATATATTGGATTATATGTGCCCAAAACAGCTACTCGTGTCACTGTCATCAAGGAAACAACCAATGACTACAAACCAAGAATTGGTAAACTTGATGCTATACTCTTGTATAAAGTACCTATCTTCACTAGTACACATGGAAGTCATTCCTTGATGAACAACAAATTAATTAAATTTTAATCTCAATATTTTAGCTGGAAGTGAATCCACTAGGGAGGAGTTTTAGAGAGCTTAATGGATTCACTCACATATATGATGCTAGTCAGCAGACTAGGTGGACTGAATACGTAGTACTCTTTGAACAGATAGTAAATAATCCTCCACATACTTGAACCTTACATACACCTGCTGAAATTATGTTTAGGGGAAAGGAAATGGACGCATGGATAAACACACTTCCTAGCACCAAGAGACAAAGACTTCTGCAAGAAAATATATGACAGACCATGGTTTCACCACCAGAAAAAGCTCATCTAAGAAAGATATATTTTGATAAAAAAAAGAAAAAAAAGGAAAAACAAGACAAAATCTGCAAGGGCTCCCTCCCTTTCATCATTTATATTTTCTGACTGTTGCAATGTGTTGTCCTACTCTGTATGTGTATGGACAGCATTTAGTGGGTGCAATGATTTTTGAACATCACCTATGGGGCCACTGAGTTTGAGTTCCACATGAGCTGTACAAATACCCATTAGAGATCAGATCAAGAGTCATATTTCCTCTGGCTCCTTGACAGTCTGTGAAGTAGTTTGTAATTTGTGCCATGGCATTAGCTCAAAGTGTATATATCAGGAACTGAACGCATCAATGCTGTTTTCTTTGCTTTAAAGGAAGCACTTAAGTTTTTGACTCTTTATAATCTTCAGTACATTACTTTCGGTTTGTGCACAAGAAAAATTGTTAAGAAAAATTATTACTTTCAGCAGAGAGGTCCTTTTGGCTATGTGAATTTTTATGCAGTTCAGCAAAATAATACAATACTATTTACAATAAGCATAAATTTTTAACTGCTCCATCCTTATTTCATGAAGTTGATTCAAAACACTTGTATTTACAGACCTTGTTTTATCAAGGAAACCCTTGGTCGTCTTCTGATATTTTATTACAGTTCATTTGAAACACCCTTTCCTGCACTATTCACTCAGAAAGTTATTATGGTGTAAATTTCACAATATTGGCAGTTCCTTTTATTAAGCTGCAACTCTTTGAAAAAAAAACAGCCTTTTAGCCTGTCATTTCACATTTTTGTAACACCCATTCCAGTTTAGACTCAGTTACATCATCAAGAATCCGAAACTTATAGACATATACTAGCAAAACTTTAACAGTATGTCTCCAAAACAGTAGAATATTTAGTTACAAAATAGGAATAAACATTCTACAATATAGTACATATTACTCAATTCATATTTCTAGACAGTACTCCTTTTTATTCTGTTCTGTGGACATATGGTTTGAGATTGCTATATTATGGACACTTAAGGGCTTCTTTGATTTGGGGTACACCAGATAATATGAACTAGTAAGAGGAGTTCCTTCCACGTCAAACAGGGCACTATAAATATATTGAAATTTGAAAATAAACCTGCCTCACACCCTCTAATTATCATGGCAGTGTGGGCAACTGTAAACAGTATAATTTCATTTTCCTGATTTCACCATAAAAAGTCTTAAAGAAGTCTAATTTTGTCCCAATAGATGCTATCTGCTTGCACATAGTCTATATCATTTGGCTTCATTGGTTTCAGGATTTCAAAGTCTATGAAATATTAAATCTGTTTTTGATAGTATATAGTATCATCTGATGGTTCTCTCTTTCTGGGTTACTTCATGGTGTTGGTATGATATTAATCCTTCTTGTGTACAAAAATCTTCCATCGTACATTCCTCTATTTCTGTTACCTCACCATATTCTTCACCCAAACTATCTTTGTAATATGACTACAATGGGTCACTGTTTGGTGCTAACAGAAACTTTTTCTTAGATGGATGTCTATTTTTTCATCTGAATTTTCTCAGATCTTAAATATTCAGAGTCATGGTTCTTTCTAAATGTTATTAGTTCTTTTTCTTTCACAGCAGGCTCTTCATATGGGCTGTTCTGCATTGCCTCTAATAATGTCTACTCTTATTTCATATTTTGTGTTGTCTTTGTGAACTTCAATTACTCATAAAGAATCTCCATCTACCTCTTCCTACCTAATGACAACAATTTGTTCTGTTGGTGATCTGTTAGTTAGGAGTGCTTCTTCTGCAAGGCTGGGGATTTCATATTCTGCCATTCTCCTTCTTGTAATGACCATATTTACTTCTTTTTACTACTCCCCTCATTACAGTCGGCTTGTGTACTTTATGTGATACCCTTTACCTCACTATCTTCCACCTCTTTAACAGTAGCTACTTGTGACCTTTGTGTGGCACTAATTACTTCAATTTTTTCCATACTGTTGGGTCACATCTTATTCTCATTGTCACTTTTTCTCCTTTTACTACCACCTAACACTGTGGTCACATAATTCCTTTTGAAATTCTCCCACTCATACTGTTTTAGTCCTTGGTGCAGATCACCAAACTGTTTGCAGCAACTTGCAATTACTCACAGTTATTTAAACTGTTGTCCGCACTTTCTTTCTTGCCCATGAGTATATTAACATTTCTTCTTGCTTATCTATTGACTTCTGTTCATTCTACTCTACCGTGATAGTCTCTTTCTGTTCTGCTGTCCTAGTTACAATTTCCATATGGACAGATGACCAATCTGGTGGGTGCTCTGTCAGCCAGCTAGTGTTTGTTCCATAGCATGCCTACTGTGACTCATTCCTGAGCACCTGTGATGCTTTGCTTCCAGTGGCCTGCTGTCAATAACTCATGTACTTAATTCATTACATCTACATTGGTGCTGTTTCTTATGTTTAGAGGAGATGAGGCGAGGAGGAGATAAAGAGGCAGGTTCGAATCCTGCCTCGAGCATGGATGTGTGTGATGTCCTTAGGTTGGTTAGGTTTAAGTAGTTCTGAGTCTATGGGACTGATGGCCTCAGAAGCTAAGTCCCATAGTACTCAGAGCCGTTTGAACCATTTGATGAACTCAGAAGGGAGTGGGTGGAGGAGATGGAAAGGGGGAGGGGGAAGAATAAATGGACAGAGGGCCCAGGAGGAGATGGAAAGGGGGAGGGGGAAGAACAAATGGACAGAGGGCGCAGGAGCATATGGAAAGAGTGAGCAGGAGAACATAGACTGAGAGAGAGGCAAGAGGAGATAAACTGTGTGGGGAAGGGGGGGGGGGAGGAGGTGGACAGAGAGAGGGCGAGGAGGAGACAGACAGGGAGGATGGCTGAGGAGATGGACTAATCAAATGAACAGATACCAAGGCAATGACATATATTCTGCTGCTCTCTTCCGCCACACGCTGTTAGACGGCTGCAAAGTATATACACTGAGGTGACAAAAGTCATGGGATACCTCCTAGTGTCGTGTCGGACATCCTCTAGCACAGCGCTGTGCAGCTACTCGACATGGCATGGACTCAACAAGTCTTTGGAAGTTCTCTGCAGTAATATTGGGCCACGCTGCCTCTATAGCCCTCCGTAATTGCGAAAGTGTTGTCAGTGCTGGATTTTGTGCATAGACTGACCTCTCTGTTACGGCCCATAAATGTTCGACTATTCGCTCGAATTAGAATGAAATTATCACTCTACAGCGGAGTGTGCGCTGGTATGAAACTTTCCTGGCAGGTTAAAACTGTGTGCCAGACCGAGAGTCGAACTCGGGACCTTTGCCTTTCGCGGGCAAGTGCTCTACCAACTGAGCTACCCACGCACGACTCACGCCCCGTCCTCACAGCTTTACTTCTGCCAGTACCTCGTCTCCTACACCCCAAACTTTACAGAAGCTCTCCTGCAAACCTTGCAGAACTAGTACTCCTGAAAGGAAGAATATTGCGGAGACATGGCTTAGCCACAGCCTGGGGGATGTTTCTAGAATGAAATTTTCACTCTATAGCGGAGTGTGCGCTGATATGAAACTTCGTGTCAGATTATAACAGTTTTAATCTGCTAGGAAGTTTCAATTCGCTCAAATTTTCCAGAATGTTCTTCAGACTAATAGCGAAAAATTGTGACCCAGTGACATGACGCATTGTCATCCACATAAATTCCAACGTTGCCCTGGAACCTGAACTTCATGAATGGTTGCAAATGGTCTCCAAGTAGCCGAACATAATTTTCAGTCAATGATCGGTTCAGCTGGACCAGAGTACCCAGTCCACTCCGTGTAAACGTAGCCTGCCGTATTGTGGAGCCATCACTAGCTTGTACAGTGCCTTGTTGACATCTGGTGCCCATAGCTTCTTGAGGTCTGTGCCACACTAAGCCTGCCATCAGCTATTACCACCTGAAATCGGGACTCATCCGGCCAGCCCACAATTTTCCAATCGTCCAGGAACCAACCAATACGATCATGAGCCCAGAATAGGCGCTACGGTACAGGCAATGTCGAGCTGTTAGGGAAGGCACTCGGGTCGGGCGTCTGCTGCCGTAGCACATTAACGCCAAACTTCGGCACACTGTCCAAACGGGTACGTTCGTCGTTCGTCCCTGATTGATCTCCGCGGTTGTATCACGCAGTGTTGCCTGTCTATTAGCACTGACAACTCTACGCAAACGCCGTTGCTCTCAGTAGTTAAGTTATTGCCGTCAGTCACTGCCGCGCCCATGGTGGGAGGTAAGGGCTGATTTTGGTATTCTCGGCACATCCTTCACACCGTGGATCTCAGAGTGTTGCATTCCCTAACGGTTTCCGAAATGGCATGTCCCACGCTACCATTTCGCATCCAAAGTCTGTTAATTTCCGTCTTGGGGCCATAGTCACTTCGGAAATCTTTTCACATGAATCTCCTGCATGCAAATAACAGATCCACAAGTACACAGCTCTCTTACACATTGTGCACGCAATATTACCGCCGTCTGTATATACGCATATCACTATCAAATGACTTTCCTCACCTCAGTGTATTAATAATCTACTGGAAAAGGTGGAAAGTCCATGAGACTTTCTGCGGATAATATTGTTGCACGCAGAGAGGTCGTAATGCTAGCAAATTGCATCGAAATGCAGGAAGACATGGAAAGCATCGGCTTTTGGTGCACGGAAATGCAATTGACCGTCATTATAATCAAACGTAATGTATTTCGCGAGAATAGACACAAAGACCCATTACTTTATGATTGCACGATTGCAGGAGAATGATGCAAGCAGCGACAAATGTAATATATCTAGGACTATGCGTACAGAGATCAGATTCGTTTCGATTCAATTTTCGTTCCATAGACCCAAACAATGAGAGTACTCTCGTGGGTCTGGAACATGTCAGAAACGATAAATATTGTAAAGCGGAACGACCGCATTAAACTAACCGCAGATGTGGCAAATGCCACACTCATTACAACAATCCTCAGGAAGTTTAGTCGAACCATAAAGGAGGTAGCTAACAAAACGCGTGTTTGACCAATACTTGAATATTGTTCACCATTTAGGAACCCGCAACAGAAAAGATTGATAGGGGAAACAGGGAAGATCGAAAAAAGAGCGATTCATGATTGCAGATTCATTTAGTATGCACGAAAGAGTTACGTAAATCCTGAGCCAACTCCATTGACAGGCGCCTCAAGAGAGACGTTTCCATTCACTGCTGAAATTCCTAGAGTAGATTCCTAGAGGTGTCTACTGGTACACTAGTCCATTTTCTTTTCTCCTGGTGAGGAATCTGTGGTGGTAAAAAGGAAAAGAGAGTGGAGCTGACACTGAAGCTTACTAACAATCGTCCTTTCCTCGAACCGTTCGCTTGTGGAACAGCAAAAGGGGAAACGACAGTGGTACACAAAATACCCTCCGTCACAGACAGTGAGGTGATTTTCAGTTTATCGATGTAGATATAGAAAGTGCAGCAAAGATGACAATGTATAGCCGAATTAAATCAGACAGTTGTGAGAGAATTAAGTTAAGAAACGAAACTATAAAAGTAGCAGACGAGTGTTACCATTTTGGCAGTACATAGCTGAAGACGGTCGAAGAAAGTAAGACATAAAATGCAGACTGACAACAGCAAGACATGGTCTTCTGGGAAAGAAAAATATTTTAACACTTATAGTGAATTTAAGCGTTGTAAGATTACCGCTTGGTTTTTCTGTATAAATGATTCAATGATATTTTATTTATAGGATCGCTCCTAATCTTGCTACTAAATGGTTCAAATGGCTCTGAGCACTATGGGACTTAACAGCTATGGTCATCAGTCCCCTAGAACTTAGAACTACTTAAACCTAACTAACCTAAGGACATCACACAACACCCAGTCATCGCGAGGCAGAGAAAATCCCTGACCCCATCGGGAATCGAACCCGGGCGCGGGAAGTGAGGACGCTACCGCACGACCACGAGCTGCGGACAATCTTGCTACACGTTTTACCACATGGTTAAGAACTCGTCTTCAACTGATCTAGGCAAACACCCGAGAAACTATTATAAATAGAACTTAACATCGACCTATTACCAAATCTATTGAACAAATTAATTACATGAGCAACGGATAACATCAATGGGGCGAGTTATCACGAAGCAACACGTAAATCAGCGAGAGCTTGTAATCGTAGCATCGGGATAAGCATTGGTCCATTCATTAACTTATTCATTGAACTCTGTTACATCTGTTTATTTAGTAACTGTGCCAATGGTTTAAATTCTTTGGTGAAATAAGATTCGTTAGAATTAGACACAGGGAAGAGTGGGAGGCATGAGTTTGAGCAATTGACGAAATTTAGCTTGCCTATAGTTTGCATTTAACTATCCAAAACCGGTAAAACAGTAGCTGAAAACCTTATAATGCTTTCTATGCAACGTATTCTACACATTTTGAATTACTTTGGCGATACAGTTGCAAAAATTACCAGCAATGGTCTCATTAAGTACATGATTGTGGTCACACGTTTCTTCTCATGGAAAATAATGGAAAGGAAAATGAACGACTCATTCAAGTACACTGTACACACCGATTCAACTACGTGAACGTACAGTTAGAACAACATACGGTGCGAACCGAGATCAACTTGAAAGTGGTGAGTAAATTTCTGCATAGTTATCAAGTGCACGAATATTAATTAACTGTGTGTTTCATTGCCGGTATAGTGAAACCGGTATATAATTAACCAATACATATGAAATTTACTTTCTGAGGTGATCAATGTAATAGTTCAAATGGCTCTAAGCACTACGGGACTTAACATTTGAGGTCATCATTCCCCTAGACTTGTGACTACTTAAACCTAACTAACCTAAGGACATCATACACATCCATGCCCGAGGCAGGATTCGAACCAGCAACCGTAGCAGCAGCGCGGTTCCGGATTGAAGCTCGTAGAACCGCTCGGCCACAGCGGCCGTCTAGTGCAATAGTTATTTATTAACGTCTCAGTACGCAGCTAAATCTAGGCAGTGGAACAAGTATTACTGCTGGCTTTACCATTAAAATCAGGGAAGACCTTATTACTTTAATGTAGAAATATTAGTAAAACAGTACATAATTGCGGGAAGATATGAGATGGATGGAATGCTTGGACACATTGTTTAATCTCTAAACAGTCTCTAAAATACTAAGCTTCCAGACTGAAATGAATGACTGATTGTAAATTATCTCAAATAATATGGCTCGACACTACAATTATTTACAGAAGATTGCAGATGGAGACCTTAACTTTTGTGTAACACGGCATGTAGTCATACACCACGCACAATGAACACTATAGAAGGAATTAAAATTTTCAAAAGAAATCTCTGACATAGCTCGAATTCTCGTAATTAACTTTGCAGGGGCCTTAACATCAAAATGAGATAGCAATAGACACTATATAATCTAAGAGGGGGCACCCATGTACTGTATGGTTGAACACAACACAAAAAGAAAACTGCAAAAGTAAACCAACATTCCCCACAAAATTACAGCTCTGAGAAAGATTTAGAATTTATTTCATTTTAAAAGAAATATGGTAACAACAAAACATAATCCCAGACAAAACAGGCTTACTTAGCGCATTATATGTGAATATGTGATCAGTCACAAATCATGAAAGAAACACTGAAAATTAAATAAAATTACTCCTCAAATTGCTATAGTTGTGACTATTGGCTTTAACAGAGTATAGAACACAATTAAAAAGAAACGACATACAGTTTAACCACACTTTAGCAGGCATGCAGCAAGTGGTGCCATCATGTACCCTAAGAAAGGGCCCAAAATTATGTAACTAGTGTACCAAAATAGACTGCTACAGCAACAGAAAGACATTTTGCGTAAATGAACAACAAATAAAAGCTTACAGCGAACGAAATAACGGCGTGAAGTGATGGTCCATAATCCAAGTCCACGCCCAACTGAGTCCCTACTGTCTATCACTTACTCCAGCAAAATCATGATAATTACCCCGACCGCCCCTGTGACAAGGCTGACGACTCTTATTTTGCCAGATAGGTTATCTTTGGCGCTATCTTCTTTTTGTTGAATGTTCTCACCAGACTAAGTTGGTATTGTCTCTACACTACTTCGTCTACCTCTGGTCCGCCCTTACCCCTCTAAATGCAATGTATAATCACCCTCATACGAGCTCTCACACAGGGATGGAGAAGGAGAAAAGGAGAAAAGCAGAAAAGTGGATGTGACACGTAATACAAAATAAATAAGGAAGTCCAACTTCTCCATCAGTCAAAGTATATCAATGAAAAGTACGAAATGGTTATTGTTATCACAGTTAGCCATATCAAAACTGTTATTACTTGTAAGTAATCAAATGAAGCGAAACTACAGTAACACTTCAGTGTAAGTAGGTCTTTTCCATTAGAGGACTGAATATAAACTAATGTATTACTGTTGAGATGATCTGGTTAGGGGCTGTCATATTGTAAACTGGCAGGTTAACTTATTTTTGGAAAGTGGCTGCCACACTTTTTGGTTTTGACCTGTAGTAAAGATACGTAACGTTTTAGGGACTGGACATAAAAAGTGTAATGATAACGATGTAACTACGTAGCTCACTAAACTGTAGCATGTTCGGCTGGTGACGTCACGACATTACATAATATTTTAGTGTAATTCGACCCACTGCAGACCAATGAGTGGTCTTAGCAAAAAAAAAAAAAAAAAATGTTCCATGGCATTGTATGGTTTTCAAGTCTATGTTAATGAAAGAAAAAACATGATTTGTTCAGTCAGTAAACGTTTTATCTTCGACGCGCACCGCTGTCAACGATCTCTAGGGTTTTATCTGATAACCACAGGTGTCTTTTGCACACCAGTTCTCCAGTGTCTGTCCTATGTGATCTGTTTACTGTTGTTGAGTCGCCGGTAGTGCCGTTTTGATCGTCACTGCAGAGACAAACTCTGTAGATAAGCTTTCGCCTGTATTGTCACACGATACGGTTTACAACTAGTAACGCAACTTACAAAACTAAGTAACCCTGAGAAAACCTGATACCTTACTCGTATATAGTGCGATATCATCGTACTTTAAATATGCATGCCTCGTTTCTGTTAAATTGTCCATCTCCGGCGGTAATTCAGTTGAATACCGCCCTTCGATTGTGCTATTCCGGTACCAATCGAAGCGATAGGTGTTGCAGGTTCCGCCAGCCAGCCAGCCAGCACGTCGGCGTGCAGCAGTCCAGCCAGCAGCGGTCCCCGCCAGCAGCGGTCCCCGCCAGCAGCCAGCAGCGGTCCTCGCCAGCACCCAGCAGCGGTCCACGCTAGCAGCTAGCAGCGTCCCCGCCAGCAGCACGCAGCGGTCCTCGACAGCACCAGCCCCCGGCAGCGGCCAGCAGCGGTCCCCGCCAGTGGTCGCAGCCACCAGCGGTCGCAGCCAGCGGCCAGCAGTGGTTCTAGCTGCCCCCACCATCCGCCAGCAGCAGCAGCAGCAGCAGCAGAGGTGTCCCCACCGGCCAGCCAGCCGGGTGCCCCCCCCCCCCCCCCCCCCGGCCCCAGCGGCAACAGAGTGGGGCTTCGGCCCCAGTCCCCTTCGTCATTCTTCGTCCCTTTCTCCTCTGTGTCTCTCGTCGCCCTGCCCATCTTTCGTTTGCTCCTTTGTCTAGTACTGTGTTTTTTCCCCCTTATCATCATGTCAACCCCCACCACCTCTTCTACAGCCACCACCACTGCCATCATATACACCTCCCCCTCCGCTACTGCCACCACTATCACGTGGTGTGCCGCTTCACTCCCCCCTCAGTCCATCCCCCCACTCCTCACTCTCTCATCTCCCTCCCTTTTTGTCGCCCCATCCCCGGCTCCTCCCTCCCACATCTCCTCCGATCCCTTCCCTCCACTCCCTCCCACTGCTCCTTCCGTTTCTGCGGCCCCCACCAGGGTGATCGCCCGGAGGGCTACGGCCCACGCTCCACTCTCCCCTCGCCTTCATCATCATCGTCTTCACCGTCGCCTTCGCCATCGCCCTCACCACCTCCGGCGCTGACTCAAGCACCAGGACCTGCCACTCCCCGCCACATTCCAGTTGTTCCCATCCCCCACACCTCCTCCGCCGCCGTCAAGCACCCCAGTGGCACCCCGGCCTCCTCTACTCCCAAAAAGGCTCTGCCTCGTCCCCCTTCCCCCACCCATGATGCCATGGATGTCTCCCCGCCTGTCCCTGCCCCCTCCTCCTCCTCCTCTACCCCCTCCTCCTACCACTACCTCCTCTCCCGTCCTGATCCCTCCCTTCTTGAAGCCCAGAACCTCACTCTCTTCCTTCGCCAGAATTTTCCTGGTGCCCCCATCTCCCTCCTCACTCCTCGCCGTGATTTGGTGCTCATCTCCTCCCCCAGCCCTACCCTCCACACAGACCTCCTTTCCCACATCCCCGTCACCCGCTTTGGCCCTCATGCCTCCCGCACCCCTGCTCCTTCCCCACCTCCCTCCCGCCAACCACAACCCCTGCATTGCCCGCCTACCCTCACCGCCATGATCACTCGGCTTAGTCCGACGATCATGGAGGAGGAGGTGTTGGCGGAGCTTCAGGCCCATCCCCATCTGGAGGTGCGTGCGGTTCGTCGCATCCACAATGCTGCTGGCCCCACCCGCCTTATGCGGGTTTTTTCCGAGGACACCCCTTCCATAGACCGTCTCCTAAAGGAGGGTGCCCTCCTTTTCAACCAACGTTATAAAGTTGACCCCTCCCGTTCCCCTCCTCAATCCCTCTGCTGCCAAAGGTGCTTGCGGTATAATGTGCACCCGACATCTGAGTGCCGCGAGGCCCCCACCTGCCCGCACTGTAGGCATGCCCACTTTTTACGGCAGTGCCCCAATCTCCAGTCCCCCCCTCCCTCCTGTAATACCTGTAACCTCCCTCATCCTACCTACTCCCAGAAGTCTAAGGCCCAACCCCCTCCTACCACTCCTAAGCTCACCGTTCCTGTCCGCCCTCTGGACGCCCCCACCCCTCCCGGCAACTCCCTTCGCCCACCCTCTACCGCTGAGGACATCGTCAGGCTCCTCACCATTGTCCTTCAGAATTTTCATCCTTTTCAGCGCCCGCACACCCTCCAACAGATCTCCCTCGCTGCCCAGACCGTTTTCCAACTCAAAATGTACGCCACCTACTCCAACAACCAGGCCCATTTCACCTTCTCCCGTCTTGACACCCTCATTTAAATCCCTGTCATGGCGCGACAGCACCTTATCCTTTTCAACAACATCTGCTCCCTTCCCGCCAACAAGAACCTCTTCCTGCACACCCATGCCACCCACCACATGGATGCCTTCCTCCTCAATGAAACCTTCCTCCAACCCCACCACATCGTCCACACTTCGCCCCACCTCCTCCACTGCTCCGATAATCCCCTCCCAATTGCGCGTGGCGGAGTTGCCATTGGGCACCACCGCCAGATCCCCGTTCGACTCCAACCTCCCCTTCCTGACCCACTGAACACTTGATCCTTAGTCTCTTCTTCCCCAGCCTTACCGTTACCTGCACCACCATCTATGTCCGCCCTAACGCCCCTATTCCCTTCGACTTCCTCTCCCACATTGACCGTACCTTCTCCTCCTATGTGATCGCCGCCGACCTCAACATCCATAGTCATTCCGCCGCCCAGTTACGGCGGTGGCATCGGTTCCTCTCCTCCCTTCAAGGCGACCTCATCCCCATCCCCAGCACACCCGTCCCGAATCCAACTCCACTCCCTATGTTATCCATTCCTCCCCCAACCTCCTTGGCCGCATAACGGTGGATGTCCTGGAGCCTATTGGTAGCGACCACCTCCCTGTCCTCCTTACCATTTCAGACGGTCGTCGCCCCCGCCCTGACCCTCGTCATGACCCTCACCCTAAGTACATCCATGACTATTCCCGTGCCAACTGGAATGCCTACCGGGATACCCTTTCCACCCAGGTCGATAGCCACCCCTTCACCTACCACCACCCTGACGATGTAACCCATGCCACCTCCTTTCTCCAGCAGACCTTGTCTGAGGCTGTGAAGGCCCACGTCCCTACTGTCGCCGTCCACCCCCCCCCCATCCTACCTTACTCCCACAGGCTGTCCTCCTACTCTGTGAATCCTGCTGTCTCTACCATGCCTTCCTCCTCACGCATCACCCGGACACACTACGACGCCACCAGCAACTCCAGCGTCACATTCGTAATTTGCTCGCGACTAAGAAACGCCGGGACTGGCGACAGACATGCACCCGTTTAAATGCTTCCCTACCTATCAACTCGTCCAAGTTCTGGTCAGCCTTCCGTCGCCTCCCCCTACTATCATCTGCTCCATGATGATCACCCCTTCCCTGACTCCCTTAGTAAGGCCAATCACTTTGCCTCTTACCTCTCCAATGTCATTTCCATCCCCAATGATCCCCAGTTCGATTACTCCCTCTTCCCGGATGTCCACAATCGAACTGACACTTCTGTCCCTCCCCTCGCTCCTGGTTTCCAGTACTTGGACAACATTGCACACACGGAACTCAATGCCCCTATCCCTACACAGGATCTCATTGCTACACTCTGCACGACATGCAACACCGCTCCTGGTCACGATCGTGTCACCTATCGTCAACTTTGTGAAGCTGTGAAGCTCCTGTCTCTTTCCTCTCCACCCTGGCCAGGCTCTACAATGTAGTCCTGTCCACCGGTTACTACCTCGGCCTGTGGAAAACCTCCCGTATCCTGATGTTCCTTAAACCTGGCAAACCGCCGTCCGCCATCTCCTCCTACCGTCCCATCAGCCTTACCTCATCCTTCAGCAAGGTCCTGGAATCTATCCTCACCCGCCGCATCCACCAGCATCTCCACCAGCACTGCCTCCTTCCCGTTACCCAGTGTGGCTTTCGGCCGTCATTCTCTTCTGACGATCTTCTCCTTCACCTCACTCATCTCCTTTCCGGCCAGCTTAATTCCCGTCGCTCCACAATCTTCCTCTCCCTAGACCTCGAACGAGCTCATGACCGCGTATGGCATTCCGGTCACCTCTTAAAGCTCCAAACCTTCGCCCTCCCCATTAACTACATCCGTCTGATCGGCTCCTTTCTCTCCCGCCGTCCTTCCTATGTCACCATCCATAACACAGATTCCTACACCTTTTTCCCCTCCACCGGTGTGCCGCAAGGCTCTGTCCTCTCCCCCCTTCTGTACCTTTTGTACATGGCGAACATGCCGCCGCCGTCACCCCCCCTCCACCTACTCCAGTTTGCCGATGACACCGCCTTCCTTGCCCTTGCCCTCACCCTGCAGCGCTCCCAATACCTTCTCCAATCCCATCTTGACCGGTTCACCACTTGGTGCAACCAGTGGTTGCTCAAGGTCAATCCCTCTGAAACCCAAGCGATCATTGTAGGCAAAACCACCCCTTCCTTCCGCCTCCTTGATTTCTATCTCACCATCTATGGCCGTCCTATCGCCCTCACTCCCACCCTTAAGTACCTTGGCGTCACCCTCGACCGTCGCCTCTCCTGGACTCCCCATCTCTGGACAATCCAAGCCAAGGCACGCACCCGACTCCATCTCTCTAAAGCTCCTTTCCAGCCGTACGTGGGGTCTGGACCCCTCCACCATCCTCCACACCTATAAATCCCTCATCCGCCCTCTCCTTTGTTATGCCCATCTGGCCTGGATCTCCACCCCCCCCTACCTTTTATAAATCCCTCCAAATCCTTGAACGCCATGCTCTCCGCCTCGCCTATCACATCTGTCTCCCCTCCCCCATGTGGATCCTGTATGATCTCATTCCCTTCCCCCACCTCCTCCTTTTCCTTGAAAGGATATGGATCCTGTACACCTCCCGCAAACTCGATCTTCCTCATCCGCTTGTCTCACCAATCCTCTCCCACCCCCGCCCGCTGCTGCGCCTGTATTCCCATGTCCCACCTGGTCTCCATCTCTCCACCCTCCTCACCCTCTCCTAAGGTGGCTTCCGCCAGCTCCCCCTCCCTGATGATGTCCTCCTCCCCTCCACCTACCCCTCCTATCAACTTTGATCCTCCCCCCCACATCCTGTGTCCTTTCCATTAGGCACCCTCCCTCCCTTCTCTTTCCTTTTTCCCCATCCCCTCCCTCCTTCACTCTTCCCCCAGGCCTCCTCTCCCCCTTCCTCCCTTCCCCCTAGCTCCTCTGCCCATGGCGTCTGCTCTCCCCTCTCCCTCTCCCACCCCCTCCCCTCCTCCTCTCTTGGCAGGTCTCCGGACTCGTACACAGATAGTGAACATTCGCGCGCCGGAGATCAACGCCTCGTGTTCTGTGTGTGCCGTCGTTTTGTGCTTCAGTGATTCAGTTTTATTCGTTATGTGCCCCTATGTTCACGTGTGACAATTTTCGTCTCTGTCTGCGTCGAAGTGTCTGAACAATTTTATCTTGGACTCTACGCCCGTGAACGGCATCTTGCATTTTAAAAAGTGTTTGTCTCCGTTTATATGTCCACCATGTTTTTTCTTTAAATGTCTTCATTTGTATATTTGTGTTCTCTGCGGCTAAAGAGCGGCGTCGTATGCTGCTGCAGGCCTGCCTGTAATACAGGTTTCAAAATAACAATAAAGAAAAAAAAATTCTGTTAAATTGTCATGCCAACTGTAATTTTCTTAGTAGGGTGGCTTGAAAATGGACATAGGTGTCCGAAGCTAATCACCATCAAGAAGTAAAGAAGATACTTCTTAGTGACACTTAGGACGGAGCTACAACCATTTATTTCAGTTATAAAACAAGTTGTGGACTTATGTTTCACTTGCAGCATGCTGCAAGATCGTTTCCTGAAAGTATCTGCGCGGACGTAAAATGTCGATCGTAAACAGTACTGAAAAGAAGGAAATAGAAGTTTAGACATGTGGTGTTACAGAAGAATGCTTAAGAACAGATGGCTAGATCGGATAGCCAGTAAGAGGTACGAAATCGAATTGGAGAGAAAAGATAGTTGTGGCGCGCGTTCAATAAAAGAAGGGGTACTAAGGCATCAAGGAAGAGGCGCACTTGTGACGGATGGCAGTGCAGGTCCCAAGATTGTTAAGGAAGGTCAAAGCGTGAGTACACTAAGCAGGTACAAGTAGATGTCGTAGCTTTCAGTAGTTGCGCAGGCTTTCACACGATAGACGAGCGTGCAGAGCTGCATCAAACCAGTATTCAGACTGCAGACCACAACAACAACAACAACAACAAAAAAGTTTATGGAATCTACAGTCAGTCTTAAAACACGCTTTTAATTCCATGGAAACACGGTCAAGACACAGGAAGTAGTTCATCCAACTGAAAATCTTACGTTTTGAATTAGTTTTAAATTTAATATTAATCATTATTTAAATGTATGATTGCTTGAATTACGAGTGAAATTTCGTTCCCCGAAACTTTTTCACATCGGATAGCGTTGTTAAAAGCTTAAAGAGGAAGCAACATAAAATGTAGCTGGAAATTTTACCATCTGCTGGTGCTGTAGTGACTACATTTGTAACGTAATCTTCTTGCGGAGTGTCCTTGTTCTGCCCTGATATCTTCTACCCGTATGCCAATAGCGCAACACGCTTCTTGGGATCCTTACCCTTAAAATTCTGTCAACATGTTTCGTCCTACTATTTCTATAATTTACAGTTTTTCCTTCCAAAATATTTGTCCTTGGTTCTTCCTTTATTTTGTTTTATTTACAATTTTGTCTGAAAGTCCTTATACTGCTCTTAAGAAACTAATTTCGGCAGCCTGTATCTCATTTTATCAGTTTTTGCCCTAGAGCACGTTCACAGCTGAGCTCTTCATCGCAAAACACACTAAGGACACCCGCTGCAGACTCGTGGACTGCTAAAATTCTGCTTTGCCACTTTTTGCACCAATTCCAGTCTATTCATAAAGCAGATTTCATGTCCACACATAGTCAACTATGCTGCTCATACCATCTGATGAACTGAGTCATAATCCCCCCATGACAGATGAGATGTTGAACTGATGTTCACGTCATAACAGGGTCTGGGATGGTGTCCTTGTAAATGATACTAACGTTTATGTCTGATGTGCACACCATATTTGTGATATATTGGGCCGCTTATCGTTTAGTTGATAGTAATAGCGTTAGTAGAAGGAACTGGAAATTGTACACTTGGCCTTATACTGTTTCGGGTAGAATGTAACTATTTCTCCTTACGACAACAAAGTATCTCGAGAGATAGTTGGCTTTTACTGTAGAGTTCAGTGTAGTTTACACACAAGTTACATACAAGGTCTCCAGTTGTGTCTCATACAAAGTAAGTACAAAATGTACTTCACATCCAATACCGACAACTGCATTGGTCCAAATGTTGGCGGGTACCACAGCTCGATAACAATTGTAAATTCAGCCCTATCAGCGCCCAATTAATATCTCAGATTAAAAAAGTTATTTGTTTTCACATATGTAATCTAGGAGGTATTTGGAAATGTAACTGAAGTTTCCCAAAATATTCCACCACTCATTTTGAAAAAAGGAAATGCTGCAGTATGGCAACATTAATACTCAACGAAATTATTTTTAGGAATTTCATAAAATCATTCATTTTTAAAAACTGAATACAAAAACAAGATGTAATTCTGGTATAAGGAAGAAAACCAATTCGAAAAGGGGAATATATCTTTACGTGGATCATATGACCATTTATAAGTTTATCTTATAAAACAAAAAAATTGAACCCCGTCCGTACAAGCCTTGAAGGCCCAACGTTAGCGACCGACCGCCGTGTCATCCTCAGAATCAGTGGAAAAAATGGTTCAAATGGCTCTGAGCACTATGGGACTTAACATCTGAGGTCATCAGTCCCCTAGAACTTAGAACTACTTAAACCTAACTAACCTAAGGACATCACACACAACCATGCCCGAGGCAGGATTCGAACCTGCGATCGTAGCGGTCGCGCGGTTCCGGACTGAAGCGCCGAGAACTGCTCGGCCACCCCGACCGGCAGCATCAGTGGATGTGGATATGGAGGGGTATGCAGTCAGCACACCTCTCTCGCAGATGTTGTCAGTTTCCGTGACCGGTGCTGCTGCTTCTCAGTGCAGTAGCTCCTCGACTGGCCTCACAAGGGCTGAGAGGACTCCACTTGCCAACAGCGCTCGGCAGACCGGGCGGTCACCCATCCAGGTGCTAGCCAAGCCCGACAGGTCTTAACTTCGCTGATCTGACGGGAACTGGTGTTAACGCTGTGGCAAGGCTGCTGGCTTATCTTACACAACATATCACAAAAATTCTGTCAAAATAAGTTATGGAAAACTTTATTTATTCCTTGGTATGGTATGACATAAAGCAATTTCTTTTCACTTGTTAGGCATAGGAACACCTCGAATTGTTTGCAAAACCCTCTGAACCCTTTAGGGCATACGTTGCAACCGCCTTTCTGGTGGGCCTGTTGTAGCCAGTGATCAACATTATAATATCTGACATTTGCAATAGGCCTGGGACCTACCCGTGTTTTCTTTATACATTTTCAAACCTGACAGTAACAAATCTAGCAGCGTTCCTCTAAATTGCTTCGATTTCTCCCTTTAATCCGACCTAGTACTGATCCCAAATACTGGCGGTGTGCTCATGAATAGATCACACGAGCGCCCTATATGCGGTCTGCTTTGCAGATGAATTACACATTCCCAGAATTCTCCCAACAAACCGAAGTCGCCCATTCGCCTTCTCTATCACATTCCTCGCATGCTCGTTCCAACTAATATCAGTTTCGTCCAGATATTTAAACGACGTCACTATGCCAAGCTGGACACTACTACCGCTGTATCCGAACAACGTCGGTTTGTTTTTCCTACTCATCGGCATTAATTCATATTTTCGTACATTTTAAGCTATCTGCTATTCATCACACAAATCAGGAATTTAGTCTAAGTCACCTTGTATCCTCCTACATTCAATCAACTTCGACATGTTTTCCGTATACCTCAGCATCATCATCAAACAACGGCAGACTGCTGGCCATCCTGTCCACCAGATCATTTATGTATACAGAGAGCAACAGCGGTCCTATCACACTTCTCTTGGGCAGACCTAACGATATCCTCGTCTCTGATGAACACTCGCTGTCGAGGACAACATACTATGTTCTATTACTTAAGTATTCTTCAAGCCACTCAGGTATGTGGTAAACTGTTCCGTATGCTCTTACCTTCGTTAACAGTCTGCAGTGGGGGACCGTGTCGTATACTTTCCAGAAATTTAGAAATATGGAATCTACCTGTTGGTCTTCATGCATAGTTCGCAATATATCATGTGAGACAAGGGCAAGCTGAGTTTCACACGAGCGATGCTATCTAAAACCGTACTGATTCGTGGACATTAGCTTCTCCGTCTCAATAAAATTTATAATATTCGAAATGAGGAGATATACAAGGATCACGCAGCAAACCAATATCACAGAAATTGATCCGTAATATTGCGCGTCCGTTCTTTTACCCTTCTTATATCCAGGAGTCACCTGCACTTTTTTCGAGTCGCTTGGGACTCGGCGCTGCACGAGAGATTCGCGATAAGTGCGAGCTAAGTTAGGAACCAATGCTGTAGAGCACTCTTTGTAAAACCGAACTTGGATTGCATCTGGACCTGGTGACTTATTCGATTTCATCTCTTTCAGTGATTTACGAGTATCTGGTTAGGGATGCTTACTACTAAGTCGATGGTCAAAAGACGGTATGTTTGCACGATTCTCCTGTATGAACAATTTCTTAAACGCGAAGTTTAAAACTTCGGCTCTCATTTTGCTATCTCCAACTGCCGCACCAGAGTGGTTCTAGTGTATCTATAACTACACAAAGATACTGTGGTTCCCATAGTAAAATATGTAATAAATACTGCCGCTGGTTGCAATCAATGTGTGAATGAGACGTACATCAATGGAAACTTCAATGTCAGAAGCGCGTTGGATAGTTGGAGTACACGAAATTCGGTATAGTTGCAGCAAGAGCCACATGCTAAAACACGAAGTAACAATAACGACGTTATGATGTGCCACAATTTAAATACTCGGAACTATAATTTATCCTTCGTTTCTAATCAAGGACGAAAGCTGACACACACATCTCGCCGTATGAAAAGACCTGACAACCGTCTCGAAAGTGTAATTCTTCATTGCAGGATTTAAATGTTCGACAAAAATCATGACGACCACTACCATTACATTTATCCAAAGTCAGTACTACGTACCAACAAATCATCAGATTAGAATTAAGAAACTGTCTCTGTTTAAAAGTACTAATCACAAAGAGCCTGAGATACATTTATTTTTATCTGTACCTTTCAGAAAACTAAACAGATCACATAGCTATTCTTAAACTCATCAAATATTATTGTTTTCTCTCGCGGAACTCCACAGAGGCTGAAGAACATAAATGGTACACATTTTCTCACGCGAGCAATATTCATAATGAGATATCAATTTGATGTCACCTGGTTGAAGATCCCTATTTCTTCCACCAATACTTCCTCTAAATGATATTCACAGAAATATAAGGGATATGCTGACTTGCTTTTCGAGACACCATTATAGTATGTCACTGATGAAGGTTACACATTTGCTATATTTATGACAGAAAAACTGGAAATTGGTAGCATTAAGATACGTGTGCAATTCTTAAGTGTATTATCTACATCTACATGGACACTCTGCAAATCACATTCAAATGCTTGCCAGAGGTTTCATCGACCTCCTCCACAATAATTCTCTATTATTCCAGTCTCGTACTGCGTGCAGAAAAAACGAACACCTGTATCTTTCGATACGAGCTCTGATATCCCTCATTTTATTATAGTGATCACTTCTCCGTATGTAGGTCGGCGGCAACAAAATATTTCCGCATTAGGAGGAGAAAGTTGGTGATTGAAATTTCGGGAGAAGAGTCCATCGCAACGAAAAACGCCTTTGGTTTAGTGACTTCCATCCACTCTTTCTCCTATTTCGCGATAATACAAAACGTGCTGATCTTCTTTGAACTTACTCAATGTGCTCCGTCAATCCTATCTGGTGAGGATCCCAGACCATGCAGCAGTATTCTAAAAGAGGACGGACAAGCGTAGTGAAGGAAGTCTCTTTAGTGGATCTGTTACATTTTCTAAGTGTCCTGGGAATAAAACGCAGTCTTTCGGTAGTCTTTCTCACAACATTTTCTATGTATTCCTTCCAATTCAAGTTGTTTGTAATTGAAATTCCTAGGTATTTAATTGAATTTACGATCCTTAGATTTGCCCGATTTAACGTGTAACCGAAGATCAAGGATTCCTTTCACCACACATGTGGATGACCTCACAATTTTCGTTATTTGGGGTCAATTGCCAATTTTCACACTATAAAATTAATAAAATAAAATATTAATTATTTTATCTGTATGATTGTCTCTCCTATGAGTCGCCAGGTTTTAATTATTCGGTATCAGACGCTTGACAATGGCTTTTTCGTAAAGGCAATGTTACTCGTAGTTGACCGTGAAATAAAACTGAAATAATCGGACTTCGTAATTAAATCGTTTCCAAAGATTGCTGCGGTAGGTGTGGACTCATAATCTAAATCTCAATATTACAATAATTTGCCAGCCATGCCAAAACGTCGTACAGAGGTGATTGTCTACTAAACAAAAAAATTACACAGTTAGTTAAATCAGATATATTCAATGAATAAGCCTACAGTTCACAATCCTACTTACTTTTATAAATATAAATTCTTTTCAGAATCGAGTGCCTAGTATGGTTGCAACTCGCAGTAATTTTCTATAACATGAAATATGGCGGTGTGCCAGACAATAAACTAAAATACGTGCTTCTCGCACCACTTCAACCAGAGCTCTCTTTTCTTAATCAAACATACGAGTAACGTAATTGTGCTTTTGTTTTATCAGCGACACAGCGCTGCAGTTGTGTGCCATAGGCTTTATTTATTTGTCACTGATTATTTATTTAATTAATATCTCGCGTTTCCGAGGAAACTCACGCTCGGCATGCAAATGTGCCTTTATAACACCATATAGATATCTTTTCTAAATCGCTCTGCAATTCGTTTTGATCCTCTGATGACTTTACTAGTCGATAAACGACAACGTCATTTGAAAACGACCTAAGACGGCTGCTCAGATTGTCTCCCAAATCGGTTATATAGGTAGGGAACAGCAAAGGGCCTATAACAGTACCTTGGGGAACGCCAGAAATCACTTCTGTCTTACTAGAAGACTTCCCGTCTATTTCTACGCTCTGTGACCTCTCTGAAAGGAAATCACAAATCAAGTCATATTACTGAGACGATATTCAATAAGCACACAATTTCATTAAAAGCAGCTTGTGCGACACAGTTTTAAAAACCTGGAAATCTAGAAATACGGAATCTGTTTAAAATCCCTTGTTAACAGCGTTCAACACTTCATGTGAGTAAAGAGCTGGTTATGTTTCGCAAGAACGGTGTTTCTATATCCGTGTCGACTGTGTGTCAATACACCATTTTCTTCGAGGTAACTGATAATGTTCGAACACAATATATGTTGCACAATCCTGCGTCGTATCGACGTTAATGACATGGGCCCATAATTTAGTGGATTTCTTCTGCTACCTTTCTTGAATATTGGTGTGACCTGGGCATGTTTCCAGTCTTTGGGTATGGATCTTTCGTCGATCGAATGGTTGTATATGATTGTTAAGTATGGAGCTATTGTATCAGTATACTTTGAAATGAACCTAACTGCTACATAGTCTGTATCAGAAGACTTGCTTTTGTTGAGTGATTTAAGGTACTTCATTACCCCGAGGATATCTACTTCTACGTTACTCAGTTGGCAGATGTTCTTGATTCGAATTTTGGAATATTTACTTCGTCTTCTTTTGTGAAGGCATTTCAGAAGGCTGTGTTTAGTCGCTCTGGTTTGGCAGCACTGTCTTCGATAGTATCTCCAATGCTATCGCGTAGAGAAGGCATTGATAGTGTCTTGTCGCTAGCATACTTCACATACGACCAGAATCTCTCTGGATTTTCCGCCAGGTCTCGACACAGAGTTTCGTTGTGGTAACTATTATAAGTATCTCATATTGAAGACCGCTCTAAATTTCGAGCTTCTGTAAAAGATTTTGCGTCCGTCTAAATTTTGCATGTTTTTTTCGTTGTTTCTGCAACAGTGTTCTGACCCATTTTGTATACGAAGGAGGATTATCTCCGTCCTTGGTTGATTTATTTGGTATAAATCTCTCAATTGCTGCCATACTATTTCTTTGAATTTAAGCCATTTCAGGTTTACACTTATATATGTTTGATCTAAAATTTGAAAGCCAAAATATAGAGTACCTTAGGGGAAAAAAAGGTAAGAGGGAAGAAATGGTTAAGAATTATGACACCACAATTAGATAAAGTTACAAGGAAAAACCAGACCCATATCTTACGTATCTCAATGAAGTAACAGAGAATAATCATCAAATTTACAAGCAAGAGAAAATTGTAGCAAATCGAGCGATAAAACGAGCTCGTCAAAATCTTGGGATATTCGCGGAAGGCAAATCATAACTTATAAAACAATGAAAATGCCAAATCAAACAGAAAATGATTTTGCTCAGATAAATAACATCCAACAACCACAATGGATAGAACATTCTAAAATCTTGTGGTATGATGAAACATGCTGCACAGATAATATTGAGGATGAAATTGAAATATGTTGTGTAGGCGATTTATGTATGTATGATTTAAGACAAGTACTCACCCCCGCAAAAAACATAAAAGCTGCTGGTATGGATGGTATCGTCACTGAACTGCTAAAATATGGAGGCACTCTACGACAAAGGAGTTTACTACATTTATTTAATACATGCTAGGTAAAGAGAGCTACTCCAGAAGCAAGATCACAAGGAAAGGTGATATCACTATTTATCGCGATAGCTGCTGGAACTACAGAGGAATCAGATTACTGGACACCGCTTTCAAAGTTTATGCCAGAATGGTGAACAAGAAGTTAATGGTTATAGCTGAGAGTTTATTTAGCGGAGAATAAATGGGGTTTCGGGGTTGTAGTTGACAACAGATGCAGTATTTATAACAAAACAAATAACAGAAAAACAGAGAGAGTATAACAGGAAAACGCTTTCAGAATTCAATTATTTTATTGAGGAATTCGATAATGTTGATGGAAACTATGTAGAATTATGAGAAAACGACAATATCCATGACACCTAATAAACGCTGTGAAAATAGTCTGTACGAACACACGACTGTAACTCTAGATTTAAATGCCACACTAACACAGCCTATAGCCATAAGCAAAGGCGTAAGACAAGGGTGTAACATATCGCCCACACTTTTAACGTTTATTTCGATGACGCAATTCGCAAATGGAAGAAGATTTTCAACGGGGGAATTAAGATTAACTGTCATTACCACTAAAATTGATTTTTATATGCAGACGACGCCACACTACTGGCAGGCAATGAAGATGACCCACAAACGGGAATACGTTCATTAGGTGAGGTTAATGAAGAGTACCATGTAACGATTTCAGAAAGGATGGCAAAACCAGTGGCTTTCAAAGGGAAATATCCTGTACGGACAGTAAAGCAGATCAGATACTTTAACTATTTAGGTCGTGACGTCACATGTGAGTATGGTGAAGACATAAAGAAGAAATTAACAAAGGTCGGGAGCATGTGTGGAATAATATACAGAAGTGTAGAAAAAAGGAAAGAAGCGAGATTGAAATTTTACAAGACAATGGCAGTTACGATGCTTGTTTATGGAAATAAATCGTGGATCATATACAAGCCACAGTGATAAGGGTTCTAAGAGCAGTAAAGGGTTCCACAAGAGTCAACAGTTTTCGATATTCGTAAATTAGGAAGAACGGAATATATTTAAAATCCTCCATAAAATACAGGAATATAGGAGAAACTGGAATGTAGATCTCGAAAGAATGACTGAAGAAAGATTACCTCTCCAAGCAAGAAGGTGTAAGCCAGCTGGGAGAAGAAGTCAAGGGAGACTGAGGAAGTGACGGGTACCGTAACAGGCAAAACAGACAAAACGCAGTACTCTTGCAGTGTACATGATCTCAGTTCAGTTACACTTATATCCCCCAGTTAGAATCTCATCGCAGGAAAAGAATTCAGGCATCCAACGATTGTTTGGGGTTATTATAGCTTTGTAATTGATGGACGTCACAATCAATCCAGTGCAACAGTACTGAACACCTTATCTGAAAACTATGTACAAGAAATAGCACGGAAGCCTACTCATGATGGAAATGTATCAGATCTAATGACAAAAAAACCTACCTGCCATGTTTGAGAATACCCACACTGAAACTGATATTAGTGACATGGGGCAGCTGTAGGTACATTAATTATAAAGTACAAAGGCTAACCAAAACAAACAGAAAGTTTAATGTTAACGCATGTTTCGTGGCGACATATACTGACAGAATTCTATCGTGCTTCAAGCAGCGTCAAGTCCACGAGCTTTCGGCTGAGAACTCTTCAGCCATTGTGAAGTGGTGACTGACGTGTGTTCGCTGCTGCCGTTCTTACATAGCGACGCTATCTCCTGTGACCTCACCATGGCTAATATTTCGCCATATAAACCTCCCAGTGCTGAGGTCCCAAGCCAAGCATATCTGCATCCCGTCGTCTTCATTGATGGTGTTTCCAGAGATTTTGATTTCCATCGCTTATTTTATGACGATATCCCAGAAACCATATGTCATTTTAATAATAGACGTTTCGTGTCTTTTTTTTTTTTTTTTCAGAGCGTACTCTGCTACGGATGATTTCTACGGATACCGTAGGCGGAAACATCCACTGTTCGACAGTGCACACATTCTGACTAACATAAAACTATCCACAAGCACACGGTATTCTTTATATTCCTTGCTTTCTGAGGCGGACATTATCTGTCGGATGGTTCATCAGATGTCGAAGTTTAGCTGGAGGCCTGGAGAGTGAACAGATTTTATCAAAATAAAAAGTTTATTTATTCAACAAACTACACAAAGAGCCAATAAATAAATCATAATATCTACCAAGTAAAATACTTCATCTGGGAGGCACCCTCCATGATATATTTTTTAAAGAGGTGTCCTGGAACCAATTTGTGTAAGACCGCAGACCCAGAGGTACTGCTTCTGGTCTGAGATTATTGTACCGTCGGAGTAAGAGAGCGCTTGGCGCTCAGTTGTAGGTAGATGACTGTGAGGCACAGACGATGCAGTAGCAGTTTTTGTGGTGTGATGTGTGAAGCCACCAAGTGGTAGATTAATGTAGGTATGTCAATATTCTGGAACTTGGAAGCACAAGTCTTCATGCAAGCAAGGTAAAGATGTTAAATGTTTATGATTTCTGTTTTTTGCCAGTGTGTTAACATAGATGAGTTGGCTGATAATTCGTAACTGTTGAGTACATCTACATCTACATCTACATGCATACTCCGCAAGCCACCTGACGGTGTGTGGCAGAGGGTACCTTGAGTACCTCTATCGGTTCTCCCTTCTATTCCAGTCTCGTATTGTTCGTGGAAAGAAGGATTGTCGGTATGCCTATGTGTGGGCTCTATTCTCTCTGATTTTATCCTCATGGTCTCTTCGCGAGATATACGTAGGAGGGAGCAATGTACTGCTTGACTCCTCGGTGAGGGTATGTTCTCTAAACTTCAACAAAAGCCCGTACCGAGCTACTGAGCGTCTCTCCTGCACAGTCTTTCACTGGAGTTTATCTATCATCTCTGTAACGCTTTAGCGATTACTAAATGATCCTGTAACGAAGCGCGCCGCTCTCCATTGGATCTTCTCTAACTATTCTATAAACCCTATCTGGTACGGATCCCACGCTGCTGAGCAGTATTCAAGCGGTGGGCGAACAAGTGTAATGCAACCTACTTCCTTTGTTTTCGGATTGCATTTCCTTTGGATTCTTCCAATGAATCTCAGTCCGGCATCTGGTTTACCGACGATCAACTTTATATGATCATTCCATTTTAAATCACTCCTAATGCGTACTCCCAGATAATTTATGGAATTAACTCCTTCCAATTGCTGACCTGCTATATTGTAGCTAAATGATAAGGGATCTTTCTTTCTATGTATTCGTAGCACATTACACTTGTCTACATTGAGATTCAATTGCCATTCCCTGCACCATGCGTCAATTCACGGCAGATCCTCCTGCATTTCAATACAATTTTCCATTGTTACAACCTCTCGATATACCACAGCATCATCCGCAAAAAGCCTCAGTGAACTTCCGATGTCATCCACAAGGTCATTTATGTGTATTGTGAATAGCAACGATCCTATGACACTCCCCTGCGGCACACCTGAAATCACTCTTACTTCGGAAGACTTCTCTCCATTGAGAATGACATGCTGCGTTCTTTTATCTAGGAACTCTTCAATCCAATCACACAATTAGTCTTCCAGAATGTACGGAAACTGTTTTGATAGAAAGGCTAGTTAAGTTTTTCACTTTCTAATCTTTGTTAACAGTCCTACATTTAATTTGATGATTTACATTTTTGTTGGATTAATGAAGTTGGATAATACTTGCTGTTTAAATCTCTGTTTGTTAATCAATTGTGAGTAATGTAACTTCAATTGTCAGATGTTTTTGTAAAGACAAACTTAACTTGCAATATAATTTTGCTAAAGAAGTCTGTTAGTAATTCACCACAATCAGTTCCGCCTCCCTGTCCACGTCATACATCTTTAAAGAACTTGGATTTTCTTAAATGTTCTCTTTTATCAGCCAAAAGAATTTCATGTGCATTTCAAAGTATTATGGCCGGCATTCCACACTGCTGAGCATGTAGCTTGCATTTATATTTTTGAATGAGAGACCAGGATATATTGCATTCCACTGTTGTTGCTCTAGAGGTAAGACAATTTAATTTATTTATTATGTGCACAGGGACCAAAGTTAGCAGTTTTGAACAGGGCCAGATGATTCAGTCCCTAAGGGGCTGAATGTATTTTGCAGTGACTGTTTTCTTTATTGGTAATGGGAGTTGTATTGCCCAATCAATTCGTGTAAAGCTTTGCTGACAATAACACAGAGTAAACACACCACTTGTACTTACAACACGGAACATGACAACTCGAGTTCAGTACTCATTCCACAGATAAGACATTCATTCCACGTACTTGTAAAGTTTATTATTTCATTTTTTAAAGAAATTTACATTTTAAAGAAACTTATAAAGAATGAAATATCGCTGCGCATTACGTATCAAACAAACTGAAACTACACTCCGTCCGAACAGGCTTCAGAAGGCCCACCGGTACCGACCGACCGCCGTGCCATCATCAGCCCATAGGCGTCACTGGATGCGGACATAGAAGGCACGCAGTGAGCATACTGCTTGCCCGGCCGTTGTCAATTTCCTTGACCAGTCGTGTTTGTCTGTCAATAGGGCAATGTGTGAAGCGGTTGATAACTACACTAGCACAATATTAACGAAAGATCTCTCACAAACCACAGATAAATGCCGGTCACATGTAAAGACTGTCAGTGGCACCAAGGTTAGTGTGAAGACATTCATGAGTGGCGCAGCAACTGTAATTGAGAGTAGCCAAGCAAAAGCAACCATGCTGAACTCCTTTTCCAAATATTCATATTTAAAAGGAAGTACACTCGTATTGTCTCAATTTAACTCAGGCAACATTGCAAAGATGAGTAAAATAGGCACTATTGTCAGGTGGTTGAATTCATTAGTACTGATCAAAGCTCCAGGACACCATGGCATTCCCTCAAACAAAACGCTGTGTCCATTAATTGGAAGAAATCATAGACCACAACCGTCTACATGGAATGTAACAGAAGGGATCCACAACATTACCATCATATATCCTTGATATCCATCTTAGGTAGAATCTTAGAACGTAGTCTCAATTCAAAAGCAATGAGTTACCTCGGAAAGAAAGACCGCTTCCCGGAGAACCAGAAGTGGTTCCGTAAACATTGAACATGCGGACACACAGCTTGCTCTTTTCTCAGGTGACATGCATCAAGATAGTTACAGAGCTGCAGTATTACTTGATTATTGAAAATCGTTTGACTCAGTCCCACATGTACACTTATTACTGAAAGATTGATCGTAATATCGTATGGTGTATTTAGAGAAATTTGAAACCGAATTTATGTTTTCTTTTTAGAGAAGACACAGTTTTGTCGACTGTTGTACGGAGTAGCATCGTGTGTGACCCAGGGAGTTGTGTTGGGACGCTTGTTGCTCATTTTGTATATTAATGACCCTGCAGGTAATATTAATAGCAACTTCGAAATTTTCGTAGATGATACATATTTCTGTAGTGAAGTACTGCTCGAAAAAAGTTTCACAATCTTCAGTGAGGTATTCATAAGATTTCAAAGTGGTGCAAAGATTCGCATCTTGGCTGAAGTGTTCGCGAAACGAGAAACCGAAGTACCCTGTGACTGCAATTTCAGTAAATTATAATTGGAATCTGTTGGTTCAAACAAATACGTGGCTGTAAAAATTTAGCGATATGAAATGGAATGATTACGAAGTCTCAGTCGTAGGTAAGTCAGTAGATGGTAGACAGCTGTTCAATGGCAGAATATTACGAAAATGGAGTCACTCTACAAAGGAGTATCTTGTGCGTGATGTAAATGGTGTGCTATACTGGCTCGGTTTTCTAAATCATAAAAACAATCTTTCTGATGCAACCTTCCGCTCAATATGAAGCCTTCCATCAGTAGACTCAATCTGTCCATCAGTAATCGGTTTATCCTGTTACAGATCGGGTTAGGTCTGTAAACGTAGGACATAATGTAATCATTTCCTGTCAAAAGTTAACACACTTGTCGCAGAAAGTTGCCCGTGTTTCTTATTTGTAGAAAACGGGCTTATTTTCTGTCTGTCGATTACTCTTTTTATTGTAACAAAAATAGCGACTGATAGATGGAAAAAGATTATTTTCTATAACGTAATCATTTTTTTAAATATCAGCCCTCAATACACGACTCCGTCACCTCAAAAATTTAAAATAACTTCCAGGAATTCAGCCAGGTAACACTTTCAGAGACCGCCGATATTTCGGTTGGAGAACACCCCGCCATTTTCAAGACAAACTGCAACGGACAGGCGACGTAAATGCAAATTTGAAACCTCGGTTCTGTAACAGATGTAGGAAAGATAACACATCCACTGAACACTAGTGCCACCAAATATGACCATAGTCAGAGATATCGATAGGGAGACTACGAACTCGCAAGTGAGGTAGCATTGACTCTCTCCCTCTGTTTTTTGACATGGGAGAGAGCCGGATTCCAGAGTTTAAACAAAAGTCGCCAACCCTGTCAACGAGGTTGCTCGCTAATTTAATATAACTGCTTCCTTTATAACACTGTCCCAATAGCTGGACGTGCATGCCAATATCTCGGTGTTATTATATAACATGGGGTGACCAGTATCCAAGCGATGTTCGGCAATAGCAGATCTACTTGGCTGCTGTAATCGTGTGTACCGTTTATGTTCAGTACATCGGTCCTCCACTATTCTCATAGTTTGACCAATATACGCCACGCTGCAGCTACAAGGAATGCGATATACACCCGCCTTACGCAGACCGAGATCATCCTAAACCGAACTCAAATGCACTCTAATTTTAGATGGAGGTCGTAAAACACATTTCACATGGTATTTCCGTAAAATACGACCGATCTTGTCCGAAGTGTTTCCTACGCAAGGCAAAAAGGCAGTAGACTTAGGTGTCGACTCAGAATTATCATCAATCACCCGATGTACAGTTGGTCTTATTTTACGGAAATACGATGTGAAATGTGTTTTCCGACCTCCATCTAAAATTAGACTGCTTTTGAGTTCGGTTAAGGATGATGTTGGTCTGTGTAAGACGGGTGTATATCGCATTCCTTGTTGCTGTGGCTTGGCACATATTGGTCAAACCATCAGGACCGTGGAGGACCAATGTACTGAGCATAAACGGTACACACGATTACAGCAGCCAAGTAGGTCCGCTGTTGCCGAACATAGCTTGGATACAGGTCACCCCATATTATATTAAAACACCGAGATATTGGCATCCACGTCCAGCTGTTGGGACAGTGTTATAAAGGAGGCAGTTGAGATTAAATTAGCGAGCAACCTCGTTAACAGGGATGGAGGTTTTGTTTAAACTTTGATTGGAATCCGGCTCTCTCCCTTGTGAAAAAACAGAGGGACAGAGTCAATGGTAACTCACATGAGAGTTCGTAGTCTCCCTATCGATATCTCTGACTTTTGTCATCTTTGGTGGCACTAGTGTTCAGTGCGTGTGTTATCTTTCCTGCATCACTCCGAGAAACGAGGTTTTAAATTTGCATGTACGTCGCCTGTCCGTTGCAGTTTGCCTTCAAAATGGCGGGGTGTTCTCCAGCCGAAACATCGACGGTCGCCGAAACATCGGCGGTCGCCGAAAGTGTTACCTGACTGAATTCCCGGAAGTTATTTGAAAGTTGTATACGCTAGGAGAAACTCAGGTCTCACCTAAAGAATTTTTCACCGCGACACCTTAGAGTCGGTTCTAAGTACACGTCATAAGATACGAGGGCCGTTCAGAAAGTAACCTCCGGTTGATTTAAAAAAATACACCAAGTTAAATAAAAATATTTTAATATATACATCTTACAACTACATCTTTGCACTATTTTTCTACATAGTCTCCATAGCGATTGAGGCACTTATCGTATCTCTTCACAAGCTTTGAAATTCCTTCTGCATAAAAATCACCCGCTTGTGCCTGGAGCCAGCCTGTGACCGCAACTTTGAGCTCTTCGTCGTCATCAAACCGCTGTGACCCGAGCCATTTCTTCAAATGCATGAAGAGGTGATAATCACTTGGCGCCAGGTCTGGGCTGTAAGGTGGATGGTTGATAACGTCCCACTTGAATGACTCAAGAAGGGCCGTTGTTCTGCGAGCAGAGTGAGGACGGGGGTTATCGTGCAAAAAAACGATACCGGAAGTCAGCATATCACGGCGTTTGTTCTGTATAGCCCGTCGTAACTTTTTTATTGTTTCCCAGTACACGTCTTGATTAATGGTCGTACCACGTTCCATGAATTCAACCAACAACACCCCTTTGGCATCCCAAAACACCGTTGCCATCAGTTTTCTGGCAGAAAAATCTTGCGAGGCTTTTCGTGGTTTGGTAGGCGAATTTGAATGTGCCCACATCTTTGATTGTTCTTTTGTCTCAGGGTTCACGTACTTAATCCAGGTTTCGTCACCGGTCACGATTCTGTTTAACAATGGTTCTCCTTCGTCCTCATAACGTGACAGAAAGTCTAATGCAGAGGCCATTCTTTGAGTTTTGTGGTGGTCGGTAAGAATTTTGGGCACCTATCGTGCACAGAACTTACGGTAACCCAATCTTGCTGTCACTATCTCGTACAAGAGAGTCTTAGAAATCTGTGGAAAACCAGTAGACAACTCCGACATTGAGAAACGTCGATTTTCACGAACTTTTGCATCAACTGTCTGAACGAGTTCGTCAGTCACCAATGATGGTCTACCACTCCTCTCTTCATCATGAACGTTTTCTCGTCCACTTTTAAATAAACGTACCCATTCACGGACAACTCCTTCACTCATAATTCTTGGTCCGTACACGGCACAAAGCTCACGATGAATAGCTGCTGCAGAATATCCTTTGGCTGTAAAAACCTTATGACAGCACGCACTTCACATTTGGCGGGGTTTTCTATTGCAGCACACATTTCAAACTGCCACAAAAACTAAACTAGCGCAGGTACGAAGTTCACTCGACCACGGCTTGATGCCGACTGACCTGTTGAGTGCGTGAACGCACAGATGGCGTCGCTACTCCCCCCACAACCCGCACTGTGACCAATCGGAGGTTACTTTCTGAACCGCCCTCGTATATATGAATACCCGACTGTAGATGAACCTATTGGTTCGAAACCGCAAACATAGCTGTTTCTTAATGAGCAGAACAATTAACCCTGGCTGCATACTGTATTTGCTTTCTGTAAGAACTCATCCAAATGAAGCATACCATACTGCGGCACCTTAGAGACAACTCAAAGGAAACCCTGTTAGACTTTTTATTTTATTTTAAGATGCCGGAAAGGAAGTATTTCCAACTTATGCAGGCACGTAATGCTCACACCTCCCTCAAATCAGGGATGGACTGTGTTATGAACGTGGCTCAGACGTTAAGATTCTGTGAAATAACAGACGTTTTCCCCAACATTAAGAGTGACGAATTTTGATGTGTCTAGAGCTTGGCTGACTCATACGGCTTTCTGCTGACAGTTGTCGTCTGAGCTTTTATTATGTTGCTGCTTTTGGGTTCTGACATAGAGACAGTATTTACTGGTTCAGATTGTTATTGGCTGCCTTTGGTGGTGACGGGTGAGCACAGTTACAAATGGAACGACAGTTTGATATAGTAATTGAGATTGCGCTTTTTTTTAAATTTTATACGTGAGTCAACCATTTTCTGGAGCACAACGTCAATCGCATTTTTGGGATACAGTCCTGCTTGAAATATGTTGTTTGCATCTAGCTGCGTGTAACGTTATTTCATTACATTCTGCCTTGTCTGTTCCACAACATTAAGAAAGTTTTCTGACATTAAAGTGACGTAGCATATTGGCCCAGAATTAAGAATAAAATGAAATAAAAGGTAGGCTTTTGGTTAAACTGAAAGTGTTGTATCTTCTCGTATTATTTCCAAGATGTTCAGTTAACTTTGTTGTAAAGTGTATCTCCCTTCAGAGCTAACTGAAAAAGATCAAGTTTTGGTTTTCTGCAGTTAGAGATTCCTTGATAGGAAGAAAAATGTAATCGACACCTAGCAAGTACTCTTACGTTGTGACACTAATGAAAAGAATGTGGATAGTCTCGCTACGAGAACATCAATCGCCTGGCTCTAACATAACGTCGCAGAAAAGAAAAAACTAAAATCTTCTCCCAAGTTATAAAAACTCTAACAACGCATCGCTTCCGCTAAGACTAGATCAATAGCAAATTTTTAAATACAAAATCGTAACTACCAATTTTGCTGCAAATCGTATTATGAAACGTTAAAAACTCACACATAACTATGTTTTCAAGCAAATTGAGTGGAATACAAAAAGCAACTACAAAATGATTATCAGTGTTTCATCGAGGGCACTGCAGCCGCTTTCTCATGATGAGAAAACAATATCCAGAAGCAAGTAATCGTGAAAGCACTACCCTAATGACTGAAGTTTAATTTCCTTAAGTGACACAAGTGTCTTTCGATCGTTGCCACAGGGAACATCTCGAAGCGCCACACAGTTTTGCTGCCCGAGTGCGACATAGTTGATGCAAGCATCAGGATGCTAACGTTAGCCTGCAAAATTATACTGAACAGTTTCTGTTTTTGATGACTGTGCTCCGCTTTTGCACGAGAAGAACGTCCTGGGATATATTATTAACTTTAACTGCAACTGCTGAAAGAAAGCTGTGTCCCGAAGAGTAAAGCTGGTTTGTCACGACGAGGTAGTGATTTTCTGCGACACCACTTGGCTAAACTATTTTATTTGTTATTAACTGTCTTGTATCAGTTTTTGGGAAGAAATGGCTATCAGCAACGTCACAAAAAACGAACACTGTTTTAGACACGCCATCAGGCCACTGTATCTGGCGTACCAAATATGGGGTCTTGCTCCAGTAACATGTAACAGCACTATATCTGCCGAACTTTATCCCAAAACCAAACTCAGAAGAGTTATAAACATCCTTATAGCGACTTCTTGGCTAACTGTTGTCGTGATACTTGGTATGCAATGTATTGGCAATGAAAAGTGTGTATTCTCAAAAAATCACAACGTGCCAGCGACCTACCGCTTACACATGACAATCACATGGCTTAATTGGCTGGAACCCGCTACAATGCTGTTCAGCTGTATAATCACTGTAAATCAGTATCTGACCGAGATAGTCCAAAATCTGGAACACGTAGACTCTTTGTTGGCGCATGTCGATGGTAAATACATGAGAAAAGTCCACAAGAAAACGTGGATTGTGGCACTTGTTTTATTGGGAATAGTTGCATTTTTCGCTGCAGTGCCAACAGCTGGCGCTGCGGCCGGAATTCTGGGGCACCCGTCAGCTACGATCTACTTCTGCCTGGGAGGCTACTCCCTGCTGTGGCACACGCAGTTCCTCGGAGTAGTACTCACGGTGCGCAGCCGTCTGGGAGTGGTCAGTGCGCTGATGCTGAGGAGTGTCCAGCCGCCGGTCGCTTCCGTGGACGACCTGGATGAGGTGGTGACTCGACCAGCGCCGCCAACCCTGGCAATGTCAGCGGAGAACGGCCTGCGTACGTTGCAGCAGGCCAGGATGGTCCTGCATAGAACGGGACGCCTCTGCTCGCTACATTTCGGCCCCGCGTTGCTGTTGGCCGTCCTCTACAACACCGTCGTCATAGTGTTTCTGATGTACGTGATCACAATGGTAGCTGCATCACCCCTTCCTCCAGAAATAAGAGTGAAGATACAGCGGTACTTGTCTCTCTACCTGCTACTTGTAACAGGCCACCTACTAGTCGCATGCTGGGTGTGTTCTTCTGCAGTAAAACAAGCTGTCCAGACGGGGCATGTACTGGCGAGAGTACGGCTGTTGTTGCGGACGTGGACTGCAACTGACGTCCTCAAAGTCCCAATAGAAAGATTGCGTTTCTCTGTCTGTGGCTTTTTCCTCATTGACCTACACTTCTTTGGCTCAGTGGTAACCGCTGTCATAGCCTATTTTATTGTTCTTAAACAGTTTTCCCCATCATAAGTGTGTTTTAAACAAAATATTTTCCTGCAGTAGATCAATATTCTGAAAAGTAATATTTCTCACGTGTGAAAAGCACGAATCTTGACAGGTGAATGGGGTCCACTTATTAGATGTCAAGGCTCTGTTTATAGGGTCAACTTATTTCTATGAAATGAACATTTATCGTTTAAAATATGTACGCTGACACTCATAATAGATGCACAATTCTTCAGGTACCTTTACTTGTGCCAAAGCAGAAGATGGTGCCGTGAATTCATTATGAAAAATTTTACTCTTGAAAAGGAACTGGATAATGCAATACACAGCAGCACTAATTTTTATTTTGACAACCGTTCTCGTCCATTTAACCATAAAAGATGTATTCAAGTTTGATTTCAACAACTGCAATAACGAGACAAGGTGCTGAAATGTTCCTATACATATTGTGATATATGTAATCATGTAAAGTGCTAGTATTGATATTTTACATTGGAAGACTGAAGTACATAATTAAATGTACCCAAATTAAAGAAAAGTTGAGCATTTCAAGATGTTGATCAATTATTGCAATTGTGGAATACAGAGTCTTTTATAGAACAAAGATTGTCAGATGGGTGACCGAAATCAATTTTCAAAAAAAAAAAAGTATAGTTGTGTATTGCATGGCACAGTTATTAATTTTTATCAAAGCTGCTGAAGTCTAATTGGACAAAATTTTAACCTTTTCAGGCTTACATAATAAACATGTGTTTTGTGATTGAAAATAAGCTAAAACACTTGTACGAGTGATGTTAAGGGGATATTGTATGTCGTATGTCGCCAATGTTAAATTATCGAATTTTGTGACCCATTATCTTGGCAACTTTTTAAGACACTAACTTACAATTTTCCATAATTATTGAATGCACCTTTCTAGATACACTGAACTAGAATTATTACTAAAATTGTATTGTGGGGCATGTTATCTTTTTTTCTTTTCAAGCACTCCTTTTTTTGACAATTTTGTAAATAAATTAACATAAAAACAAAGCAACTCAGGATATTTTAATTATTCTAGTTCCATATGTGTTGAATCTCACGCTTGGCATGATGTGAAAATTTCATGTGTCTACCATCAATACCTTTTTTCGAAAATGGGTCATTTAATGCAGAAAATGTAGTTCAGAGATATTGACATTTAAAATTTTTTAATTACAAATTCTTATACAGACTTACATTTCTGCGTCTTTTATGCTCTAGAATTGCCTTGGCCCATAGTCTGTCTGTTCTTCAGTGTCTCGACAGCCCAGTGCTTGCCTCCTCCTTTTTTTCGTGCTTCTTTTGTCATTTGCTGAGCAGCTAACTCTGCTTCACGTACATGAAGCTCATCCAGTTCTTGCAAAACCTTTAGCTATGTTCTGTCGTAGTCTTACCCCCAACTTCACCAGAATCTTAAGTCTTCCATAGGTCCCACCATTAAAAGTTATTGCAAAAATGGCTCTGAGCACTATGGGACTCAACTGCTTTGGTCATCAGTTCCCTAGAACTTAGAACTACTTAAACCTAACTAACCTAAGGACATCACATACACCCATGCCCAAGGCAGGATTCGAACCTGCAACCATAGCAACAGCGCGGCTCCGGACTGGAGCGCCTAGAACCGCACGGCCACCGCGGCCGGCAAAAGTTATTGCAACATCAGACACTGCAAACTTTAGAGTCAAAAGGGCAACAAATACCTTTTTAGGCACTCAGCACCACACGACATTATTGATGGTCTTATTCACATTCCGGGACTTTGCATCTAAACACTTCTTCAGTAGTTAGGATTTGCCAAATCTCTGTAAATAGGTTTGATTGCCTCCTTGCTGCCAAAGGAAGAGGATGTTTATGTGTAAATTCATGCAGGGTGCCAGGAAATTCCGATTGCCTATATTTATACCAAGTGTTTGATGGAGGTGGACACAAAGCGTGACATTGCTTTTCATCGGTGTTTTCAAGACCTTCAGAAGAAAATGCGGGTCTCACATCTCTGTTATTCGCAAATTTGCGTTTCTTGAAGTTACTTTTACGCTTAGCGTTTTATTTACGTATAAAAAGCGATAGAAGTTAGCTTTCTAAAAAAACAGCCGATAATCACACTACTTTCTATGAAATCTAATATCAGAAACAAATAACTCATTTGTTTTTTCGTAACGCCAACTTCTGAGACGTAACAGTAGGAACTAGACTTCGCCACTGTTTCAATGTTTCGATACAATGTATCGATACGTGGAACTGTTTCAGTGTTTCGGAACAGTGGTGTTTCATTCCGCCCTGTCTCGGATAACCGGACCAGATTCGATCTCGAGCCAGACACAGAAACTGTATCGTTGTTTCAAAATAACGCTGTTTCAGTCCGCTTTTACTTGGAACGGACTAATTGTATCGAAACAGTGATGTTTCATTCCGCTATGTGTCGGGCGAGATTCGGGCTCGGCGTAGTTACTGAAACACATTTAACATACCACTTCATGAAGCACTTTCAAGGGTGTCGAAATCTTTTTGACCAGGAGCAGCATGATGCTTAAGATATCCGAAAATAAAGCTTCGTTTCTAGCTGACTGCCCTATTCCGAAATGGCGTAATTATCTGCTTTATGAACACTAACCAAATAATAAAATAACGCACAGTATTCACATTCAAAACAAAAATGTGTGAAAATCATTCAGCTAAATTACACATCTTTTATAACATTTGCTTCTCTGATCATGCACAGTAATCATATTAAGAAAAGCAAGTAAGCCTACAAGATTTTGAATTAAAAAACGCGTAGGTTGACAGTTTTTATACACATGCATAAATTTAATGTAGGCATAATTGCAAGCAATCTGTTTGACGTACCACTGATGGTGCAATGGTGAATAAGAAGGGCTCAGAAGTATGGTGTATTTATAGTAATGGTTCGAAAAATTTTTTCTGTTACATTTTATTTATTCGAATTACTTGGCGTTATTTGTGAGTCTATAGTAAGTGTGACTATTCTCCACAATGAGTCCTTTTGTGTGCATGGAAGTTAGTGGGATGGTTATATTACCCATACTAAAGGTATGTGGGAATACCAGTAGCGTATTCGTAGTTTCTGCAGTTTGCTCCCACCTCCTGCTCCGTGCGTGGTGGTTCATCTGTCTTCAGCTATGGCGTTATGAAGCATGATGTGGGATTATTTTACGAAGATGAATCCCGAGAAAATGAAGTGTAACTTGTGCTCCGCAGTGTTGTCGTTTAAAAGTAGTCAATCTGTTGCTTAAGCAGACATTTGCGCCATAAGCATCCAAAAGTTAATTTAAGTGAAACTCGTTCGAAACCAGTTTTTATGAATCTGGACAGTGACGGAGTCAGTTCAACTTCCACATGAACTGTTCAGGAATCTGCCAGTTCAGTTATGGGTAGATGTGGTAGATAAACAAAGATTACTGGATTTGCACCAAGACCTTCATCCAAGTGAGCCATAATAGACGAATAGATTTTAAGTCTTGCTGTTAAAGAAAATCTTCCGTTTAATGTAGATGAGAGTATAGAGTTTAGAAAAATTAACTATTTATTAAATGAAAACTGTGTTCCTTCCAGTAGAAAAACCGTCTCCAACAGCTAACTCACTCAAGCGTTCGACAACAGAATAATGTGAGTAAGATCAGCAGTGCAAGCTGCATCCTACATCTGCATTGCGACTACTTGATGGACATCTGTGAAAAATGAGAATTATATTTTAGTGACTGCTCACTTCATTGATGAAAACTGCAATCTGAAGTCATATTTGTTATCTAGTTTTAAATTCCATAACCATCATACAACTGAAAACATTTCCAGTGAATTACAAAATGTGACTTTGTAAGTAGGCTGGTTAGGTTTTTTTATTGGTAACGCCAACTCTGTATGAAAATCACTGGCTGTGCTGTGTGCAGTCTGTGGCTGCTCTGCATTGTTGTAATACTCGCCATTGTAGTGTTAGGCAGCTGGATGTGAACAGCGCGTAACGTTGCGCAGTTGGAGGTGAGCCGCCAGCAGTGGTGGATGTGGGGAGAGAGATGGCGGAGTTTTGAAATTTGTCATGAACTGCTATATTTATATATGATAATATCAAGGTAAATACATTGTTTGTTCTCTATTAATATCTTTCATTTGCTAACTATCCCTATCAGTAGTTAGTGCCTTCCATAGTTTGAATCTTTTATTTAGCTGGCAGTAGTGGCGCTCGCTGTATTGCAGTAGCTTGAGCAGCGAAGATTTTTGTGAGATAAGTGATTTGCGAAAGGTATAGTTTAATGTTAGTCAGGGCCATTCTTTTGTAGGGAATTTTGAAAGTCAGATTGCGTTGCGCTAACAAAATAGTGTGTGTCAGTTTAAGCACAGTCATGTATAATTGTTCATAGGGGACGTTTCAACTTCAACTTGGGGTATTACCTATCAAATTATAGCTTGCACTACAGATAATACACCTAATATGGTGAAGATCATGATGATGTGCAGATGGTGGTACATACCTTGTTTTGCACATACACTGAATTTAATTGTGCAAGTAAGCCTAGAAGCAGTTCCAGAGACAAGAATAAAAGTGAACTCAATAGTGGAATTTATCAAAAGAAGTCCTCAAGCATTTGTCAAATAGCACAATATTCAGAAGTAAATGGGCTTACATATTTTAACGCCGAGACAAGACTACCCTAAGAGATGGCATTCCATGTGTAATATGGTTGACAGGCTTTTGAAAATCAAACAGCCATTCCACCCTCACCATCCTCAGTTTCGATTCATAAACAAAAATGTCCAATGAAGACTGATCAGATATTGCAAAATCTTGTGAAACACAATCTCCTTTTCAGCAAGTCACAACAGAAATCAGCAGCAAAAGAAATCTAGCCTTGTCAAAATTTGTCTTATTAAGCAAAGGTTTACAAAGTCAATGTCTGAGACTGAAAAACTCAGATTACAGCAATGAAGCCATTAATACACTAATTGATAAATTTGATGATGCAATCTGTACTCACCTTGTTCAAACGTTTGCTGATAAAGCAATTGCTTGTGGGGCAACATTACTGGATCCTCACTTCAGGGAGTTTCGATTTCCATAAACTCAGCATCAGTTAAAAGAAACAAAAGATGCTATAATTAATAAGTGCTGTTTAATACAACAGAAACCCACAAGGTGTTCTATAGACACTCCACCACCAGCCATAACAGTTGTGGTGAGGACATTCAATTCGAGCAGTGCCAACATTTGTCAAGATTTTGACCAAGCTGTAGGAGGATTGATCCAAACTGTAGACAATCTACGTGCTGCAAGTAAAGCTGAGCTTGAAGATAAGAAGATGCCAGATCACAAGATCCATTCCCGTGGTGGAAAGAAAATCATATGTTGTGTCCTCCGCTGTTTGAAATAATGAAATGACGTCTATGTATTACGGCCACCTCTGGTCTATATGAGCACATATTTTCAAAGCAGGAGCAAACAATAACAGAGAGACGACCCTGTACTTCAAGCAAAACAGCATCAAAAATTATATTTCTAAACTACAACTTAGAGTAGGTAAAGTAGATCTACTCAGAAATTAAACAGTTAAATTTCAGTTGATTTTGTTATTCTCTGGGCAATGTGCACTGAATCTGTATCTGACTTTATTTTGTTTGGTCCTCTAAATCGTACATGTAGCTACCTTACAAGAATGTATTTCTCAAATTTGGTGCACACAGAAGACACGTTTTTGTTCACCATTCAGTGAAGATAATTTTTTATCTACGTTTATTTATGTGTTTGATAATAATTATCTGGTTTATGTATGTATATGTTTGTGTATTTTTGTAAATGTGCTACATTTGGTTATTTACACAATATAGGCGTCTTAATTCTCAGACATTTCAACACTGGTACTTTGATACTTTTTTTTGTCATTGAGATACTATGATAAAAAGTGCATTCCAACAGCAACTTCACTTCATCTCTGATTTACTGGGGAAGTTTATAATAAAATGATAGTATATCTGCTTGCTGTGTGCTTGAGTGAACTTCACATAACCGTACATCAAACAAACTTCATTAGCAAGAATTGTAAGTGGTGTAGAGCCAGATCTGCCATGATGTAGGTTTCACAAGGGCATCGCACTATATTAATCGTTTCAAATTTTAATTAGAATTTTATATTTCAAGGAAACATACCGATCTCTGCATTTCGGTTACCTTGAAAAGTTTTAACATGTTTTCCAGTTCTATCAAGTGTACATATTAAGAGCTGTATTCAGCTGACTTGTGAATGTTTGATAAAAGACTGCCATACTTGACCACTGCATTATATGCTCCAGGTTGTTATGGTAATTTTTTGATCTGCATGCACCAATCACTTTGCAGGCCTGCTCTCTGTAACAAACAATGGAAAATTTAACTGTAAGAAAACTGTGAGTGGCACACTCACAAATGTTAATTCTGTGCCCCACTTGCCAGAATGCCATCTCAATAAATTACATCTCATGAAATGACTTTTCAAGAGCACATAAGGTTTTCCACTCATAAAACCTATCAAAATTAGGAGTTAGAATACAGGGAAAAGCGTTTGGCAAAATCTATTATCTCATACATACAAACTCTGTCCTCAGCCAATTGAAAAGAATGAAAGTAACACGACACGAAAGCAGTGCATTTGCTGCAGGATATACAAAAACTGCCAAGACACCTAAGTGAAAGTTTCATACTTTATGGTATATGATTAGGTCTCCCACACCTCATTTGTGTCTATATAGACTTACTTATACAGTAGATATTCAAAATGATAAAATATTTAGGTCTATTTGATTACAAAACACAAACTGTTTCACTGTTTTGAAACAGCATATCGAAACATTACATTGTACTATCCCATTTGTTTCGAAGCAGCTACGTGTATCAATTTGCCCATCCCTAGTAGGCACAAAACAAAGCCATTCACAGCCTTCTAGACGGTGTAGTTCCTAAGATATGACTGCGCAACGTTGGCAGTATTTGAGTTCCACGATATCTGGCAGTCACACATCAATATTAAAAATATTATTTGAAGGTCTCACGATTGTTTGATAATAATGTATTATACACCAAAATGTTCAGGAAAGTCCAAAGTACATTATGGAGTAGCAAACACAAAATGTCAAATTTCAACAAATTTCACTTACTGTGTGTCCTTAAGGCAGTTACTAGTTCTTCGGTACACTACTTCATCCTAACAAGTGATGTTTCATTTGCTATACCTCTAGTTCTATATTTATTTCATTGGCAGTTTTAGTGAAATCAGCTCCAACTAGTCTGTTGTAGAAAAAAACGAATTGCAGAGAAAAGTATATCTGCAAATGGCAGAGATGCCATTGTCACTCACGAAATATATTTACTACCACTATGCTGTGTGTCAAAGGTAAGTGTAGCTGTCACACACAAAATACATGTGCTCCCTCTCGATCTTACTATTGATTAAGTTATTCAAATAACATACAAAAATTTTAAAGAAAGGTAAATAAGATTACAGATGGAAGTTATTAAACAGGTCATGACAGTAGAATTCTGTGAGAGGTAGTTCTTTATGATATTCAATATCTGACACTTGAAAAGACTTCATAAAGATTTGCTGTTTTCTGTTCTGTTTAAGTTATCTGTATGAAATTATAAATTACTGGGATATCCTTTTCAGCCTGAAACAGTGTCGAATGGTGATGTCAAGTCGTCACTCGAATACCCTTTTCACTGTTTTTCTAGCCTTTACTCTGATTCTACTTTAATATCTGCAAAATAAATGTTGGCATACAGAATTTCCAAATGTGGCATCATCAGTTCTTAACACTGCTGAGTTTCGTACAGGTTGAGACAGTTGTCATAGAAGACATACCGTGGGATAATGCAGCGTCGCTGATGCTGCAGCAAATACATGCAACCGCTGGTACTCCAAGACAAAATGGACGATCTTGCTAATAGCTTATCTCGATTTTCTCGTAGTAAACACTAGATTAAAATTCAACATGGTGGAGTTTTGCGCTTAGAGCCCACCTATCGACAGTCTGCAACATGCTGAGAGTCTCAAGTGTCAAGGATGGCTACCAAGATGGGAATTTGACATCCATGTAGTGCAAAACACTGTTAATCCAATCAACAGTACATGACCATTCCAACTTTAATTTATCAGCGCATGCACATTGTCTTTTTCACTCAGAAAACAAGTCAAATGCAGAACATCCCATACGCTTAGTTGCTTTCTGTGTATTTAAACTTCAGTCGACCACTTAAACTCTCAGTCTCTGCTTAATGCAACCCTGAAGAACAAATCACAGTTTGGTACAGTTCAGCATCCAGTTAACAAAGTTTGCAGTTCTTATAGGAAGTTAATTAATCTCCTACCTCCCACAAAGTTCAAATACACGAGTGTAATCTTGTCATATTTGTGTTAATGCAGCAGTAGCCTCCATTTACACAAAAATGTGGGGTGCAAAGTAGCTATTACACAGTGTCCACATCATTGTAACTTAGCCAAGTGCAACAGTCTTTGTCTATGTGGAACCACTTCCGAAACTTCTTGAAGTCCAAGCCAATCACAGTGTGTCACTATTATATTAAAGTATTCACGTATTGCATCTTCAACTCTTTGGGTGCATTCTGCTCCCAACAAGGTAACTAATATTCTCTTGTTCCAACACGAAAACCGTCTGAGTCTTGACGACATTTTACATAGATAAACTGTATGTATACCTGGTCCAAGGCAATCTGTTACATACATAGTAATATTTTATTACCACATTAGAATTACCGGTACTACCTAAACAATATTTACGTAAGTAAGAAAAATAATTTAGTTTTATGGTTCACCACAAGCGAAACATTATTAACATAAGCGATATCTTACAGGAAGGAATTGAGGAAGGAACAGATGATTGTATGTACAATTTGGTGCACGCACCTTAGTAAAATAATATGAATTTCATTCCTAAGAGGTAGAGTGCAATCACTTTAGGATACACACAGATCAAGAAAGGTTGAAATAACCCACATGACGGGAATTTGTATGAAAAACATATTACAACAAAACAAGTATAAAAAGTATAGGAGGAGATACTTATATATGTGGTACCATAAAATGTACATACTTCACTATGTTGTCTGTTTTCCCTGTGCCGAACAGTGTTCCTGCAAAAAAAAATCATTTAATTCACTATCTGATTTTTCGAGTGCAGTCATAGCTGCACCACTACTGTCCACTACTGACCACTGTCAATACAGACTACCATTTTATGTCTGCTGCACAGAAGAAAACAAGCAACACAGACTTGAATTTACTACCCCACCCGAAAACATGCGATTTGTAATAGTTATAGTTACTAGTACGCAAATAACATAAATACTGATGTAATGTTGTTTAGTATACTCTCCTCAGTCAAAAACAGAAACACCTGCATTTATGTCTGTTTTATCCTGTACATTCAGGGGTCTACTCTCAAATCCATGGTTCGATTTCAACCTAATTCCACACACAAACATCCAGTTGCACAAATGTATGCAGTGTGGTGTTTATAGACCCCTAGCTCCAAAAGGAGCGGAGATAAATGCGAAAACGTGGTTTTTCAGAATTTACCAAAGAGGCTGCACAGCACAACAGGCGTTCTGTGTGCGACTAGTTGCAACTTTTTTGTATACCAACATAAGTAATATTGTGGGTAATGTGAACTATGACTACACCGGACTGAACTGATTTGCTATCTTTAACTTCCTGCTTCGAAATCCTAAACAATGCAAGTGGTGTAATTACGGAAACACTATCAGATAAAAATGAGTAGCCAAAGCAATCTGAATTTGTGTTACTCTATCTGAATTAACATTTTACTAAATGAATTAGGAAACTTAAGCAGCACATTAAATAAGCTATCCTATGAACCTCTGTATTATGCAGTGCAGTGACAGTGCTACAATGCATGACATCGCAATATGTGACTTGCAGTTCAGAAGCACAAAACTAACAAAATAAATAAGGCATTCTGAAATTACAAAACGAATCTTGGGAGAATAATTAATGAAAAATATTTCCTAAAAAGGCCCTGTCATTCTACATAAGCAACTGGCTAAATAAAATTCCTCTGTAAGAATGAGACTGTCTGAAAAGAAGTGTAACTCAAACTCAACTTTACCTAATCTGAACCTGATATCGGTTTTGAAACTTCCTCACTAACCTCTACACAATTCTTCTTCCTTCTTCAAGACTACCACCACAAGCAGTTAGAAAAACCTAGGTACATTCCATCAACCTACACCAATTTTATCTGATTTCTTCAAAACTACCAACATTACAACATAGCTAGAAAACGTAAATAGATACTGCCCTTCAAATATTAATTTTCTGTCACACTTTCAAATATTAATTTTTCAGTCATGATAAGCAGAATGAAGGTTAACTTCCTTCCATCTGATTCTGTTCCAGGCTTAGAGCTTCATGTCGAAATGTTCATTTAATATTTGTGGTCCTAAAATGCTGAAAAGAATGTTATCACAAACAAATATCTGTACAACAGGTAATTTTATAACATTAACAGTTGAAATGTGTCACAGCAGAAAATAAAATTCAAACCAGAAAAATTTAACGTTTTTATTATGTTACAAAATAAAAAGATGGATGGCTCCTTTATGCTTTCTTTCCGGTTTTCCTTATTCTTCACTGTTTTATAATCGTTTTCATCAGTTACTTTCATCACGTAAGTGTAATTATTTCTCCCTGTGAAGTTGTTCTTAAAACACAGCTTTCACTTTAACTTTCTTTGAACCTATACATCCATTTTCACATAAAAAAGATATTTCATTATACAGGAAAGCACTCTCTAGGATACACTATAGTCCCTACTTTATAGTCCAGCATGCGTGGTTGAAAGTAGAACGTAAAACTATAGCAATACTCACCCATCATAAAAAATAATAGGGAATTGGATGCAAGAATGTACAAATATACAAAAAAGAAAATTGTTGATCAACTATTCAGCAAATAATGTTAAGTTTTTTGAGAGAATCTCGAGATACTTTGGCTGTTCTAATGCCTGTAATTAAAACTGGCATTCTTCTTTCTACTCGAATGCTCTTTGTTGTGTGGCCTCGACCATCAATAACTTTATCTGCAAGAGAAATTACATTTACGAGAATGTTCGCGTATGCACCATAGGTTTCTACGTTCATTTAAACTGAGTGCGTTGAAGTGACAAAAATCATTAGCATTGTTACCCAGAACAAATTTTCTTTCGATGTATGTGAGCTGATCACGTATTGTGTGTGCTTCACCTTTCTGTTTTACGTGGATTTTCTTTTGCCCATCTGTAAATTGTTTCGGAGTTTTGTATCCATCAGTTTACGGAAAGTGATCCCCATCTTTACTGGTCGACAAATTGTTCCTGTCCGTGTAAGATCGCCACCTTTCTCACAAGTGGTACCCCACTTGATCCTTCTCTGTTCCTGATTGTAATTTGAATGCTTCATTTCGATCACATGTTTCGAGAATAATATCTCTGGTAGCTCAATCCTTTCATTAATTTGTGAGGTCACATCATTTGGCATTAAAAAAATTACGCTGTGTGTCTTGCCTAACTATTCTTCTTTGTTCTGGTGTTGATTTCCTTCAACATTCAAATTCATGTTACTTAAAGTTTTATCTATTTATGAATGTTTTTCGTTCTGTAGACTCTGTCCTGTTTCATTTTAATGGGATCTGACCTCATTACTATTCTTTATTTGCTGAAAGTTATCATGAATCTCACTCCTATAGTGAGATAGCAAATGCTTCCTGTGACCTATTATACTTCACTATTCACCAACTCATCGTTTCCAATGATCTGTTGTATTCTTCTAGTGATTCATTGTATTCATTCAGTGACTTAATAAACTATTTATATGACTTTTCATTGTCTCTTTCAGTATCCTATAACAGTATTCCCGTTTGCTATAATATTCTTCCAGTTTTCTTGCTTCTCCACTGCCAGTTTTACGATAAAGGCCTTATTAGTCTCAATAGAAGTGAGAAGTGCCAATAGGGGGTGATATGGCTACAGATTCGGTTGTCACGATATCAGTTTGTAAAAAAAGTGAAATACAACATAAAAGCTTTCAGTTATACACTCTCCACAAAAGGAATACATTTACAAGTAATGAATAACTAATAAAATTCCAGAATGCATGAGACAGAAATGGTTCAAATGGCTCTGAGCACTATGGGACTTAACATCTATGGTCATCAGTCCCCTAGAACTTAGAACTACATAAACCTAACTAACCTAAGGACATCACACAACACCCAGCCATCACGAGGCAGAGAAAATCCCAGACCCCGCCGGGAATCGAACCCGGGAACCCGGGTGTGGGAAGCGAGAATGCTACCGCACGACCACGAGATGCGGGCATCAGACAGAAACAATCCAGATCTGCACTATAATGCTTTTAGTCAGTACAATGGTTTTTTGGCAAAAGTCCCCCAAGTAACTGAAAAAAAATCTCCAAAAGAGCAGAAACAAGAATATGCAAGTGATAATACAAACAAAAAAGGGAACTCTTTGCTACAAACAACCACCAAAGCAAACCAAACGCATTTTTTTCTTCAAAGTGGTAGTTGTAACTTCACTATCAAGACATTACCACCATATGACTAAGAAAATCAGAGTTCCTAAAATCTTACATCATAGGCAAAGGATTCACCAAATGAAACTTTTCTTAATAAATATGATTAACATAGTGAATATCATCCACCATAACCGTACTGGACTGAGCTGGATTCGTACTTTAACTTCATATATGCCTGTGTTGTAATCCTAAACAATGCAAGTGGAGTGATTACAGAAATGCTACCTGATACAAGTGAGTCCCCATAATTGACCCAAACTTTGTAACTATATTTGAATCAATATTTTACCAAATTAATTAGAAAACATAAAACTCTGTGTTAAATAAGCTGTCCTGTGAAACTCTTGTGTTAAACAGTACAGTGCACAGTGCATCAAGGCTTGACATCTCAATACATGCTTGTAATTACAACACATAAAACTGACAGAATAAAAATGTTTCATGATATTACATAACGAATTTTGAAGGGATAAATAAACTGAAGTTTCTCCCAAAAATAATCAGTGATTCTAAATGAACAAATGACTAAATAAAATTCTGAACATCAAGTGATAAACATGCGAATAAGAGACTGCTCTATAAAATTGCGACTGTGTTAGAATAAATATAATTTAAAGTCAGCTTTACTTAATCTGAACCTGATATCAATTTCGGAATGCAAACCAAACTATGAATGATTTTGTTTTTATGAATGTGAAGTAAAACTGACTAACAAATTATCGTGCCTTACCCATGGCAGTGAAAACTCAGTACCTGTCAAAGCGATGAACATAAAAAATACAGTGCAGCAGAAACCCAGCTAAAGGAAAGGGAGACCTTCACAGTGCAGTGTAAGGACATACAGTTATGTTGAGATCATGCTTCAATCACAGTATTCTGCAAAGGAGAAACACAAAAATCAACGAATAAAATTTGCAAGGGGCCGGTGGTAGAATTTAGACTTACTAATTGACTGAAAAGGGACTACCATCCAAAAACTATTTTATAACTCTGATTCTTTAACAGCTGCAACCATCTTTACAAAAATAAATTTTTTTTGAAAAAAAATATGACTGAAAAACATGATTCTGGAATTAAATGAGTTAATAGACTGCTAAAGGAGCGGTAAATCTACTACTCGTAAGCCATGTGAATAGATAATTTTGCTTAGTCACATTTCAACAGTTGTACTAACTAACCTGAAGAATTGTACAATAATTCCACTAAAATGTCCCTTTTTCAGACACATCATAAGATATGTGTATGGAATCAGTACAACATCTACATTACCTAGAAATATTCACATTCTCAGATTAATCTTTTTGAAAATCACATTTCCAGATTTAAACTCTTCTGTGTCATTATCCCTGTGTTCTACAATCTGTTTCCAGATTGTTCAGTAGTGTGGCCAACACTCACATAATTCCATAGGAACTATGATGTAACTGACACCTAAAGATCAGAGTGCTTGTACTCAGATCGTCTGTGCCACATCAAATCAAGTACTGAAAACTACTGTTCGAAAAATATCCAGAATACAGATATGAAGTATAACACATAGAATGTAAATAGAGTTCATATCGCTGTCACTGCATACCAGAAATAAACTAGAAATCTTATATAGTGGTATCGCCCTGCCTTCTTGGCATGCTTTGCTGGGCAGCCTACATTTCAAGGGTAATAAACGTTTTGCCAGGTCTTGGCATGTATACTGCCTCACATGACTTGCATGTTGTGTTGGGGCAGTAGTGGTCTGCTTCATCGAACTGTTTTGTGGGGGGGCCTGCACTTCTCATCTAACCATTCTTGCTTTGCAATTTGGCACAAGTTTTTAAGTGTATATATTTCTTTTTACCCACTTCATCTGCTGCTCTTTACATACTTTCTCCCTTTGTCAGATAAATTCAATATCTTGTGCATTTTCCAAGAATTCCTACTGACCTTGGTCTCTTTGGCTGATTCATGCTCAAGTCTTCACTATTTCATCTATCGATGCTATCTGCTCGTCTTCTGTTGTGTTCCTCACTCCTGTTAAAGTCAATGTTGACTCATGTTAACTTTGAAACTCCCAACCACCTTTGGTACTTGCAGTTACTCCATATGCCATATTTTAACATTCTGTAATTTCTGCAGTTTTAATGAATAGTTTATTACCAAGAAATTGTGGCCAATGCTTACATGTGCGCCTGTAAATGTTTTGCATTTTGAAGTCTGGTGCAGGTACAAAACATAAATTCAGCAACAGAAGATGCTGATGAAAGAAGTGCTGCAAACTCGAAATACAGGCTATGAGTTCTATTATTTACAGAAAATAATTACTAATAGACAAAAATTTAGCCTTTACGAAAGTGGCGCAAAATGTCTACTTAAATTAAAAAATCCACATAGACAAGGAGTCTTGTTTGTAGTTTCCCCCTAACTGTCCTTTCCTTTTCTTCTCACAGGTGAAAAACGTATTACCTCCACAGAACTTCTCCTGTCAGCATGACCATGGCAGCATCAGACTAGCATAAGAAACAAAGAATGTCGTTAGAATTTCAGCTGTTTCCTCACTATTGACGTACTGGGACAAGTGGAAAAGTTACACATTAGTAATAAAAAGTAGAAGTTCAACATTATTTAGCAATATTCTTCAGTATGTATGAAAGTTGTGGCAGCCTTTCCATTTTTGGGAGCCATTAATCCACAACATTGGTTATTAGTGGAAATAAATCTATCAGACATAGAAAACTGATAGAACACTAGAAGAATAAAAAAGACAGAAAAACTTTTATGTGAGCCATAGCATGTTAGAAATGGATCATGATGGCAGTACATCAATTAACAATCATTCTTGCATAAGAAACAAAGAATGTCAATAGAATTTCAAATGCGCTCGGTAGACAACTATACAGAGAGAGAATGGAAGTTGTTAATTGGCGATGAAAGTTCTAAATGTTTGTGGAAGTCGTAGCATACACCATAGTACTAACCAAAGTGTCAACTGCCAGTAAATGAGTGGCAAGTCATAGTATCAAGCTCAGATGGGTGTGGTCTCAATTTCGTTGACAGTCAATGCCTTAACTCGTGATGAAACCTAATTTATAGTAAGCCTGCACTCTGCAAGTATGACACCAGTGTAATGGAAGTCTGTCTAGCACAGCATAGTAAATACACATTGAGGTGAAACTAGTGAGTGAACTGCACTAGGTAGGCAAGTGAGCAAATAAGGCAGAGTGTGCACCAGTTTAATATCCTTGGTAGTTTGCTTCCACGGCAAATAACTTAGTCCTCATTGCCAATAACATAGTGCATCTACAACCCGTTAGCCCACGATGTGTTGATGGCAGGGGCCAAGACATTCCCAGCTCTGGTGATAAATGTCTCCCTCCATAACCATGTGGACCACATTTCAAATTTCAATCCAAACGACTTTTCATATGCAAATTCTCTTATGGAGAATTTAAAAAAATTATTTATAGTAATAACATAATTTCGACATCATTGTCTGATATTCCAGCCCTTTCACTATGCATGGTAGTTTTAGAACTTCATACATCACTGAGTGTGCACAAGAGATTTGCATATTAACTGAGGGTGCTTGCTTTATACACATGTTCCTATACGTTATTTTAATCACTCAGTTTGTACTTTCACCAGCTGTCATATTGTGGGATCTGAATATTTATGCAAGTCCCTTTCTCTGTATGTAAACTATATAATGATTGCTTTGCCTTGTCATTGTATGTGTGGAACTGTCTGGGAGAATCCATGATCTGCAACCACCCGCATAAAGGATTTAGACAGTGGAGGCATCCATTGTTTGGGGGGACAAAAAATGTAAGACGTTACTGGTTGGATATCAAAATTCATTTTAGCATTCATTAAAATTAATAAGCCAATCCTAGTGCAGTATTTTACTGGATGCCATTAACATGAAACTTCCAGTCAGTATATTGCTTGCTATTGTTTGGCACCGGGTTCAAAAGTATTTAGTATTTCCAAAAAATTACGAATGTTTCACCTGAGTCTTGCAAATAAGGGCTATTCATCTCTGTCTCTGATATTCATCTCTGTTTCTCCTGCTTGGATGAACACACACACACACACACACACACACACACCTTTTGTTAGCTGCTTTGTCAAGTCTGTTGACGTCTGACATCTCAGAAATGTAGAATGTCGAAAAATTCAGCAACCAACAAATGATGGTAATCATGCACAAAACATTAAAAGGAATGGAGCGAATGAATGGAATGCAGTATTCACACAGACTGTCGGAACTAAATGGAACTAATTGGATTGGAACACTGTATTCAAACAGACTGTAAAAATGGAACAGAAAGGAATGGGTAAGGATATTGAAAAGGTACACTATGTATTTTATTCAAGCAGAGGATTTTAGTGGAGTGGGCTGGAAAGGATCAGAATTTCAAATTTTTATGTCATTGGCATATGAAGTGCTACATGAAATCTAAATTTTTTGTGTGTAAATATATTGACAACAAGCCAGTATTTCTACATCTGAAAGTCTGTCGGAAGAAGTAGAGGTATTGTCATACAGTTGTTTTAATTTTTTAGCAATAATGTGGCCTCAAAAAAATGTTTCTCTCCAAAGTCATTAACAGTACTCGCTACAAGACTTGTGCTGACAGCTGTCAAATGGAAGTCTGCAGACATAGGATGTGTGGTAGCTTGAGTGATGAATATAAACTGCAAGGCCAAGTAAATAACACATGGCTGCAGAGCAATAACTCAGCTTAAATTAGCAACAGATGTACAAAGTCATACTGCTTACGTTATGTGAATGACTAATGCTGCAAGATAAAATTAATAAGCATCTTTAATCATGAAGGTTTCTGGCTCAGTGATTGCCAGCACGAGTATTGTGAAAATGGAGAGATGAAGATGCAATGACTCGCATGAGTCTACAGAATGTTTCTATGTTTACCTTGAACAGCACTATGTCTTCACCATAACGACATTATTAGAAACCGTGATGTAAAATATGCAGGTAGTCCACAACAGTCAGTCCTGTAAGGGTATTAAATGATATCATTTTGCTTGTTACATGGCTCACATTTCCTATCAATGCATTTGACTTGGCCCAGTAAAACATAAAAAGCATGCCGATTCCTTGTAAAGGCTTTTGAAAATCTGAACTTGTTGAGTAGGCACTTTACTTTTACTGACAAGTCTTGTCTTGCTGTCATCAGCAAGTCTGAATCCGTCTGAACTAACTTAAATTTGTTGATTCAGGAGGTAAGTGGATTATAAAAGTAAGGTTACTGCTTGTAGTTGCATGTTATTGATACTGGACCATCACAGGCATCCTCATTATTCAGTGATTTTCCTCAGATATACATGAAACAAGAGATGTATATCTCATATAATTATATATTACTATTAACAGTCTCTCATCTTGCAGTAATTCAAGTATGATTTTTCTGCCACTCAGCCTTGCAGAATCTGCAAGCAGCTGAAGGGAGAGTGATTGCTACTGTCCCCCAGAAAAAATATAACTGATTGGGACGAGAATTGGTGCCCTTGAACACACAGCTCCCAAAAAATATATTGATCTGTCATTTATTACTATTGACAACCTTATGCCCGACAAGAATTGGTGCCCTTGAACACACAGCTCCCCAAAATTATATTGATCTGTCATTTATTACTATTGACAACCTTACACCTGCAGAACTTTCTTTCTTCCAATTCAACGTTCTCTTCCAATGGTCAAAATTGATGGATAATGTGATTTATGTATCACTATTTTTCTTTGACTATTTCTAATTACGTATTTTGAACCTTTTTCTACTTCCTTCCAAATTTATTCCTTGATTTTTCCTTCGCCTGCTAGCTATTTGAGAGCGTCTACTTCTATAATGGTACCCGTGGTCTAGGGGTATCGTCTTTGATTCATAATCAAAACGTCTTCGGTCCCGGGTTCGATCCCCGCCACTGCCTAAATTATGATAAATAATCAGCATTGGCGGCCGAAGACTTCCGGCATAAGAAGTCAGCCTCATTCTGCCAACGGCCTTGTCAAAGAGGGTGGAGGAGCGGATAGAGGTTAAGGGCACTCTCTTGTCCTAGGGGTGGGAAATTGCCGCTAAAGGCGGAAGAATCAGCAATGATCAACGACGTGAGGATGCAGAAGACAATGGAAACCACTGCATTAAAGACACGTAACGTGTATCCCCAGGACATGTGGCCTGTAATTGAAGAAGTGTCATGATGATCTCTCCATTGGCAAAAGATTCCGGAATAGTCCCCCATTCGGATCTCCGGGAGGGGACTGCCAAGGGGGAGGTTACCATGAGAAAAATATTGAATAATCAACGAAAGGATAACGTTCTACGAGTCGGGGCGTGGAATGTCAGAAGCTTGAACGTGGTAGGGAAACTAGAAAATCTGAAAAGGGAAATGCAAAGGCTCAATCTAGATATAGTAGGGGTCAGTGAAGTGAAGTGGAAGGAAGACAAGGATTTCTGGTCAGATGAGTATCGGGTAATATCAACAGCAGCAGAAAATGGTATAACAGGTGTAGGATTCGTCATGAATAGGAAGGTAGGGCAGAGGGTGTGTTACTGTGAACAATTCAGTGACCAGGTTGTTCTAATCAGAATCGACAGCAGACCAACACCAACAACGACAGTTCAGGTATACATGCCGACGTCGCAAGCTGAAGATGAACAGATAGAGAAAGTGTATGAGGATCTGAAAGTGTATGTAATCTGCAAGATGAGTGACGAACTTCTCGGGTGGGTCACATCGTTTACGTAGGCGATAGGAAATGCGACAATCAAGTTAAGTCTGTATTACGGAAGGCGAATGGAAGTCTTATATTTGTAGGGAAGGTTTTGTGCCTCAGTAAAGCAAGGCGTAGAAAAGACATCAGTGAGCACAATTCGAGAGTAACCCGTGTGGGGTCCTTAGAAACTAGGGATGAGAACAGACATGGAACGAATTCAGGGACATGTTCCTAGTTTCGTAACACGTCAGTTTATCTCCCAGGAAACTAAAACAGAAGTGCCGTAGGAAAACTAAAGATATAGCTGTCGTGGAAGTCAGTTGTTTAAATTTAGAGAACGTGTATTCGAAGAAGACTGTACGTATATTATGCTACCAGCGTCCTATATCTCGTCTAGAAATCATGAGAAAAAGAGAGAGCTTAGATCAAGTACATACAGAGGCTTTATGCGTACAGTCATTTTTCACTCGCCTATTACCCATATGGAAAATCGATAATACTATTACGATGTATTGCGCCACGCACTGTACAGTAGCATTGGGCGTATAGAGGGTGAAAGTTATTTAATCCGAAAAACTGTGGAATGTTAGATGGGACATGAAAACAAATATTCTTCTCTAATGTCATAAATTTCTGTGAGAATTTTTTTGTATCCGGTGGAAGGAGTATTCACTCCTCTGTTGTAAAGACTGATTTGTTGTTGTAACGGTTCCTGTTGTGCGGATGGAGGTCACAATCGCTCTTCATTTGAAATAGCTGCTTCACATTCACGCTTACTTCTTGATCCAGCACAGGACTTGTTTACTAATGAAGGGATACGCCTGGAGCGAGTACAGTAACATGGTTTGTGCTTACTACATAGCATTGGGGCCTTCAACGTCCACATGCGACATGTTTGGAGCGAGTTTTATCCACCTGCGAAATTTACTCACGCTCGCCAAGTGCTGATGTGCGTGTGGGCAGACATTCTAGGTGACTGTTTACTTGGACCATATCTCCTATTTAGGCCATTAAATGGAAGGTGCTATTGCAGTTTCCTGGCCAGAGCATTGCCAGAGTTGCTGGGTGACTTGTCACTCGCTACAAGACGGCGCGTATGGTTCGAGCATGACGGGGCGCCGGTACATAACTGCGTCGGTTATTGAAGCAACAGTTTCCAGAAAAGTGGTTTGGCAGTGGTGGTCCTGTACCACAGGCTACTCGATACCCTGGTTTGACCGCTTTGGACTACTTTGTGTGGGAACAGACGCTCAACATCGTTCACCAGACGTCTGTTCTATCAAATAGGATCTCGTTGCCCGGATAGTAGCAGCAGCAGGAGGAATTCAGGACACTGCTACAGTCTTTCTTTGGTTGCGTTACACAGAAAATAACCTGCCGGTGTAACCTTTCCTTACAAATCAATGGAGGCATTTTGGAGGTAACGGTGTTGTGCTTATGTTCTCATCTCATGGTAGTAAAGTCCGCCCCGGTAGCTGAATCGCAGCTGGCTCGGTAGCTTAGCGTGTTCGGTCAGAGAGCTGGTTGGCCTCTGTAACAAAATAACTGAGTCAAAGGATCAACAACGAACTTGAACGGATGTCATGTGACACAACGATCAACAACGAACAAAATTAAAAAAAAAAAAAAAGGGGCAGCGTGACGGACTGCCGCCCTAAGCGGCCCGGGTTCGCTTTGCGGCTGGGTCGGGGATTTTTCCTCCTTTCAGGGACTGGGTGTTGTGTTGTCTTCATGAACATTTCATCCCCATCCGGGGTGCAGGTCGCTCAATGTGGCGTCGAATCTAATAAGACCTGCAACAAGGTTGCCGGACCTGCCCCGTAAGGGGCCTTCCGGCCAATAACACCAAACGCTCATTTTCATTTACATGGTAATAAATAATTAAAAATTGTTTCATTTTCTTTATGTGTACTGTAAGTAAGATTTGATGTTGTCGTAAAACGGTTCCTCTCAGGGAGACCCATTAGAAAAAGCGTTTTCAAAGTGACATGCAGCCTCTCAGAGTTTGTCGGTTTAAAAATGTTCATCCTCAATGTGCTGGTGTAGATTTAAGTCAGAGCCACGGTAGATGGTCAACGGAGTCTGCCACGCAGCCTCGCCATGAGTGGCTGTGAACCCTGCAGCGCGATGGGCAAGGAAACTTCGCAGGTTATTGCACAGTGTGTCCTCACACAACTAAAGGCCATCTATATTAGAGCCGAATCGTTGGAACGTATGTGCGTTACACTGTAATCGGTCCGCGTTTTATTTGCGAGGTTAGGAAATGACACTACAGACGTAGTAGATGAGTTCTGATATTTGGCCAGCAAAATGACTTACGGCGGCCGAACTACAAAAGACATAAAATGCTGACTGGCAATAGCAAGAAAAGTTTCTCTAGGAAGCATAACTTTTTCAACATAGCATAGAAATTTAAGTGTTAGGAAATCTTTCCTGTAGGTAGGCCTATATGTGTGCAGTGTAGTCTTGCACAAAAGTTAAACGTGGACGGTAAAGACTTCGGACAAGAAAAGAGTACGAGCTCTTACAATATGGCGCTACAAGAGATTGCTCATGATTAGATGGGTAAATCGAATTAGATGGGACTATTAATGAGGAGATACAGAATATAATCGAGGAGAAAATAAATTTACGACACTTCACAACTCAAGGAAGGGTTCGGTTGATCGGACACATCGTGAGGCGTCTTGGAATAGTTAATTTCGTAGTGGACGGAAGTATGTGTGTTGGCGGGCAGAGGTTGACTAAACACTATAGCGGCAGACCAAGGCTTAATAGCAGTAAGCTCGTACGATGGATGAAAGTTTGCAGAAGGTACGATATGAAGACACTTACAACGAGCAGCCAGCCACTAAGAACTGTATCAAACATGTCGTTTCTAGGACCACAGCTACGACAGATGTACAGATATACATCCTTGAAACCATTCCGCTTTTCGCTTCCATGTGTTCCATGTGTTCAAAGGCTCAATCTAGATATAGTAGGGGTCAGTGAAGTGAAGTGGAAGGAAGACAATGATTTCTGGTCAGATGAGTATCGGGTAATATCAACAGCAGCAGAAAATGGTATAACAGGTGTAAGATTCGTTATGAATAGGAAGGTAGGGCAGAGGGTGTGTTACTGTGAACAGTTCAGTGACCGGGTTGTTCTAATCAGAATCGACAGCAGACCAACACCAACAACGATAGTTCAGGTATACATGCCGACGTCGCAAGCTGAAGATGAACAGATAGAGAAAGTGTATGAGGATATTGAGAGGGTAATGCAGTATGTAAAGGGGGACGAAAATCTAATAGTCATGGGCGACTGGAATGCAGTTGTAGGGGAAGGAGTAGAATAAAAGGTTACAGGAGAATATGGGCTTGGGACAAGGAATGAAAGAGGAGAAAGACTAATTGAGTTCTGTAACAAGTTTCAGCTAGTAATAGCGAATACACTGTTCAAGAATCACAAGAGGAGGAGGTATACTGGGAAAAGGCCGGGAGATACAGGAAGATTTCAATTAGATTACATCATGGTCAGACAGAGATTCCGAAATCAGATACTGGACTGTAAGGCGTACCCAGGAGCAGATATCGACTCAGATCACAATATAGTAGTGATGAAGAGTAGGCTGAAGTTCAAGACATTAGTCAGGAAGAATCAATACGCAAAGAAGTGGTATACGGAAGTACTAAGGAATGACGAGATACGTTTGAAGTTCTCTAACGCTATAGATACAGCAATAAGGAATAGCGCAGTAGGCAGTACAGTTGAAGAGGAATGAACATCTCTAAAAAGGGCCATCACAGAAGCTGGGAAGGAAAACATAGGTACAAAGAAGGTAACTGCGAAGAAACCATGGGTAACAGAAGAAATACTTCAGTTGATTGATGAAAGGAGGAAGTACAAACATGTTCTGGGAAAATCAGGAATACAGAAATACAGGGCTATTACAAATGATTGAAGCGATTCCATTAATTCACTGTAGCTCCATTCATTGACATATGGTCACGACACACTACAGATACGTAGAAAAACTCATAAAGTTTTGTTCGGCTGAAGCCGCACTTCAGGTTTCTGCCGCCAGAGCGCTCGAGAGCGCAGTGAGGCAAAATGGCGACAGGAGCCCAGAAAGCGTACGTCGTGCTTGAAATGCACTCACATCAGTCAGTCATAACAGTGCAACGACACTTCAGGACGAAGTTCAACACAGATCCACCAACTGCTAAGTCCATTAGGCGATGGTATGCGCAGTTTAAAGCTTCTGGATGCCTCTGTAAGGGGAAATCAACGGGTCGGCCTGCAGTGAGCGAAGAAACGGTTGAACGCGTGCGGACAAGTTTCACGCATAGTGATGTGAAAGATTCAGTGTTTAACCCTCCTCTACCAAGAAACGTGCCAGAACTGCGAGCTCGCATCAACAATGCTTTCGAACTCATTGATGGGGACATGCTGCGCCGAGTGTGGAGGAACTTGATTATCGGCTTGATGCCTGCCGAATCACTAAAGAGGCACATATCGAACATTTGTGAATGCCTAAAAAAACTTTTTGAGTTTTTGTATGTGTGTACAAAGCATTGTGAAAATATCTCAAATAATAAAGTTATTGTAGAGCTGTGAAATCGCTTCAATCATTTGTAATAACCCTGTACAAGTCGCTGAGGAATGAAATAAATAGGAAGTGCAGGGAAGCTAAGACGAAATGGCTGCAGGAAAAATGTGAAGACATCAAAAAAGATATGATTGTCGGAAGGACAGACTCAGCATACAGGAAAGTCAAAGCAACCTTTGGTGACATTAAAAGCAACGGTGGTAACATTAAGAGTGCAACGGGAATTCCACTGTTAAATGCCGAGGAGAGAGCAGATAGGTGGAAAGAATACATTGAAAGCCTCTATGAGGGTGAAGATTTGTCTGATGTGATAGAAGAAGAAACAGGAGTCGATTTAGAAGAGATAGGGGATCCAGTATTAGAACCGGAATTTAAAAGAGCTTTGGAGGACTTACGGTCAGATAAGGCAGAAGGGATGGATAACATTCCATCAGAATTTCTAAAATCATTGGGGGAAGTGGCAACAAAACGACTATTCACGTTGGTGTGTAGAATATATGAGTCTGGCGACATACCATCTGACTTTCGGAAAAGCATCATCCACACAATTCCAAAGACGGCAAGAGCTGACAAGTGCGAGAATTATCGCACAACGAGCTTAACAGCTCATGCATCGAAGCTGCTTACAAGAATAATATACAGAAGAATGGAAAAGAAAATTGAGAATGCGCCAGGTGACGATCAGTTTGGCTTTAGGAAAAGTAAAGGGACGAGAGAGGCAACTCTGACGGTACGGCTAATAATGGAAGCAAGGCTAAAGAAAAATCAAGACACTTTCATAGGATTTGTCGACCTGGAAAAGCGTTCTACAATATAAAATGGTGCAAGCTGTTCGAGACTCTGAAAAAAGTAGGGGTAAGCTATAGGGAGAGACGGGTCATATACAATATGTACAACAACCATGAGGGAATAATAAGAGTGGACGATCAAGAACGAAGTGCTCGTATTCAGAAGGGTGTAAGACAAGGCTGTAGCCTTTCGCCCCTACTCTTCAATCTGTACATCGAGGAAGCAATGATGGAAATAAAAGAAAGGTTCAGGAGTGGAATGAAAATACAAGGTGAAGGGATATGAGTGATATGATTCGCTGATGACATTGCTATCCTGAGTGAAAGTGAAGAAGAATTAAATGATCTGCTGAACGGAATGAACAGTCTAATGACTACACAGTATGGTTTGAGAGTAAATCGGAGAAAGACGAAGGTAATGAGAAATAGTAGAAATGAGAACAGCGAGAAACTTAACATCGGGACTGACGGTCACGAAGTCAATGAAGTTAAGGAATTCTGTTACCTAGGCAGTAAAATAACCAATGACGGACGGAGCAAGGAGGAAATCAAAAGCAGACTCGCTATGGCAAAAAAGGCATTTCTGGCCAAGAGAAGTCTACTAATATCAAATACCGGCCTTAATTTGAGGAAGATATTTCTGAGGATGTACGTCTGGAGTACAGCACTGTATGGTAGTGAAACATGGACTGTGGGAAAACCGGAACAGAAGAGAATCGAAGCATTTGAGATGTGGTGCTATAGACGAATGTTGAAAATTAGGTGGACTGATAAGGTAAGGAATGAGGAGGTTCTATGCAGAATCGGAGAGGAAAGGAATATGTGGAAAACACTGATAAGGAGAAGGGACAGGATGACAGGACATCTGCTAAGACATGAGGGAATGACTTCCATGGTACTAGAGGGAGCTGTAGAGGGCAAAAACTGTAGAGGAAGACAGAGATTGGAATACGTCAAGTAAAAAATTGAGGACGTAGGTTGCAAGTGCTACTCTGAGATGAAGAGGTTAGCACAGGAAAGGAATTCGTGGGGGGCCACATCAAACCAGTCAGTAGACTGATGACCAAAAAAAAAAAAAAACTTCTATAATAACTTTCCATTGCAACTCACTTTCTTCAGTTTTCATTTTTCCTACTAATTTTTATCACCTAACTTTTGTTACGCTTATTTCAATGCCTTCTCTTTCAGATATGATCTGACAGATATTTAGTTCTTTTCCCTGTTTCTTCTCATTGTCTTTCAGTGCTGTTTCTTTCATATGTTTTGCGTTTCAACCTTGTTGAACTTTCCTTATTCAATAGTCTATGACCATATTGAAGAGCAGTGGCGAGAGCACACTTTCTTGTCAAATCCACTCTCTCTATTCTAAACGACTTTAGTTTCTTGCTGTCTGTTATAAAACAATTCAGCCATTTGCTATACATGATTCTGACTCTGAGTTGCACTCCTTTTGCGCAGTTGTCGTGTATGAGGACCTTGACATATTTCTTCCCTTCTAAAGTGCCATAATTTTTTTAATCTCTATTAATGCGACTACAATGTATGTCCCAAATTCACGTGCTACTGCTAGTTGCTGTAACTCAGGAATGCTTTCTGTATTTCATTGTTGAGTATCTGCAATGAGAGTGATTTAGGATTATAGCAGTTGTTGTCTACAGATGCATTTACGTTGTTACCTCGCTGCTCGCCAGCATGGCCTGACGATGGTGAAATAAACCCACTCAGCCTTAGGGCCTATTTAACCTGCACCAAGTTTACTCGCACCAATGCTAATTATGACCCGCGCCAGTTGAAATCAAGCTTGTTTGTGTTTTGCACTTGTGTCGTGATTGGGTGCTTCAAGCTCACTCTAGCAGTCCCATGTTTGACTGTTCCTCATTACACAGTTACTTCCGTAGTGAACATCTACTTCTACATCTCTATCTACCTCCAAACTATAGTTTAGTGAGCAGTGCATTGTACTCCCGATTGCACCATATATGAAGGCATGCAGCATGGGAAAAATAACTTCTTATATACCACTGTGCAAGCTTTACATAGGTTGATGTTATCTTCACAATCACTGTAAGGTCGATACATAGGCAGCTGTAGTATATTCTTTGATACCACTTAATACTGGTAATTTAACGTCGCTAGCACTCTTAGGAGAGCCGGCCGGGATGGCCGAGGGGTTCTAGGCCCTACAGTCTGGAACAGCGCGAGCGCTACGGTCGCAGGTTCGAATTCTGCCTTGGGCATGGATGTGTGTGATGTCCTTAGGTTAGTTAGGTTTAAGTAGCTCTAAGTTCTAGAGGACTGATGACCTCAGAAGTTAAGTCCCATAGTGCTCAGAGCAATTTGACCTCTTAGGAGAGGTATTTTGCATCTAAATTCAAGTCTCTTCTGGCTCAAGTTTTCCTGCGTTTCTGTGACACTCTGGCATGCTCAAACAAACATGGTAGTATTAGTGCTGCCTCTCTTGGAACTTTCCATGTCTGCTGATGGTGTTGTTTGGCATGGATCCCAGACTCTTGAACTATGTTCTATGATGAGGGGCATGACTGCTTTGGAAGCAATCTTCTCTGTAGACACTGCATTTTCCAGTATTCTACCAATGAAACCACCATATTAAAATAGAAACGTTGTGTGAACTACAAGTGAAGATTTTCAACAGGTACTTATTGCAGCGGTTTATGAATGCAAAGCTATCTGGGATCAGGGGAATGCAGACCATTATAACCTCTTAATAATGGATAGCATTAGGTGTAAAAATTTTTGAAAATTAGATCCTCTGTTTTACCTAATTTCTCTTTGTCGGAACGACAATTTGCGAGGGGCAGATGTAGTGTATGAAGATGTGGATAAAAACTGACGGAGTATTAACACACAGTGAGCAGGCCTATGAATTCCTCTTCATCAGAAATTACGATAATAACTTTGGGTCAGATCTTCATGTCTTACCTCATTGTGGTTCATTAATATTTAAAGTTAACTGGAACTTACGTTACAATTTCCCAACCGTCTGAAACTCTTCTCTGGATTAATTTGTGAGCCCTTGTTAGAATGGATGAACGTATCTGTAGAATGGACAGTCTACATTCAAAGAGTGCATCCACATCTCATCTCCTTTCTCGTTGCCAATAACCGCATTTTTGTAGTGAACGAACCACTATTATTGTCGTCAGACGATGAGAAAGCATGTTTTTAGCTTCACTCACTGAAAGTAATTCACTGAACTAGCAATGATAACAGTTGCACAGTAAAGGAACGATTCCGAACACGACCGCACACCGCAGACTGCACCGACCGGCTGCAGGCGTCACCACTGGTTACCATTGTTTGCAATATGATGCGTGTGGAACACGGTGGCATCGTCGTCTGCCGCCGCATACCTGCTTTGGCTGCACACCGCACATCCGGTCAGGAAACAGTAGTGCCGCTGCCGCTGAACCGCATAGCGACCGGAGACTGATTTTACTGGCCGAACATACCCAGTCAGTGAAAATGAGTTTCTCGTACTACGATGAACAAAAGTTAATTAACGGTTTGGCGGAATATTCTGTAATTTATGATGCAGGAAATGAAGAATACAGAAATGTTTTAGTGAAAGATAACGTCTGGAAAGCTGTAGCACAAGAGTTAAATAAAACGAGTGCGTATATTCAACCAATTATTTACTAACAAATAGCCGACCGCTGTGGTCGAGCGGTTCTAGGCGCTTCAGTCTGCAACCGCGTGACCGCTACGGTCGCAGGTTCGAAACCTGCCTCGGGCATGGATGTGTATGGTGTCCACAGGTTAATTAGGTTTAAGTAGTTCTAAGTTCTAGGGGACTGATGACCTCAGATGTTAATTCTCATAGTGCTCAGAGCTATTTGAACCATTTTTTTACTAACAAATGGAGGGCTGGTTTGTTGGGCTGTTTTGGGGAAGCGGAGCAGACATCAAGGTCATCGGTCTCATCGCCGGCCGGGGTGACAGAGCGGTTCTAGGCGCTACAGTCTGGAACCGCGTGACCGCTACGATCCCAGGTTCGAATCCTGCCTCGGGCATGGGTGTAGTTGATGTCCTTAGGTTAGTTAGGTTTAAGTAGTTCTAAGTTCTAGGGGACTGATGACCACCGATGTTAAGTCCCATAGTGCTCAGAGCCATTTTGAGCCATCGGTCTCATCGGATTAGGGAAGGACGGGGAAGGAAATCGGTCGTGCCCTTTGAAAGGAACCATCCCGGCATTTGGCTGGAGCGCTTTAGGTAAATTACGGAAAACCTATATCAGGATGGCCGGACCCGGGATTGATCCGTCGTCCTCCCGAATGCGAGTCCAGTGTCTAACCACTGCGTCACCTCGATCGGTAACAAATACATCCATAGTGCATTAATAATTATTATATGAATATGTTAAAAAGGCAACAGTATATATGTTTCGTCTTACATAAATCATTATTTACAATCCATTGTTCACAACCCACTGTTAACTGCAGCCTCTTGCCACGCCACAGAACCGTATTCACTGGAGAAAAAATCTTTAAGTTAGTCTCTAATTTCAAAACCACTGCTGTGTAGAAATCCACCAAAATGAGGAAAGCTCTGCATGTTGTTTAGGCTGGTTGCTTCGTTAACTTTATAGCTATAAAACGGAATACCATTTTCTTCGCCGGCCGGAGTGGCCGTGCGGTTCTCTGCACTACAGTCTGGAACCGAGGGACCGCTACGGTCGTAGGTTCGAATCCTGCCTCGGGCATGGATGTTTGTGATGTCCTTAGGTTAGTTAGGATTAAGTAGTTCTAAGTTCTAGGGGACTGATGACCACCGATGTTAAGTCCCATAGTGCTCAGATCCATTTGTAGTTAAGTTATTTGCATAAAGTTGTTACCTGTCTGAAGTCAAATGTGTAGAAGGTAAAAGAGGTTGAGGGCTGATAGGATTACTTCAAAGAAAATTCCCTACAAACAATTATTTATTGACTGCAGTTTTGTTATTCGTTACAGCCTTATGTACGTAAATATCCGCATACAAATAAAAATGTCTGAAACACGTTATTGTTAACAGAATGTGCTTAATCAAATGTAATTATGAAGCACTACAGAAAAGTATATGATGGAGGTTCTTGGAGCAGAGCTGAATCTGGTAGACGTAGCGAGATAGAGTCATGTTGTTCATTGCTGCTGCTTTGTTGAGTAGGGACAACCGTTTGATGAGAGACGAGCTGAGCACAGGTGACTGGGAGTGACTTGAAGGAGAAGTTGCGGAATAGAACTGCATTGGGGAGGGGGGTGGGTGGGGAACAGGACTGCTCTTGGGAGAACGGACGACAGAAGGAGACGAACTACCTGATGTCAGATGATGTGCATACAAATCAGTTTCGGCATCGAAAATCAAATTGTTTATTCTGTGCATTAGCACTGATCGCCTGCGGGTGTCAAATTTGCGGAGCTTCATTGCAATATGTTCCCCGAATGTGGAACACTCGTCGGGACATACATTTCTCACACTTTCCAAAATGCAATAGGCCTTCATGAGCATCGGATCTTATTTCTTCTTACGTTTACTGGCCGGTTTTTTTGAGGACTGGAAAACCTTTCCCCTGTACGCCATTCCTTCTTCTTTGTTAATAGGAGGTGACTCGCCAGGACTCTCCGGAGTAGTGTCATTTAGATGTAATACTTCTTCGGCGACATTTACCGTAGAATCCTGTTGGCTTTCTTCATCACCACAACTCTGAAATGAAACATTAGGCTATAATGTATTAGGTTTGACAGTAAATGCCACAGCCACAATTCTATTTCATTATGGTAGAGTACGAAGTAATTTCCTTTCCTTTAATTCACTTATACAGCTAAATCGATTCTACAAGTAGCAATATTTCTTGGCGAACTCTGAAATTCCACTAGTGTGATAAGAACGGTTAAATTTGTGAACAATGGTCGATGGATTGATATCGGATGTTTTCTGAAGGCAGACATGATGCCATTGATTGTTAACAAACTCTTATTACAATGTCACGACTGCAGATCCGGCTGTAAGCCATCGTTAAGTTGAATTTCGAAATATGTTAAGTTAAATCATTGTAACCGGCATGCACTTGTTCTGAGCATAAAATATTGCAGTACGAATTTCTTATATGGAATGAAAACTCTATGCAAAATGCAGGACTATGGCTTCACGTCGAAACTGCAGTTGTGAAATGATACTAAAAATTTGTCAACAGTCAATGGCGCCATGATTTCCTTCAGAAAATATTATATCACTGTGGGCCCCTCACAAGAGAAATTCTTGTTATCGCAAGCTTTTATTCTAGAACTGCCCATTGTAGACGCTCATTTCAACCACACGTGACACGATTATGTAACAAAGACATGTTTCAATTCTTCAGTTTTTAAGACAAGATATGTTGTAACTTCTTTGGAACCCTTTCTATACAGTTGCCGAGTACTACAGAAGACTGGAAACGCTGTTCGAAGGAATTTGATAAAACATGGAATTTCCCCCACTGCCTGGCTGCTATGGACGGTAAACACGTAATGTTACAGGCACCAATAAATACCGGCAGCGAGTACTATAACTACAAGAACTTTTTTAGCATTGTATTATTTGCTCTGGTGGATGCAAAGTACAATTTCTTTTATGCACATGTAGGTTCACAAGGTCGTATATCTGACGGCGGAATATTCAAAAGCACTAAATTGTGGAAGAAATTGCAAGACAACTCGCTAAACCTGTACCACATCCTGCACGTGAACAGATGACACCATACGTTATATTGGCCAACGAAGCATTTGCTTTGCGTGAGAATGTGATGAAACCATACGCAGGCGTCTATGCGAAAGGTACAAAAGAGAGAACATTCAACTATCGACTTTCAAGAGCCCGTCGGGTTATCGAAAATTGTTGTGGAATCCTGACGTCCGTTTTTACGGTCATGAGGAAACTAATGCTTCTGGACCCAGAGAAAGCCAGTGTTATTCTACTGACAACTATTTACTTGCGTAATTATTTGAGGCAGAGCAAGAAATCTTCCAGTTTGTATGCTCCAGACGGCACAGTGGACAGGGAGCTGCCGGATGGTACTTTAGTGGAAGGAACATGGAGACGGGAAGCACAACCAATGTCATTATGCAATTTAAAGGCAGTGCCAAGAAAAAGTTTGTCAAATGCCCGAGCTATTCGCGAAGAGATAGCCGACTATTTTATCAAAAATGGACGTATACCTTGGCAAGATGAGGCAGCATGAACGCATATACGTGTGTGTTATCACTACACCGTCATGAAGACCAAACTTTGGCCTAATTATCTAGTGTGTTAAAGTGCTAATAGAATCTGACTCTATATTATAGATAATTGTTACATAACATGTACATACATATTCTGTGTTTATGGTACCAGTGGGAGTGTCTCGTTCCTTCAGGAATTCAAATAATGGGAAAGCAAACCAGTGAGTGTCTGTCAGCCCTGAAACAATAGTGCGATGTTATAGTAAATGTAAATGGGAAACTGTGTTGTTACAAACATTGTTAATGAATAGTTACCTTTTCCAGTGCCCCTCGACTTCTTCTTTTTCATTTTCTCCCTTCTGTAGGAAGACAACGATGATGTCATTCTTTTTTTTTTTTTTGCTTCGTCGATTCCACAGCCGACGCCACTCGCGACCCACTGCCAAGCATCACTTTTTTTGATTTTCATGTGGTAATTATTGACTTTTGGGCCCCACGGTTCCCACCTTTGTCTATACAGCTCTATCAGGTTCTCACTTTGCTTCCAGTCCCACTCTATAACGAGGACACCTACGCGAGAACACACGAGCTGTCACCGCGAATTGACGCACGCAATAAACTACCGCGCCCGCCAGCAGAAGCCCCGTCTAAACTGAGCGCGCGCAAACGCGCCACTGCCTTTGATGTACCGACAACAGCCGGAACACTGCGCGGCGCAGCACAGCGCGGCGCGGCGCGGTTCGCCGTCCACACTGGCCGCGCACACCCGCGCACAGCAGTTTTGCGCAGCGCGGCGCGCTCAGTGTGGACCCGCCTTTAAAGGTTCCTGGCTAGCAGCGAGACAACTGTGCACCCAGAAGGGTTCCATTAGTGAGGCTGCATTATGGAGATAACAGGGATCCTGCCGAGCAGCGATGCCAGCAGTGTGAAATGGACTGCCCTAATGGGTGAACAGAGCAGTGGTCAAAGACCAGAGGTCTATGGACAAGTCTCAGAAGGCTGGACAACATCATAGGCTTTCGGCTAAGCTGGCGATATTATAATTTTAGTGAATTTGTATCACTGAACTGCCAAGTATGCTTTAATGGGCGAATTACCTGCAGATCGCACTAAATTAAATGAAACCAATCATCTTGAATGGCTTTCTGCTGAATGTGCATTTAAAACTCGAGCATATGCAGGAGCGATGGCTAAAGGGTTTTTGTGTAGAAGCCTATGGATTTCCTGGATGCCTGTTTTTATATCTCTGAGAAGAGAGTTCGTTAAGTGAACCTACTTCTGAAACTTACTGATAGATTAAAACTGTTCATATCAGCGCACACTCCGTTGCAGAGTGAAAATTTCCTTCTGGAAACATCCCCCAGGCTGTGACTAAACCATGTCTCCACAATATACTTTTTTCCAGGAGTGCTTATTCTGCAAGGTTCGCAGGGGAGCTTCTGTGAAGTTTGGAAGGTAGGAGACGAGGCACTGGCGGAATTAATGCTGTGAGGACGAGTCGTGAGTCGTGCTTGGGTAGCTCAGATGGTAGAGCATTTGCCTGCCAAAGGCAAAGGTCCCGAGTTCGAGTCTCGGTCCGGCACACAGTTTTAATCTTCCAGGAAGTTTCATATCAGCGCACTCTCCACTGCAGAGTGAAAATTTAATTCTGGAAACATCCCCCAGACTGTGGCAAAGCCATGTCTCGGCAATATCCTTTCTTCCAGGAGTGCTAGTTCTGCAAGGTTTGCAAAAACTGGCTCTGAGCACTATGGGACTTAATATCTCAGGTCATCAGTCCCCTAGAACTTAGAACCACTTAAACCTAACTAACCTAAGGATATCACACACATCCATGCCCGAGGCAGGATTCGAACTTGTGACCGTAGCGGTCGCGTGGTTCCAGACTGTAGCGCCTAGAACCGCTCGGCCACACCGGTCGGCGCAAGGTTTGCAGGAGAGCTTCCGTGAAGTTTGGAATGTAGGAGACGAGGTACTGGAATTAAAGCTGTGAGGACGTGTCGTTAGTTGTGCCTGGGTAGCTCAAATGGTAGACCACTTGCCCGTCAAAGGCAAAGGTCCCGAGTTCGACTCTCGGTCCGGCACACAGTTTTAATCAGCCATGGAGTTTCATATCAGCGCACACTCCGCTATTCAATCTAGAACCAAATTCCAGAAATCAGTTTCCTCTAATCTGCAACTTTGTCTTCCCCAAGTCAGGTGAAGTAAAACAAATACACCTCAATAAATATAATGTGAGTTTAATACGATCAGAAATTAATGCTGAGAAATTTTGTTGACAAGCTGTTAAAGAAAGAGGAGGCATTTGTTTTTTGGCTTTAAATGAAACATGTCAGCTTTGAGTTAATGAAAATAAAGAGTTTCATGCAGGACTGCACATGAAATTACCAAAAGTGATAGCACACGCACGTGCAGCCATAAAAATTCTCTCAAAGGGCAATGCCTGTTTGGAGTGGTACAGTATAGGTTGAATGTGTCCTTAAATAAAGATGAAGAATATGTGTCTAAATACAATCGGTATGTAAACAATTTAAACTTTGCCCTTTCCTACTGAGCTGATCCACGTTCACATATTCAAAAAGCAGATCAAAGGCATCACTTTTAACGTCTATGACATCCCATATTCTGATTATGAGTGGTGCATTTTCGAAGACAAGGAGGCTGAGAGAGAGTTTTTGGTCGTATTGTACATGTTATAGAACACTATCATTAGAAACATGTAAATCTATTAATTCTCCTCGTAGCTGATACAGATACAAACTATTTCTATCACATGAATTGCCCTCTGAGGCTAGGAAGTAAAGGATACTTTTCTTTAGCATCCAGTTGTAATACGTGAGCACTCTTTATGCTGTTTCTCTTCCTGAGAAAAGTAGATGCACATTTAGTTGGCTGTTGACAGTTTAAGCCAGTCAGCAGTATGAAGCCTGGTGGCACGAGTACCGATGTTAAGTTTACCAAATTTAGGAAGAAACTGGAGCAGGCTTTTGTAATTTATGTTGACGTAAGATGCACATTAGATCCAGTTGCTAATTGCAGTCATAGGAGCAACTCTGTTTCACATTCCAGTAAAGCAATTCTGCATATACCGTTCAGCATAATCTATTACATACACTGTGACTAAGACCAGGGATATTCCGGTTTTAAATGTTGCAGAGGCAGCAGTTGCATCAAATGGTTCTCTGAAGAGCTATATATAATAGCCAAGACTGTGAATGAGTTTCTATTGCAAAATAAAAAGATGGAGAAAAACCCCAAAGAAGAGTGCGTATTTTCATTGATGGGTATCTATCATGTTTGCTGACAACTATTTAAGGAAGGTTACGTTAAATAAACTGTCATTTTCGTTGGCTGTCAAGATGCTGCGATTACTAGCTGAAAAGTGAACTAAAGACCTTGCTTTACAATGCCACTCGCAATTTGCAATATGAGCAGTTACGATGGTCATTCTTTGATTGTAAACATTTGTAAGCTAATGATAAGAAACAGCGGCAAAAATATTAAACAAAGACCCAGTCACATTTCTCCACTATCATCAAATAAGGAAAAATATAAATCATCAAAGGAAAACATGGAATATAAATTTTTGATTTATGGATTTCATTAACTTTTTAACATGTTCCCTCAAAAAGTGTGCTTGATACGTGTATTCAGACAAACTCAAGACAATGAGAACATATTTCTCTAGCGATCGCAATTTTAATTTTAGTTAATAAGAAGGTCATTTTTGCATATCAGTATGTCAGTAACAAACCGTTTTTGTGGGAAACTCACGTAGCTCAAAGTGAGAAGCTTAAAGGTGACACTGCAACAGAAGGCGAGTAACCAAGAGTTTGCATTTGTGGAAACTATTCAAGTGGAAGACATTAGAACATTGTGATTTATATTTGAAAATTTACATGCTACCGCTTGGTGATGTGACAAAAAGCTTTTGTAGGCTATGTTTGAAAATATATGAAACCGATCCTGATCATTTCATTACTTTCTCCTTGCTTGACATGGGATATTCAGACAAAACTGGCAAATCCTACTTTATATATCTTGATGTTACTTCTAGGCAGTATTGCAGTATCTTCGAGTGATGAATTTTGTGCTGCGTTCACTAGATTGTGTCAAATCCTTTGATGTTGAAAACATACCCCTTTTTTCCTAAATAGGATACATTTTAGAAGTGGATCTAGAATATCCAGTAGGTATTCATGATTTTCATTAACATTTGTACTTACATTCTGAAGCAGTCTATCTGTTTCGATCTTTGTCTGCAGCACAGGGGAACTAGACACAAATCTTAGTTTCCAAATTTGTAAAATTTTACCCATCCAAGAAAGCTACTAACAAAGCTATTATTAATAAGTTTGAGAAGGAATATTTCAATAATATGCGTACACTTAAGCGGATCCTGAGTTATACTGGTAAACAATTTTAGCCCAAAGAATCGAAAGAAATGCTTGACGAACTTCAAGTAGAACATGCTGCCATGTCTAGATGTATGCTGGCCTCAAACTTGGAGAATGGATGAAGAAGTAGGTGGACCATCTACGTAGAAGATATTATCACATGGTTCATGGAAATAATATTTGGAGGAATTTGAACAGATCAGGAACAATCTGCCATATGATTCTACCACATTTGCACCATGTGAGATCCTGCTTAAACAGGAAACCTACCACATTTTTCATGAATTATTGGAACACTCACCTGGGAGCTATGCAACTTTGGAGAAGAAATTGGAACTGAGTACAAGGTTTTGGGCAAGGAGGACATAAGAGAGAGATGGTCAATTGGTAAAATCAGTAACTTATCGATTGGGGGAACTGGTGCACGCCAAATCAAAGAAAACAGATTCAGGGATAAATAAGTTCAATCACATATTTAAGGGACCATAAAGGATCACAGGGATTATTGGTAAATCTGAACACTTCTGAAATAAGGAGATAATTCAGAGGCTTCCTTTACCAGGACACAGGTTGGCTGGCAGCTTTTCTAGGAGCTCTTTGCGGTGTGGGGGAGTTGCCATGTATGTGAAAAACGGTATCCCATTTGAGTCAATTGATGTTTCAAAGTACTGCACTGAAAAGGTGTTTGAATGTTGTGCAGGTGTGGTTAAATTTAGGGAGCTAAACGTCTTACTGTTGTTATTTATAGATCCCCAGACTCCGATTTCACAACATTTTTGCTAAAGCTAGAGGAGGTTGTTGGTTCACTTTATAGGAAATACAAATAGTTAGTTATATGTGGTGACTTCAATATTAATTGTATAAGTGATTGTGCAAGGAAAAGGATGCTGGTAGACCTCCTTAATTCATATAATCTTATGCAAACCGTATTCTTTCCAACGAGAGTGCAAGGGAACAGTAGAACAACCATAGACAATATTTTTGTTCATTCCTCATTACTAGAAGGGCATTCTGTTAGCAAGAAGGTGAATGGCCTTTTCAGATCATGATGCACAAATTTTAAGTCTAAAAGATTTTTGTGCTGGAACACATATTAAATACAGTTACCAACTTTTTAGGAAAGCTGATCCAGTTGCTGTAGAGACTTTTGTAAACCTTATCAAGGAACAAGATGGCAAGACGTTTATAGTGCTGATACAGTGCTCTTTGAAAGTTGCTTTCCGTTAGAATGTTCAAAACAGGGTACTAGCACAAACAGGCAGCCTGGGCAGCTGACTAAAGGGATAAGAATATCTTGTAGAACAAAGTGGCAATTATATGAAAACGTTAGAAACAGTCACAATCTAAATGCAGCAGCACATTACAAACAGTATTGTAAGGTGCTTAAAAAAGTTATTCGGAAGGCAAAAAGTATGTGGTCTGCAGGTAGAATAGCTAAGTCTCAGGATAAAATTAAAACCATATGGTCAGTCGTAAAGGAAGTGGCTGGTCTGCAGAGACAGACTGAGGATATAGAATCAGTGCGTAATGGGAATGTCCGTGTTACTCATAAGTCGCATATATGTACAGTATTTAATAATCACTTTCTGAATATAGCAGGTGAACTAAATAGAAACCTAGTCCCAACAGGGAATCATATAGCGCTCATAGAAAAAAGTGCTCCGAGACTGTTACCTGAAATGCTCCTCCATGATACTGACAAGAGGGAGATTGAGTTAATAATTAAATCACAAAGGACCAAGAACTCTCATGGATATGATGGGGTATCTAGCAGAATACTGAAGTATTGTTCAATGTATGTTAGCCCAGTACTTAGCCATATCTGTAACTTTTCCTTTGGGAGTAGTCGGTTTCCTGACCGATGAAAGTACTCGGTAGTGAAGCCACTTTATAAAAAGGGAGACAGGGATAATGTTGACAATTATAAACCTATTTCTATGCCATCGGTGTTTGCTAAAGTTGTCGAGAGGGTTGTATATACAACGTTACTGGAGCATTTAAATTCACAGAATTTGCTGTCAAATGTACAGTTTGGTTTTAGAAATGGCTTAACACCTGAAAATGCTATAGTCTCTTTTCTCTGTGAGGTTTTGGACGGATTAAATAAAAGGTTGCGAACGTTAGGTGTTTTCTTTGATTTAAAGAAGGCTTTTGACTGTGTTGACCACAAAATTTTACTGCAGAAGTTGGACCATTATGGAGTAAGGGGAGTAGCTTACAATTGGTTCGCCTCTTACTTTAAGAACAGAAAGCAGAAGGTAATTCTCCGCAATGTTGAGAGTGGTAGTGGTCTTCAGTCCCAATGCGGCACTGTTAAATGGGGCGTTCCCCAAGGGTCGGTGCTGGGGCCACTGCTGTTTCTTATTTATATAAATGGTATGCCTTCAAGTATTACAGGTGATTCAAAAATATTTCTGTTTGCTGATGACACCAGCTTGGTAGTGAAGGATCTTGTGTGTAATATTGAAGCATTATCAAATAATGTAGTTCATGAAATAAGTTGGTGGCTTGTGGAAAATAATTTGATGCTAAATCACAGTAAGACTCAGTTTTTGCAGTTTCTAACTCACAATTCAACAAGAACAGATATTTTAATCAGACAGAATGGGCATATTATAAGCGAGAGGGAACAGTTCAAGTTCCTAGGCGTTTGCATAGATAGTAAGCTGTTGTGGAAAGCCCATGTTCAGGATCTTGTTCAGAAACTAAATGCCACTTTATTTATCATTAGAACAGTATCTGAAATACGTGACATTTCAACTCGAAAAGTAGTCTACTACGCATATTTTCGTGCACTTATGTCATACGGTATTATTTTTGGGGTAATTCTTCTGATTCAAAAAGTGTATTTTTGGCTCAAAAACTGGCTGTTCGAGCTATTTGTGGCGTAACTTCGAAAACCTCTTGTCGACCCCTATTCAATAGTTTGGGGATTTTGACATTGCCCTCACAGTATATATTTTCTTTAATGTCGTTTGTTGTTACCAATATTAGGTTATTCCAAAGAGTTAGCAGCTTTCACTCAGTTAATACTAGGCAGAAATCAAATCTGCATGTGGAATGCACTTCCTTGACTCTTGTGCAGAAAGGAGTGCAGTATTCTGCTGCATCCATTTTCAATACGCTACCACAAGAACTCAAAAATCTTAGCAGTAACCCAAACACTTTTAAGTCTAAACTGAAGAGTTTCCTCATGGCTCACTCCTCCTATTCTGTCGAGGAGCTCCTGGAAGAGCTATAAAATTAAGCAAATTCCAGTGTTACGTTCTTGATTTTCTTTATTTAAACTAACAACTCGTCGCTTGAATATGTTTCTTATATTTCATTTTTTCTGTTTCTACAACCTACAACTGAATATGTTTCTTATATTTCATTTTATCTGTTTCTACAATCGTGTTATAATTTCTTGTATTGACTCGTTCCATGACCATGGAGACTTCTTCTTAATGTGGTCCCATGGAACAATAAATAAATAAATGAATAAAATATCTAAGCACTGTGGAACTACAGTATGTGCAAAAAAAGAAAGTTCATGGCAAGGAACATGTTGAAAATATGAACAGATACTCTCCACTTGATGAATGGGATAACCCTGTAATGAAGTAGAGTATCCTAGGGCAATGGAACCAGCAACTCTTTTGCTTGCATACCAGTTGGTGACTCGTATACTCTCAGCTGGATGGGCTTTATTTCCTGCCACAAGTCTCACTCCTCTCCCATCTTTATTATCATTAGAAGCATGCAAATTGTAGAAATTAAGTAGATTAAACAGTAATTGTCCAAACATTTCATTTATGAGCAGTTTAATACCTGAGAGGGTGCACCAATTTTCACAATACGAGCAGGCATGCAGTGTGTTCTGTAAATGTTTTAAAAATAGCTGTGTTCACGTCACCAACGCGAATGTGTGTATGAAAAATTAGAAGTTTGATCATAGTTTAACTAAACAACGATTAAATAAACTTATATTGTATAAGCTAATCACTGTTTAATTAACCAATAGTAAAATAAAATTTAATTTTACTACTCTGTTTCCATGTACAAATGTTACAAGTAATGACGTACCCTCAGCGCAATAGCATCAGAAACCAGTCAAACGATTATTCGATTACTAATTGCTAATAATCTCAAACACAGCTGCCTCACTCTGGGATTTAGCTGTTGGCTTGGAATCTGCGACATTTTCTTGGACTGATCGTAAATTTTGTCTCACCTATCTCACAATTTTACATTACTGCTGCTCCTTTGGATGCATAGCAACACAACTAATCACTGTGTTAGCTGGAGTCATAATAAAGGAATGGGCATGGGCACAGAACTGTAAAACAACACTGTAGCAGTGGAACACAATGTTATTTGTGGTCAGTACACTTTATACATGGTTGCCCCTCATCGAGTGTTAATAAACTTGCGGTACATTCATAATATATTATAAAGTCAATATTAAAATAGTAATTGACATTTCATAGAATATATAATTTCTACACTAATTGCAGAAAGAACTGAGGTAAATTCCAGAGCTGACGGAAACATCCATCAAAATCTTGAGAAAACCTGACTGGCATCAGTAGAGGATTCTACGTAAACTTATATATTTGTTTCATTGATCATGGAGGAACAGGGAAGTAGTAATAAAATGTAAAAAGGGAAGAGCTGATGGTTGTAACATATAGGAAAAATATGTAAAATGACATCTAGATGGAGAGATATTTGCTTGTATGAATAATCTGAAGCGTGGGAATTTTTTATATGATGAGAGTAATGGTTTGTAGAAAAGTTGTGGAACTTGGAGGCATTGTTGTGTATTTTTTGAGGTGATTAAGGAGTTTTATGGATGTTGAGGTGTATCTATTTGAAGGGAGAATAATACTGAGCTGTAGAGACGTATATGCACTGGAGATTTACGCTAATTGAGAGGTATATGAAATATTAAGTATTTTGAGAGCTAATGGCTGAACACTGTCATTTATTTTTATGCATGTTGTCCTATTTGCATCTTTGTGTACATATCCATTTTGTAAGCATTGATGAGAGAAATGGGTGATAATGAATAGAGCATCACTCATGACCAGCAAGTAAGGCTGTTGAAGCTGGTGATCCATGCCTTTGTAAGGAAGAAATATAATACTAGCCCAGTTTAATAATAATGTATACTGACGTCTGAAATTTTGAGTTATGGGTCAACATAATTAAAAGTATGTACTGTCTTATTTGCAATATTAATAGTAACTGTGCAAATAAAGAAACATAATCCCTGACAGAATGAATACCCATACCTTCTTAACAGCAGCATTAGTTAGAGATTTATATCTAAAGGATGTAACAGAACTTAATGCATTGTCAACTAGCTGTATAATTTATTGAACAGAAATTAAGTTTTGCCAAATATGTGTCATCTTAATACTTTGTTAAAGATAAGAACCTCATAGCTAATAGTATGAGGAATTTTCGCTATACTTTCCTATATGGCGCAGGAATTGAGGTGAAATAGTGATAACAGTATGGATGGCAAAAACCCTGTTGAAAGCGCACCACACCAAAGGGGTAGCTGAAACATGTTACATATGAGTATTTTTATTTTTATTTCATTTTATTATTATTATTATTATTATTATTATTATTATTTGCTGGGAGTGGGAAAGTTACCAGTAAAGTTATTTGTTTGATGGACCACAGAAACTGCTGAAAGGGGTAAATATCATTAATGAAAAAACATACGTAAAATAATTATAATTGCTTGTGCTAAGGTTGAATTTCTATGTCATTTAATGAAAACAAATGTCTGTTAAACATTTGCTATACATCAATAAGATATGCTAAAGTTTTGTATAGGTATGTATCTAGAGGCAGTGAACAACTTCAGTCAAAGGTAATTTATGTGTAATACTTGGTAACTGCATTGTTTGTACTCAAATTTAATGTTATTTACACTGTTTGGAGTCCATTACAAGTTTTTTCTATTTCTTTGAGATCTATGGCTACAAAGAAGTCTTTTAGGGCGGGGATGTAAGGGGCCTGCGATACCCTACCAACTGATAAATATATTTTGGCCTCTACAGGACGATGGTAAGCAAAATAGATTGTCAGGAGCCGCCAGCACTAAGTGAGTGAAGTGTCAGTCGGTTCGAGTTTGTAGTATTGGCTGAGTGAGACCCCACGGTCTTGGATTGACCCTCAACAAAACATTACCGAATCCTGACAAATAATATTTTCTTGGGCTGACGCTCAACAAAACATTACCTATTCCTGACAAATAATATTTTTTACAGTATCCCATATATTTGTGTTCACGTCAGTTGCGCCAGTCACATATTGGATTGCAGTGAGAATTGAGTTAGTTGACCATTGTTGTAGTGTGTGACAATCCCAAGAATTCTGACCTGTGATGACATTAACCATAATGAGAAGTGTGAAACGAAAGTAGTGTCTGTCTGATATTGTGTCTAAACAGAATATGCTAGTCAAACAGTTTTGGCTCTGGTTATTGCAGAACCCTGTATCATTGTGCGAACATCGTTGACAGACGCACCATTATTAGAAACGAATCTCGAAGTATTTTGTTTGATTCTGTTGACATCATATTGATCAGGAGTGTCTCAACCTGATTATGTTTCTTAGTTTCCCTCACCACTGGTCACCACAAGTTCTGTTGCAACAGGTAGTGTGCGATTCAACAAATTATGTGGCAGCACACATCGCCAGTGGCCAGACTTCTGTTTCAAATGCCCTGTATTCTCGAATTGCGTGGACAATACGTTCCACTTGGTCTTTAGCTGCTGGCAGTAACCGCTATTGACCGGTTTTCCAATGCACCAGACTTGGTTTGATTCTGTGAAGTTTGCAGTCGGTTTTATGTGGTGTTGCTCTATATTAGTGGCTCTCTTTCGTCCTGAAAACTGTCCATTCTTAACAACATTTTGAGAGACTGCTCCATGCACAGTACTGGCATAGCCAGTAACTGTCTTCTCGCCCATTAGGGCTTCCTCTGATAGATGAACTGGAGCATCTCTTCTGTGGCTATAGATAGGTCTAAGAGGCGTACTGCAAAGACTTAGCACAGGAACAATCTCTGAGAGTCCCTCAGTTAGGACTCTACACCGGTTTTGTCTTTAACTCTATGTTTTAGAGTCCCATCAGGTTACAATCGATACCAATATTTCAGTTCTGAATAACCGATATCTTTCGATATTTGTCTGGTTTCAATTCTAGCAGGTTTCTTTTATTTTTTACCAATAACCGAGTAAATAACCAGTATTTTTTAAAAATAGGTAATGTTTACTTGTAAAATTTCCGTTGCTTTGAAATATTGCCTTATTCAAAGTGGAAAGAAGTGCTGTTTCAATAACGGCCACAGTTAGAAAACTGCAACAAACACATCATATAGGAATCGATATAGCGTTGTTGAGACAATAATTTAGCCCTTGGTGTGTGGAGTGACCTATTAGACGACACAGGTACACACCTGGTCTATCCTTGCTGAGACAGTTGTTCATTCATAGTGTATAACAAAAATCGGAAATAGCTGATGGGCTGCTACGCCTACATAATATGCTTTAATTTGCTTATGGTGTGTGGAAACGGACAACGTACCATGAAAAATAGAGTTATCAAACACCAGTTTTTACACTTTAGCACCGAATACTGCTAATGCCCAAACAGTGCTATAATCATGGAATATAAAATGAATTTTGAACAGAGTTACAAAAAATTAGGATCAACAAGAGAACATTGGCGATCTTTTGTAGTATTTAACTCCTTACTACGTTTAGAAAAGCAGCGAATGGTGGACAGAAAAAATTGTCTTCAATTTACCTATTTTATCGATATTTTAACAGCGCACATCTTGAAACGTATGACGCAAAAATTCGTGGGAGTCTTAGAATTTTTCAGTCTTTCTTCTTTCAGTCTTTATTGGAGGAAATAATACTAACAAAAAAAGAAAATCGATTATTTCAGAAACCGGTTATTTTGAGCGGTGTTAATAGTTAAACTGGAGATGAAAAAACCGGTACAGCATAAAACCGGTTGTTTCGGCGATAACTGCCATCACTATTTAACACATGTTTCAATTTCTGCTGACTTGTCCAGTTCCAGTGTTGTGCGAGCAACTTCTTGTTTCACTGCACAGAATCTTAACAGACCGTGCCTGGAATTTGTTACCAAAGACCCGCTTCTGATGTCACATTCTTTCCGAATAATATCTTCTACTGTCATGGAATGGCGCGTATTGTTTCAGATCACACACCATCGCACTGAAGGAAGTCACCAGGGTAGACTTGAACTTATCCCTCTGAACTTTTCCCTGTAAATGTGCTGGAATGTGCAGCGGGCCAGGGCAGAAAGTCGTCTGCTACGACGTGCTTTCAAGACATACGACCTCTGCTTCGTTTTCCAAGGACTAGAAACTGATCGAAACATGCGGTATGTTCCAAAGTATGCACGCATTCGTCGTGAATGTGTTTCAGAGGTGACTGCACAGTACGACACCCGGAACTCGAGCAGTAGCGGCGGAAGAGATGACTGTTTTTGGTACTTAAAGTGGCGATTTTTTGTCTTAAAAACAGCGTTTAAAAATCATTTTCTCCATTTCCGTGGCGTGACAACGATTTAGATTCATCACTGGCTGTGCGAGACATGTGGTGATGGCATCATGGATATGTCTAATGTGCTTCTGTGGGAGCGATAGTTCAAAGAAGGCAGAACGTCAACAAACCAAGACAATGTCAGCTTCTCAGCAGTATTTCTGAAGACACGATCAAGCGAGTGGAGAAAGTTATTTTGGAGGATATCCGCATCAGTGTGGAACACACCACCTCCAAAATTGGCTGTTTCACTCGATATGTGCACACAATTCTGCATGAAGATTTGAAAATGGGAAAAATGTCCTCCAGATGTGTGTCATGAATGCTGACAGATGACCACAAGCCTGCATAAGACATGTTGCCTGGGTATGTTGACACGTGATGACATGAATGATACTTATTTTTCATAGACTGTGACAATGGGTTGGGGAAGGGTGCCGTTTTTCAGTCTTCGGGTGAGTGTCAGTATTGAAAAATGATGCTGGCCATTTTCTGGCACAATGACGGTCTAATCCTTACTCACTGTGTTCCAAAGAGAACTGCGGTGATCGTTGCATCCTACGAAGATATTTTGAAGAACAAGCTCCAGCAGTGGGTGAAAAAGGCCCGAAAATGCTGCAGGTATGCTCTTTCACCAAGACAATGGATCAGCACACTTGGTGACAGTGACGCTGCAGCTTCTACGTGACAACAGCTTTGAAGTTGTCTCTCATGCTCCCTACTCACCTGACCTGGCTCCTAGCGACCTTTTGGTGTTTCAAACAATCAAAGTCACTCTCTGTGCTCTCACGTTCAGCAGTTGTGCCGCTATTGCATTACAGATTTTCCAGTGGACAAACCAGACACGTAAATAAGCATTCGCAGCGACCATAGAATCATGGCATCGACATTGTGAAAAATGCGTATGGCTGCAGGACGCTTACATCGAGTAGTGACACAGTTTGCACAGTTTTCATGTGATGAGTTGTAAGAAAAAATATTTGAGGTGTAATAACATGAATACATCGGGTAGGCGATACCATGATGGTTCTTCTTGACCAGATGGTTGCTGGTTCGATCTTATTGTTGTTCTGAGGCTTGACGACGTAACATGACACGTTAACTTCCTTTTTATTTCGCTGTTCTATGTGTCTTTTCATTCACCCATGTTCATCAATATCACCACAATAATTAATTACCTCTGAGTGTGCTGTTCTCCACTTAGCTGCTATAACTTCGAGATAACTCAAAGAAAATCAACTTCATGCTATTATTCCAACGTTTAGATAACGACTTCCTAAAAGCTTTTAAAAGATGTGTGGGATGTGTCTACGTCTCTGGCTTAAAATTGCGGAATTGTTTGATTGTACTGGATTGTACTGGATTCCAAGTGTAATTATTCTACTCTTCCCATCGGAGCACCGAATATTTTATTCTGCCTTCTATTGACAGCATAATTCTATAATAGTCCTGTTCATTTCGCTTGTATAGCATTTTTATATGTCTATTTCCTTTGTATAACCCTTCTGTATATTTCTTGTAGATTTCTTTTCCTTACTGGGCTGCCACTTGAGTTCTTGTTATTCGTACAGTTGTTCCGCTTTTCCGCAATGGTCTCCTAAATTTTTCTGTAGGTCGAATATCTTTTCTCTACTTTGAGCAATTTTGCATTCTTGGGTTGGTCACATCGGCCTTCCTGCTTTTCTGTTCTGCACTTCCTGTCACTCAGTTTTAGACATCTATATTCCTTATTGTCTACCTCCTCTGCTGTTTATTTATATTTTCTCCTGTAGTCAGAAATGTTAAGCACCTCCTGCTTTATGCAAGGAATCCTCATGAACTCTGTCGTTTTGCCTATCCGATACTCTGCTACATTTATTATATCGACTAAATGTCGTGTGAGTAGGGCGTCCTGTCGGGTAGACCGTTCGCCGGGTGCAAGTCTTTCGATTTGTCGCCATTTCGGCGACTTGTTCGTCGATGGGGATGGGGATTCCAGCCAGGAATCGAACCCGAGCCCTTAGCATTGACATTCTATAGCGCTGACCACTCAGATACCGGGGGCGGTCTCAGGACTACTTATTTATCTTCTATGGTATCCCTTATTCCTCTTTGTCAACCGTTATGTCGCACGGGGTAGTCGTGAGGTCTCAGGGACCTTGCCACGGTTTGCATGGCTTCCCCCATCAGAGGTTTGAATCCTCCCTCGGACATGAGGGTGTGTGTTGTCTTTAGCGTAAGTTAAAGTTAGCGTAAGTAGTGTGTAAGCCTAGGGACTGATGGCCTCAGCAGTTTGGCCCCATAGGAATTAACCACAAATTTCCAATTTTTTTGTCAACAGTTACCTAATGATACCTACGAAACTCATAACACCCTACAGTTTCCTTCGGTTTATTCACGTCCCATAGCTTCTGTTACAGAAGAAATGTCTTATCCGGAAGAATTTCTCCCATCACCATACCGTGGTAGCGTCAGACTTCTTGTGGTACCACTGCTGATCCTACCTAAACTTACTGGATGAATATATTGTCACATGAACGCACGCGATGCCGCACAATAGCGCATAAAGCTTCACTCAGAACTGCAGAAGTCTCATCTGTTACACCCCTTTTTGCGTAATACTAGTGTCGATCGTCAATTAAAGCTCATGGTTTTCACATTTGCCACTTGAAGTAAAAATCTGAAACGCAATGATTTTTCTGTTATATAGTTATTGAGAAGCCACATCAGCCACTGTAATTTACGACAAGTTAGATAAGTAATTAAAGATAATTGAGGGACACTGTAGACCATTTTGATAGTTTTCTCTTTTGTGAAACTTAATTTAAACCTAGATTATAGATGTGATATGGCATAGGTCATCCTTCGATCCATTGTAGAATTTGGAAACCCGTTCAGGTAATATTCGCTCACATTTTTGTTGAACGCAGTTAGTTTTTACCATCCTGTATTAAAACATTTCCTTTTATCAATAGTGCAATTTATAAACAATGTTTTGTGAGTAGAATAAAATTTCCAATGGTAAACTTAACTGATTTTTCGACGTTATTTTACCAGCTAACTAAAAATAGGAAAGCCTTGAACCCCTTCCACTAAATTCAGTTAGTATTAAGATTCTTTTACAGGGAGTGCAGTGGAGCTGACGCTGAAATCATTAAGTATTTGGTTATATCATCGCTAGTCCCACTGAACTCTTCTGAATTCTACATGTCATGTGTGGTCTGGCGTCACCTTACCAGCAACAGGTCCCAGGTTCAAACTAGTCAATTCCCTAAAAAACACGCTCAGAGCGTCGTTGCGCGAAAGTGGAAGGTAGGCTCGATGTAGAACAAACAGACACCACGCAGAATGTTAGACAATCAACAAATAATTTTCTATTTTGCCCTTCTGTCATGCATGCTCTTAGGTACGACCTTTTGCGTGCAAACACGTTCACGTGTTAGGTTTAAACACGTCAGCATTCATTAGCAAGGACAGGAAATATTTTTGGTCGACTTGGGTAGAAGATTAATCAGTTAACGGAAAATCGCTAAACGTACCTAGAAACTTAATAGCACACATTTTGGGTCGAAGTGGAGGCCATCTTCACATCTCACTCCTACAACAATATTGAGTAAAATGTTTCATTCAGCACTAGTAGAATGTTTACATCCAAGGTACGGAGAACAAGAAACAGATAGCAGTTCCAGGTGGGTTCCGCAGACAAGGTGTACACCGCCCTACTCGCCAATATATGATGATGATGATGGTGATGATGATGATGATGATGTTTGGTTTGCTCAACTGCTCCATAAATTACTAAAATACAACATAAAGCTTAACTTCATCAACCATACACTAAAAATGCAGCAAAATGCTGCAAAATTAAATTCAAATGCAAAAGGAGCAATAACTCTCAAAGTAAACAAGCTTCTTCCGAAAGAAATGACGAAAGATAAGTATAGATCTAAATATATAATAAATGATACAAAAACCCTAAAACCTATAAATGATGAAACGAAAAACAACCAATCATAGGCACAAAGTCAAACGAAAGCAGTACATTAGTTGTGACGAAAGATAAAGGTACATAGACAAAACGCATTAATTCTTCGGTGCTAATAATATTGAATACATTAAAAAGGCCCAACAAAACAATTCAAATAAAATCAAGGGAAAGCTAAAGAACACAAATTTCCTTTTGATAGAAAACGAAAAGAAATATATTACATGAGACACCAAACCTAAGAGCACAATCAATGGCACACAAAGAAGGTAATTCGATACCTCCCGTGGTAAAATCTATAAACAGACTACCATACATCACAGAAACTGAATAATATACTGATGAAAAATTATACATATGAAGCAACATATTCTACAAAAAGACAGCATGATGCTAGCTGAAGAACTAAAAGGCAAAACATTCATCCAAGATATTACCAACTTTCACTGAAACATACCTGTACAAGAATCTGTAACAGCAATCCCAAAGGATCTTATGAAACATAAAAAACTTGCAGCCACAGAAGTCATTGCGTTTATAGAAATCCTCCAGCTACTCTAAGTTAGGACTACTTTAGCTTCAATAGAAACATTGATAAGCAACCAGATGGCCTAGCAATGGGATCATGTTCATCAGGTACAATAGCTGACATATACATAAATCACTCGAAACAAAAGTTATTTAGCAGCCAAAAAACTGTCTCAAGAAATTTGAGTCTTAATAGGCGATATATACATGACAGACTGTTGTTACTGAGAGGCGATGCCGAAGACGTGACATACATTCTAAATTGCTTCAGTAATCTACATGACAAAATTACATTTACTGTGGAACATGAATAAGGCTAAATCATCAACTACTTAGACCTAAATATTACAAGAAATAAAAAGACATGCACATTCACAAATATAGGAAAAATATAATGACCGACACAACAGTCCCTGCAACCTCATGTCATGTAGAGATCCATAAGATGGAGCCTACATACCAATGCTACATAGTGCAATTAAAACACCTTGGAACCAAGAAAACATGCAACAAAAAATATACTGAAACAGATTGCAGTTGCTATTGCTTCCATGGTTGACACAGTACTAGACAAAGTGAAGAAAGACCTGAACACAAAGTGCACCACAGAATAAAAAGACAAAACAAATGCATATCTAGCATTCCAGACATTGGCAATACATCTCAGAAAATTGCAAATATTTTCAAAAACACCAGGTAAAAGTTGCGTTTTCTACGTCAAACGACAACAAAAAGTAATACATAATATAAAGTGTAAACATGACCCATACTCAGACTTTGAAATATTCAATGTAAAATGCAAGGAATGCTCCATATTCTACCTCGAACAAACAGGCTGAAATTTCAACAGAGGCACACACAACATCAGCAATAGCCACACACATAAATAATACAAGACATCCATTTGAAAAAGTAGTGCAAAATGTTAAAAGTACTCCAGCGCCTAAATAAAGGCCATCAAACGGATTTGTTAGAACTGAAGGTATACTGACATTACAGAAAATATGAAGACAGATTGTTAAACGAAAAACGTGGAAGTGAATCAGTGAATTTCTTCAGGTGCTTTGACAATTTACTTAAATAAAATCACTAACACATAGGAATGAGCACCATTGTAAAACAAAAGTAAGTGTAAGAAAATTATGATAAGTATTGTTTAGGTAAGTAGGCTCTCCACAAAAGTATATCGTTTTCTGTTGAAAATCTGTAACACTATCTCTGTAAACTACGTCTAGAATCATCTTTGTAACTGTCTGGTTATGTTGAGTTGGGGAGGAGACCAAACAGTGAGGTAATCGGTCTCTTCGGATGAGGGAAGGAAGTCGGCCGTGCCCTTTCAAAGGAACCACCGCGGCATTTGCCTGAAGCGGTTTAGGGAAATCACGGGACATCTAAATCAGGTTGGCCGGACGCGGGATTGAACCGTCGTGTTCCCGAAGGAGAGTCCAGTGTGCTAACCACTGTGCTACCTCGCTCGGTGTATGGTTGAGTTATTCTAGACATGTTATGCAGCGAAAGTAGTGTCATGTTTAACATGTGTGAGACTCTGTACAAATGGATCATAAGAAAACTGTAAGTAGGAGTTCTTCCACATCACCCCACTAACCACATATAGTAATCGATAACTAACTAAAAGTAGAAGGTTTTTTGTATACTGCAACAAAGTCAACAAAACGAAGCAGAAACTCGAACATCAACAACATTACGTAAAAATAGCATAGTGCAAAGGGAAAACACACTTGAAAATGGGAATCGCTTCCTGGAACGCGTCGTGTAAAATATGAATGAAATAAAAGTGACATGTAGCAGAAAAGTTATTTGTAGACAAGCCAGTTGTTATCATAGTCGCAGGCTTACAAGAAACCATTTATAATGGACAAAATCAGAAGGGCAGGAAACACGTAGAGCAACCATTTGCAGTCATTCAGCCTACACGTTCCATCTGCTTCCTCAAGTTCAGCACTGACAATACCATATGCGAATTTTAGTCGTATCGCAGAAAACTAGTTCACCCGAGCTTGTCGGAGGATCACTGACAACTGTTACGAATCCATCTGGGCTGTGCCTCAACTGATCGCTTCCAAAAAATCAACAACTTTCTCGATATTGCTTAATGGAGACGAAATTGGTGACATCGTGCTAAGTTACTTTCAACGCAAATACTGTTGTGACGTGATTGGCAGCTAGCTTCCGATTAAAGCGCTGCTCACACGTGCTGTTATTAAATTGAGCTGCTTCCTCAGTGGACCTTCTCTGCTCATGATGAAACTTAATCAATGCGTTAGAAATTTCATAATTATGCTCAAAATGAGATTTTCTAAGCAGGATCTGAGTTCTTCACGCTGTGCCTAAACTTCAAAACAGAGATGACGGAAAAAACCACAAAACTAAAAAGTAATTAATGTAGAGTAATGAAATTTCGGGAATTACTTGTCTTGGTAATATATTTAAGTGGTTAACATTGCAAATCACGGGTTAATGTAAGCGCCAGATAAGCCATTGCAAATGTGAAATGCTGGTACATTCATAACCAGTGTAAACGCCAGAGAGTTGAATGCAACGGTGCAAATGTGCATATGTACTGTTGACAGGATGGAATGGAGTTCTTGCCTGTTGCATTATGTCGGTGGACGTAGGGACGATTAATATTGTTTGTGGATAGCGCTGGGGTTGTCATCCGATGATGTCCCATGCATGTTAGATTGGAGACAGATCCGCAACTTTTGAAATAATTCTCATAGGACATATGAACAACATTTTATTTTTAATTTATGTATAGAGTCAATTAGTGTAGACTGAATTCGGAATATCTCAAATCCGTACCAACGGCGTTATTGTGTAAACAGGGTTTTTATAATGTAATAAGTGTGTTATCTATGTTCCATTTTCGTCGTGTATACTACTTTTCGTATACTCTGATTATAAGCCTTACTTTATGCCGCATCAATCCTCTGTTAATCCTACATTTACATCGTACCAGATTACGATTCAGATGTCTGTCCCATGAACTGTGAGATCCAATTGTAGTATGAAATTTTCTGTGATTAGTTGGCTGAACGGAGAAGTTCCGAAAGCTAATAAATTTGAAAAAAGGCACCCAGCTTCTCGAAACCGTATTACACGACCTCCTTCAAACCCACTGAGGTGTTGAAAATGGAGTCTTTGTCGTCTTAAAGGCATTCTTGACTGACGTTAACTCACCACGTCCAATCTCAAAGGTAACTAATTCTCACGGCCGTTACAGCTTCTATACAAAGCATACCTGATACGCATTCTCGTAGACCCGCTACCAGACTGGCGCAAAATTTGAACAGCCGTCGGTGTTCAGATGTAAAAACACACCTACAAACTTTGGTTTATGTTGGAGAACTCCTTCTTAGTGTTGCGATATTTTTTCTATCAGTGTATTTTTGTGTACACGAAAAGGGTCATCAGTTTTCAGAAATTTAGTGCTCGACTTAACTACAACCGACTGAAAAGTTTTTTTCTTTTTTTCAGTAAATGCTTCAGATTATCATGCAAGCCCGTGCACGAGTTCAAAGCACAATCTTCATGAAACTGATGCTTCCGTCAGATCCGTCTGAACCATGGCAGGTTTACCGGTTTCCAGCTCAGAGCTCCAGATAAACGTTTTACGAAGAGTACCTACAATAGCAGTCTGGAAAACTCAAAATCTTGTTCGAATGGGAATGCAGCAAAGAAAAACGTAATGATCTAAATAAGTGCCAGGAAAACAAAGAGCTTAAATCAACCACTGCCTTATCCCAGCGAAGTAAGGAGAAGCATATAGCACTAAACAACAACGACTGATCGAATCCGGAGGGTAAAAGTCCTATTTTTTCGCTCAGACAATGCAACAGAGTAGAAAAACAATGTAGCGTTATTACCACTCCAGTGGAAACAGCAATGTGACACTATTTTGTCAATATCAGTGTGCCGCTACTGACACTCAAGTGTAAATATCCAGTACTTAACGAAATTCATATATAAAATGGAAAAATGATTCTATTATTGAATGGATATAAAGCAATAACGTAGGTATTTTACCTATTGGCAGTGTTTCCATCTGATACCACATCATATGAAGATGGTTCAAATGGCTCTGAGCACAATGGTACTTAACTCCTAAGATCATCAGTCCCTTGGAACTTAGAGCTACTTAAACCTAACGAACCTAAGGAAATCACACACATCCATGCCCAAGGCAGGATTCGAACCTGTGACTGCAGCAATCGCGCGGTTCCAGACTGGAGCACCTAGAACCACTCAGCCCCACCGGCCGGCATCAAATGAAAATTTGCTAAATATGGCCTCCTGGTACATGCGTTACCGCACTTCAGGTCACAAGAATATCCTTAGGAATAGGGGAGTGTATTGGCTCGGCGGACAGGGAAACTAAACTCTGTGGTTGCCTCTGCCGCACTGCAAATTCAACGCCAGTGAACAGTTTTGGCATTTGCCGAGAATATGATGGCAAACCTAGCTCTAAGGGTAAGTTCAGTGATAAACCGTTGACGTTATAGTGATAAAACAACTAATCAGAAAATATTGAAAAACGATCTGGAAATAGGAAATGGTTGTATCTTTAACATTTTTCTCCTAATTGCGCTCTGACTTCTATGAGTCCACAAAACTGACACTCCCCAAAAACTGCGTGAAAAAGTACACTTTCTCTTAAATATTGTCGCGTATGTCGCTTCCATTTCTACTGAAACATAATATTTACACGCTAAATAAAAGTAAACATTTCCAGGATTCCGGCAGGATACAAAACACCGATGTTCGACATACGATGTAACCAGAACACGAGCGTAAAGTAAGGGGTGGATCTCGAGTTGCAGTTACATGATGGTAGAGAAGGTAGAGGTTTGACTGCTTAGATTGACTTTTAGACATGTTTTTCTATTCTTCAAAGGGTATGAACTTGATCGCCGCAACTACCGATAAATTCTACTTGTAAAATGGTAAGAAGTCTCTCCTTCTACAGGCATCATAGCGAACCAGAGAACCGTCTGGCATCTACATAAAGGAGAAGGAGTGGCAGAAGCCGATTCCGTCATTATCGGATCAGAGAACACAACGTGATTCCTTCACTTCAGATACTTCGAGAAAAATTGCTAATTAGATAATGTCTTCTATCATTAATCGAAGAAATCACCTTCGTCTACGGCGTCTGAACATCTATTTTTTTAAATCACTACCTATGTCCCAACGCTATAATAAGTTTCATGGAAAATCGATCGATTCAGTGGTTGGGAAGCATGAATAAATAGCAGTTTCTTATTTGCGCTACTACAATCGTGAACAGTTTAGCGGAAGCTTAAGACAGATGGTCACGAAACTTAAATATTACATTTAGATAATTGATATTCGGGAAAGAGTGGTAACAATTCAACTACTTCTGTCAACCATCTCGCATATAGGTGATAGGAATCAGATAACAGAGATTAAGGCGTCTAACAGAACATATAGACAGTAGTGTTACCCCACGCCATATGAGACTAATTTAGCACAGTTGCTAATCAGTATTGGCACCAGGTATCCGTCACCAGGCCCTGCAGAGACCGCGCAGGATACGGTGGCCGATATGCGGTGACCAGTTCCCGTCAGAAGCACTGCCGCTTTTGGCCTATTCACCGACGACAGAATCGAGGCACACGCAATGCAGCCTTTCTCAAACGATTTTGCAGGACCAATTTGTTAAAAAAAATGCCTTGCAGCAGTAGTAACACCGGTTCCCGTCAGATCACCTAAGTTAAGCGCTGTCGGGTTGGGCTAGCACTTGGATGGGTGACCATCCGGTCAGCCGATCGCTGTTGGCAAGCGGGATGCACTCAGCCCTTGGGAAGGAAACTGAGGAGCTACTTGAATGAGAAATAGCGGCTCCGGTCACGTAAACTGAGATACAGCCGGGAGAGCGGTGTGCTGACCACATGCCCCTCTATATACGCATCCAGTGACGCCTATGGTCCGAGGATGACACGGCGGCCGGTCGGTACCATTGGCCCTTCACGGCGTGTTCGGGATGCGTTTAGTTTTTTTATTTGCTAAAAAAAATAATCTTTGCTTTTCTAATAGCTTTCTTCATCAATTTCATGATGACATGCCCGATCATCATGAAATTGATGAAGAAAGCTATTAGAAAAGCAAAGATTATTTTTTTTAGCAAATAAAAAACTAAACTCTTCCCGAACAGGCCGCGAAGGCCCAACGGTACTGACTGGCCGCCGTGTCATCCTCAGTCCATAGGCGTCACTGGATACGGATATGGAGGGGTATGTGGTCAACACCCTGCTCTCTCGGCCGTATGTCAGTTATTGTGATATTTGCATTTAAGTGACACACTGTGCGAAACTCTAAAATGTTTGAAACGAAGAAGAAGGGTCGCTATTGTTCTGCTTTTGATGTACATTATGTATGTTGATGTGTATGAAATTTAACTAACGAATTTTCCTTTAGGCTTGGGTGAAGGTCTCTATCTGTCACCAAACTCGAGAATAGTTATCTGATGCAGCACACTTATTTGTGACGTGCGCGCCGGTGAAAAAGTTAGTATGAAATATCCACAGCGTTTCTCATATTTCTTAATCGGTATGAGACACTGAAGCGAAATTTTGGCAAATGATAGCGCGCAAAAAGGAGAGTATTTTGCCATATGGCCGTTATGCGAAACTTCATCATCTACCTTGTTATTCCACTAACTTTCACCATGAAAGAATGTAGTTTTTAAGGACAATAGCTGATGAAGCGAGAAATGCTGAGGGCTTTTGGAATAACCCAAGTGAAGACATTACACATTTATTTTTGTACCGAGGATATGATCTTCATAAGCTACTGACCCTATCTTTCCTCACTTAATAAACTAAATAAACCACTGATTCGGAATTCTCCCCCAGCTACGACTGTATAACATGTTACTGAGGAGACATTGTACAAACTCTGCTTTGTATATGCAAAAGAAGCAAATTTTAATATGGTAACAAGAGAAATGTAGGTTTTACTCAAAATTCACGACTCGTGAGACCAAGTCACAAATGGTTAAGAACCCTGGCGAAATTAAATCGCCTTGGTTTTGTTGCATTTTCAGTGAAATTCTTCTTAGATACAAACGACAGCAAAGGCCCACTAGGTAATTTTCGATGCTCACCATGCAACTGTGGATGTGGAGGGGCTCAAAGATTTGCGAAAAATGGGTGCATAGGCTTCCTTTTAGAATGGAACTTCCCCTTCAGCGCTCTGAATTTACCCTATGGTGAAAGCCCGCAGCCCGTATTACTAACGCTTCTCTGTCCACGCGTGCACTGCCTAAACAGACTAGACTGGAGTTGGCTGAGAACCATATGTCATCGACTTCAGAATGGGATAAAGTGATATTCAGTGATGTGAAGAACTTTAATTGAGATGGGCAGGACGGATTTCAGTGTAATTGGCATGATCTGAGGACAAAGCAGCAGCTAAGAATGAGGAGAAATTTTGGTGGTGGAAGTGTTATGATTTGGGCAGCCTCCTGTGCTAAAGGTAAATCATGCATTGCTTAACTGAGCACTAGAATGATCTCAAACATGTACACTGATATGCTGAAAATAGAATCGATTAGAATATGTGAGGACCTAGGTGACGAAGACCCAATGTTTGAACAGGATACTTTACTTGTGTATGCTTCTGCTAGAAACAAAAAGTGATTTAAAGATGAAGATATCGATATCGTTGGGATTTGAACCCCGCAGAAAATCTTTGGGAATACTTGCAAGATGTGTTTATCGCAGTTGAAGGGAAACAGAAGCCGCATGTGAGTTGAAAAGAGCGATACAACAAGAATGGGTGGCCATTTCACTGCAAGAACTAGAAACCCTAACCAGATCAATGCAGAAGAGAATTTTTGAAGTAATTAGGAAAAACAGAGGTTGCACAAAGCACTAACAATGCAATAACACAACAGGACAGTGAGTATCTTTATACCAATTTCCATATTGGAAATGCAAACGTCTTGTTTTGTTATTCGTTTTCTAAGGGAAACTTTGTAATTGCGTCATGATGCTTATGATATTGTACTATTACTTTCGTGGACCCCTGCCTTTATACTGACTTCCACTACTGCACTGGAACACAAGTGTGGAAATACGACCAATGGATGTATATGATACGTTAACAACGTAAATTATCTAAGCATGATGACCTTCTACTTTATATAAGATTATAGCTTTGTACCACTTACCAAACATAGTTTTGTGTGCACTTACTTTTGTCGTGATCCATTACATTTTTCAGTGTGTGTATGACAACAACAGCGATTCAGCTGAACATATGACAATGTGTGACGCCTCGCGACTGAAATACTGAGTGAAGTAATAATTTTTACAGCATGTATCATATAATCGAAGTTTAAAAATCAATTGTATTTTGTTATTGTTCATCTCTTATTTGCAACTTTCTATATTTTAAATCATGGTGATTCATCAGGGTGTTGAAAATAGTTAACAATAAAATAATTTCAGTGATACTGACATGGGACTTTTAAAATGCAGATGTTGCTTCAATAACTGCCTATAAAAGCCTCTTCAATGAGTGGCGGTTCGTCCTGCGACGCAGATGACCCATTAACTGTCACAAAAGTTTTCGCGTTTGAAGATATTCTCAAGCGCACAAAGGTTTAAAATTTGAGATTCGCTCATTCATCTGCCCCTGTGACGGTTCATTCAAGGCGGTAGTTTATTTGAGTCACACCAACGACTTCCACGATCATCCTGCCCCACATGACATATAAATAGCAGCTTTCGACATTAACTAATATCCACGATACTCAGTAACTTAAAACCATAGTATCAATGGTCCCTACAAGCAATTATATTTGTAAAACAGATATAGCAAAAGGATATCGCCTACAGACAGTCAGTTGAAAGACGCCGTTATTTGATTCGCAAAAAATCGTTGCATGCTTCCTACAACTGTCAATTTCCTTACGTTTTGTGGAATTCTGGAGCTTGCACTTCGTGAACATGACGAATGCAGCGATTCTTAAAATCCAAGAATTTCTGCGCTCTCATAAATTTCGTAGCTCATCCCGATTTGCACTTAGTTATCGCATTTCCAAGGCTACGTTCTTAGCATACTCAAGATAATTTACATTCCTGTTTGCTGGATATTTTGCCATACCGAGTGATTGCTGATTCTACTTTAGTGTCAGCTGTCACAGATGATACAACTGATACTTCAACAATTTAATACTTAGTCCTCGCTACCAATTTCGTTTTGTTTCATAGCAAACACGTGGAAAGGTTTTATAACTTCCTCTCTACTTCTGGAGATAGCGTAAATATTTTTGCAGGATCACATAAAGAAACTGCTGTATATTGATGACACCTAAGGTAAAATTGTTTGACGAAGTTGGGAAGATCTTACATGAACGGTCGTCATCGACGTTAGCTGATTATTCTTAAAGAAAATTTTAGACGTGCTCATTCTATTCATAGCTGCGCCATTGAGATGATTCTGAATTTGGTCCAAGCAACGAGTCACAATACAGTATTCAACTTGGGCATTAGGCCTTTTTACTCCAGTAACATTCTTAGTTTTTTTTTTTTTTTTTTTTTCTTTTACAATTCTTCCGTCCGAACAGGGATACTGATTGAAATAATTTAGTTTGGCAGAGATCTAAAACTAAAATCTATATTAGCGAATGCTATTTATTAACTGACACCAATTTATATCTCTATGTTTACTCAATAAAAATCATACACAGAAAAAAAGGATGTAAATACTATGGCAGTATGTTTCGGATGAGAAGGCATGGCGTCCTGTTACCCGCTTTTAGCAATTTGCTCACATTAACTGCAGTGAAACCTCTTCATTATGAATTAAAGTGTGAAAACAAGGCAGGATGGAAATCGACAAGAGTTCAATACATCACACGAAGAGAGACAAACGTCAGTAATCAGACACGTATTCACGGAAATTGGTGAAACATAATTATTCGAAACAAAATACATTTGATAGAGGTGGCAAATCTACAAAGAAAAATTAATTCCCCCTGCAGCAGGTTTGAGACGAATTACAGTTTTTGCCACACTCCATAACTTCGAGAAATTGCGTAAGGAAACTCATTCTATACGCAAATATAGCGAGAACAAACTGACGAAACAGATACGTCTAGTTTGGACGGAAAACCGCCGAGCAATTTTACTTGCCCTATATGGCTTCATGTGCAAATAAAAGAGGAATCAAACAGTATTTTAATAACAGGAAGGTATAACCTTAATTTCATGTCGTAATCACCAATTCGGTGTTACGCTCTACAACACAATCCCGAAGATGGACACTGTAACTTCAACATATTCCGACTGAATAGTTATAACTTCATCAAAATAATAAATCTGTAAATGTGGTCTGGAGTTTATTCGAAAATAAATATTGAAAAGTAAGGATATTAAGTGATACTGTGCTTTGTGCATGCATCCACTGTCGCCATATGTTAGTCAAGTGAAATCTTGTTTTCTACACGTGTTTAAGGGATAAATAGTACATGGAGCAGACGATAAAACAGGAAAAAGGACGAAAACTTGCGACAATCCTTTCATAACGCAACAGATATTGAGTATGACTGCCGAAACGAGAAAATATAAAACCCCAACCAATGAAGCAAGCAAAAGAGAATACGGACTTCCAAACAATGAGACTGACAGGAAGTCCAAAGTGACTAGAAGGGATGTCTAGACGACAAATGCAACGATATAGAAACGTGCATAAATAGAGGAAAGATAATACCACCTGTAGGAAATTTAAAGAGAAAGAGAAGCAGTTTTATGATATCACTACCTCATATAGCAAACCAACGCTAAGAAAGGAAGGGAAAACTGAAAGCAGCAATGAATATATCGAAGAGCTGTACAAGAGAAATGTACTTGAAAGTAATACCATACAAAGGGAAGAGGAAGTAGAATGAGTTGGACAATGAAAGTGTCTACCCGTGTGAATATTACTGAACTGACAGCTCAATTAGTCATCCTCGTAAATTACTGACACGAATTATTTACAGGCGAATGGAAAAATTGGTAATAGCCGACCTTGAAGAAGATCAGTTCCGGTTCAGGAGAAATGTAGGAATATGCGATTCAGTATAGACCCTACAACTTATCTTTGAAGGTAAGGTATAGAAAGACTAACTTACGTTTACAGCATTTGTAGATTTATGGAAAGCTGCTTACAATGCTGACTGGAATATACACTGAAATTCTGAATGTAGCGGATATTAAACATCAGGAGCGAAAGATTATTCAGAGCCCCTACAGAAACTAGACTGCACTTAAGAGACGAAAGACACGAAGGGGAACCAGTGGTTAAGAAACTGAGCAGGCAGTAAATGAAACCAAAGAGAAACGTAGATATGAAACTGAAGTTCAAGTCGAGGAAATGAAAACTTTTAGGCTTGACTGTAATTGTGTAAGTCATCTAAGAACTTGTACGAGCAGCTGCATGGAATAAAAAGTGTCTGGAGCGTCTCCAGACACGTCTTCTGCATTGAATCTCATGGACTGGTGTAGAATGTTCTTCATTGACGAGTTCCGCTTCACAGTGAGCACCGGTGATCGACGAAGACGTGTCTGGAAACGCCCCAACCGGCGGTGGTCTACCAACCTAACTGTCGCCATAGGGGCCGACAACGGGTTCATGCCGTGGTGTTGCATTTCTGTTCATAGCAGAATTCCTTTGGTTGCAGCACAGCGGTACGCCGACGATATTTTGCGCCCTGTTTTGTTCCCTTCATGGCAAGCCACCCTCGGCCTACATTTCACCAAAATAATGCCCGCCCGCACACGGGGAGAGTTTCTACTGTTTCTCTTCATGCTTGTCAAACCCTTTCTTGCCAGGGAGGTCTCCGGGTCTCTCCCCACTTAAGAACGTTTGAAGCGTTATGGACAGGATCCTTCAACCACCTCGTGATTTTGACGATGTGACGAGCCAACTGGACAGAATGTGGCGCGACATCCGTTACGAGTGCATCCAACAACTCCGTCAACCAGTGCCAAGCTGAATAACTGCTCGCATAAGGATCAGAGGTGGACCAAGGCGTTATTGACTATCTCACTTTGTGAAGCTCTTTCTCTGGAACAAACCACCCAATTTTTCAGAAATTATTATCATTCATTTGTTGGTACACATACATCAGACCTATCGATCTTCGTCCTATTCGATAACTCCGTCATGATGCCCCTTTTTTTTGGGACATGTTGATGCAAACAATGATCTGTAAACATCCACAGTATAAATGTGTATAAATTATATGTGTCTACAATGCCTTCATTCGTAATTATAAGATTTTCAGCGTAGTTTTGCGACTGTTCTGATTTGTTCTGATTCTTATTTGATTTCTGATAAACAGTGCACCGCAGTTACGTGTAGCTGGAGATTTCGCCATCGTCCATTTAATATGCTATGATGAAGAGCACAATAAGAACTAGGATGAGGTCTGGTAAAAGTTTCCAATCATTCTCTACTTGATGATAGAGCATCGTTGACAGTAGGTGCTGGAAGAGGATGGGATGGGTGATATCAAAGTGTTGTAGATATTTAGGATCTAAGATGTGTTACAGAGGCTGGATTCAATTGTAGTGCCGCTATCCATACTTTGAGAAAAAGTAATAAGAAGTGGTGATAAAGCCACTGTGTATTATGGCATTATCAGTTGCAGGCTAGTGGACGCACTGTGGCGACGTGTGGGTCGGAGTAACATGCACGTAAGGGGATTATGAGACACGGCTAGCTGTACACAGCAGGAAGCTGCACCGCGCAGCGGTGATAACTGTAGCAGGCAGGTCGTCGTCACCAACCAGGGCACGTCTCTTGTTATGGGCGACTTTACTAGGTACCAGGTTGTAGTTGTAACACCTCCGCTTTATGTATCCCGCTCGATCGAGATCTGATAGCAGCCCAAATACACTCCTGGAAATTGAAATAATAACACCGTGAATTCATTGTCCCAGGAAGGGGAAACTTTATTGACACATTCCTGGGGTCAGATACATCACATGATCAGACTGACAGAACCACAGGCACATAGACACAGGCAACAGAGCATGCACAATGTCGGCACTAGTACAGTGTATATCCACCTTTTGCAGCAATGCAGGCTGCTATTCTCCCATGGAGACGATCGTGGAGATGCTGGATGTAGTCCTGTGGAACGGCTTGCCATGCCATTTCCACCTGGTGCCTCAGTTGGACCAGCATTCGTGCTGGACGTGCAGACCGCGTGAGACGACGCTTCATCCAGTCCCAAACATGCTCAATGGGGGACAGATCCGGAGATTTTGCTGGCCAGGGTAGTTGACTTACACCTTCTAGAGCACGTTGGGTGGCACGGGATACATGCGGACGTGCATTGTCCTGTTGGAACAGCAAGGTCCCTTGCCAGTCTAGGAATGGTAGAACGATGGGTTCGATGACGGTTTGGATGTACCGTGCACTATTCAGTGTCCCCTCGACGATCACCAGTGGTGTACAGCCAGTGTAGGAGATCGCTCCCCACACCATGATGCCGGGTGTTGGCCCTGTGTGCCTCGGTCGTATGCAGTCCTGATTGTGGCGCTCACCTGCACGGCGCCAAACACGCATACAACCATCATTGGCACCAAGGCAGCAGCGACTCTCATCGCTGAAGACGACACGTCTCCATCCGTCCCTCCATTCACGCCTGTCGCGACACCACTGGAGGCGGGCTGCACGATGTTGGGGCGTGAGCGGAAGACGGCCTAACGGTGTGCGGGACCGTAGCCCAGCTTCATGGAGACGGTTGCGAATGGTCCTCGCCGATACCCCAGGAGCAACAGTGTCCCTAATTTGCTGGGAAGTGGCGGCGCGGTCCCCTACGGCACTGCGTAGGATCCTACGGTCTTGGCGTGCATCCGTGCGTCGCTGCGGTCCGGTCCCAGGTCGACGGGCACGTGCACCTTCCGCCGACCACTGGCGACAACATCGATGTACTGTGGAGACCTCACGCCCCACGTGTTGAGCAATTCGGCGGTACGTCCACCCGGCCTCCCGCATGCCCACTATATGCCCTCGCTCAAAGTCCGTCAACTGCACATACGGTTCACGTCCACGCTGTCGCGGCATGCTACCAGTGTTAAAGACTGCGATGGAGCTCCGTATGCCACTGCAAACTGGCTGACACTGACGGCGGCGGTGCACAAATGCTGCGCAGCTAGCGCCTTTCGACGGCCAACACCGCGGTTCCTGGTGTGTCCACTGTGCCGTGCGTGTGATCATTGCTTGTACAGCCCTCTCGCAGTGTCCGGAGCAAGTATGGTGGGTTTGACACACCGGTGTCAATGTGTTCTTTTTTCCATTTCCAGGAGTGTAATTATTAATTAATGTGACCGTGTACCTAATGGGGCTGGCAATCGGATTTGACTGCTACGGAGTTGTTACATTCCATTTTGTCCTTCTCAATGCTGTAATAATGAAATGTCCGGTGACAAGAAGAAACGCCAACACAGCTTCACTAATCAAGGACCTATATTCGTCTCAATAAATACAAAAGGAAGGAGACAGCCACTGCCTTCGTCATACATATTTAATTACGGCTAATCTCAGCACAGGCTTCCTCGCTATTCATTATTGTCACACGCAAATTCAATCACTGCAATCCAGCACTGCAATCCAAATAATGCCGGCGCAGTAGACGCGAAACCACAAATATCGGCACAGAGATATCACTGATCACTATCGTAATTACACTTCTTCACTTTCCCGTATTATTCTAACACAAAGGGGTTAAACCGCGGCGATGGCCACTCCCTTTATCGGTCAGCCTTGTATCACAGCAACCGGCCTCCGCACGGCTCGGCCCGCAACCTGGGTACTGACTCAACTCTACACTCGCTCTCGCAACCCGACACTATCGATTGTTTGCCCTATCGACCTGTGCCGAGTGCAAACTTATAGTAAGGGCCTACGGACCCCTTACATCCCCGCCCTCGAAAACTTCTTTGGAGCCACTGGCGTAAAAGAACCGGCAAGGGAATTAGACATTGCTACATCTGAACAAAACACATAGTGTAAATAATTAATGAAATTACAATTCACCAAATAATCCCTCGACTCCGGTAGTGGGCTGCCTCCACAATAATATTCTACAAAAGGTTATTACATCTCATAAACATGGCATTGTCCAAATTACAATTTTTTATATCAAACAGCAATAGTCCTCTATAGTCCAATATTGAATGAAACACACAACATACAATCAAAAATTATTACTTGAACACATGACACATGAACTATTATACTACAAATTAGTTGTTACAGGTTTTATACCCATTCTTAGGTAAACATCGATATGAAATATGCAATTCTAATTATAATACATCAGAAAACACAATGTAAATAAACATTTTCCTTTTTCAAATGTGCGTTTGACAACTAAATGTTCTAAACATGTACTACCCAACTATATCCAGGAGCTTGAACACTCTCATTTCAGACATTTGTCCTAATCGAGTCTCCCTTCCTCATCTGGGTTATCCCTGTTCTCGTGTGAGTAGTACCTTTTTATGTTTTCCACATGTTCCTTACCATGCACTCTCTTTGTCCGTGCATATTCCAACTCCACAGTGTTAGGATGACCAATTTTTATAATCCCGTATGGTCCCTTATAAACGTGGTTGAAGTTATGTATTTCAGAGTTTATTTTCTTTAATTTTGCATGAACCTTTACTAGTACCAAGTCTCCCACTCGGTAAGTTATCGGTTTCACTAGCTTGTCGTGTCTTTCCTGTCTTTTCCTAGCCTTCTCCTTCATACTTAATTCCACTAGCTCCAATTCCCTTTCCCAAGTCAATGAACTTCCTGGTGGGTAGACTAGCAACTCACGAAAAATACTATCGGGTTCTTGATTGAGTAATACTTCACATGGTGCAAACCCTGTAGAATCATGTGGGAGGTGATTCCTGACCCGCTCAAATTCTTCCAGATATTCTTTCCATGAACCATGCTTCCTATGACAGTATGTTCAGCATAAATGGTTCAATTCCTTCATTGTTCGTTCTGCTGGGTTAGAAGCTGGCCTATACCTAGAAATGGCAATTTGCTCTATTCTTTGCTCATTTAGCATCTCTGTCCACTCCTTTGACCTAAATTGTGACCCATTATGACTCAAAATTCGCTTAGGAATACACACCTTTTGAAAATAGTCTTTCTCAAAATGGTTTGTGGTGGCTCTACTAGTAGCTTTATCCAATGGGTAAAATTTTATGTACTTGGAAACCAGTTCTTCCACTACTAAGATATGTGTGTAATTCCCATGTGAGGCAGGAAGTGGCCCAAAGAGATCCACTGCAACTATGTCCTTAATTGCTGTTGGTACAATTGGATGCATATATCCTTTGTGCTGTACTGTAGTCGTTTTAGATTTTTGACAGGTATCACGTGTACTCAGTATCTTACGTATACGCCTTCCCATGTTGTTGAATGCACAACCTAACTTCAACTTTTCCAGACACTTCTTCGGTCCATAATGCGCATTACTATAGTGCGTATACCAAATTAATTTTTCTACCACATGCTCAGGCACACAGAGTTTCCAGTTCTCCTCACTCTCCTTGTTTCTTTTGTAAAGTATCCCATTATGAATATAATAAAATGTGCGAATCCTTTCCTCTCCTGCACACCTGTATTTGTTTTTAATTGTCTTTAATTTCTCATCCTCGTTCTGTTCCCTGCGCACATTCTTTAGGAATTTCCTTGTGAATTCTTCATACTGTACTCCCTTCATCAGGTTAATTCTAACTCCTTCTCCTTCTGGCCTGTCCACCAACATTCCTCTCGAGTCAGCTGGTAATCTTGACAAAGCATCAGGTATTATATGTGTTGCTCCTGGTTCATAAATTATATCGAAGGCATAGTCCTGTAATGCCAGGGCCCATCGCGTTAGTCTGCTATGCCTCAACTTGCTTGTGGTCAGAAATGTAAGGGCCTTATGGTCAGTCGCTACTTTCACATGCCTCCCGGCCAAATAATACCAGAAACACTTAAACCCCCACACAATTCCCAATGCCTCCCTTTCAGGAATCGAATATTTCCTCTCCCAAGCATTTAAACTTCTGCTCCCGAACGCTATTGTTCTTACACTCTCACCATTTCCGCTCCTCTCTATTTGGTACAAGTGTATTCCTAGTCCATAGTCAGAGCTGTCTGCTCCTAAATAAAAATCCTTGGAAAATCCGGGTGGTACAATATATCTGCACTATATAGTGCATCCTTGATATTCTCAAACTCGGTTTGCACTCTGCACTCCAATGCCACAGCATCCTCGCCTTGGTCAATTCCCTCATACTCAGGGCATTAAGTACAGATCCTTTGACAAATTTTCTATAAAACTCACAAACCCCAAAGAATGCTCGCAACTGCTTTTTACTATGGGAGGTCGGAAAATTTCTAATAGCGTCCATTTTACTAGGATCAGGATAGATACCCTCCTCGGATATTATATGGCCCAGGAATTTTATCTTTGATTTGCCAAATTCCGACTTGTCCAGGTTTACAGTTACCCCTGCGGTTTCAAAAGCTGCCAAGATTGCATCCAACCTATTTAAATGTTCTTCCCATGATTCGCTTGCTATCAAGAGGTCATCCACGTAGACGGTGACCTTTTTAAGTAATTTGTCGCCTAGTATCTTATCCATCGCTCTTATGAATTCAGACACTGACACATTAAGCCCAAATGGCAACACTCTAAATTGATAGCACCTCCCTCCATAAGTAAATGCTGTATACTGTCGTGACTCTGTGGCTAATGGTATTTGCCAGTAACCAGCAGTTAAGTCGATACTACTAAGTACCTTTGCCCCTCGGAATTTTTGAATCAGTTCTTCTATAGTCTCAGGTTTGTCCTGCTCCGACTCGATGATTTTGTTCACTGTTCGTGCATCCAAAACTATCCTCACCTTTCCATCCTTCTTATCAACAACAATTAGGGGGTTGTTATATTGACTGTTGGCCCTTTCTATAACACCAAGGTCCATCATCCTCTGTATCTCTTCATCTACTGCTCTTCGTTTCGCCTGGGGAATGGAATACTGTTTTATATTGAACGGTTTATGGTTCTTTATCTTTAGTTTACACTCCACCCCTTTCATGATACCTGGCCGTTGAGAAAATACCTTACAACACCTGTATAATACTGTGGTTAATTTCCTCTTAGTCCCCTCATCTAGGTGTGTCATCTCCTCCAACTTTTTACTGATCTTATCCTCTTTATGTCTATCCTCTCGTGCTAATCTCTCAAGGTATATCAACACTTCTTCTTCTAGTTCCTCTTCCCCGTATCCCATGGTGGGTTCCTCTTCATGACACAACTTTATCCTTCTGAATTCCTCCTCTTCTTCGATTGCACTCCCCTCAGCAAACTTTAACCTCTTCTCTTCTCCCTTTCTTCCTTTGACCTTGATAGTACCTTCATCAAAATTCACTACTGCATCAACTTCATTCAACCAATCTATCCCTAAAATAATTGATGTGTTCAATCCAGCCACCACCAAAAATGTTGCTTCGTATTCTTCTCCCTCTATCTCGAAGGTAATCAACACTTGTTCTTTAATAGGTTTACCACTTGCACCCAACGCATTCACAATTCTCACCCGACTCACCGGGAAACTAGGCAAGCTAATGTTTGCTTTTAGAACCTGCTCATATAACCTCTTGGGTACTGCACATGCTTCACTTCCTGTATCTACTAATGCATCGATATTCGATCCACATAGCTTGATCCTTAACATGGGTAGCATGGGTTCTTTGGGAATCCCACTTCTTTCCTCCAGTAGATCTTCTCTCAGATTTCCACCATTGTCGTGTCTTAGTATGTTTACTCTGGTTCTTGTAGCTCTCACTCCTGACCGGACCTCATCTGGAGTGTCATTCAGTTTTCCGGTCTCTCCACCTCTTCTATATGCACTGTGTCATTCATTCGCCTATCCCATCCTCTCTCATGATCTCTTGGTTCTTCACTCCTTCTCCAATCATTTCTCCATTGCCGTTCACCACCATGGTTCCTGTACCTATGGCCACCACCTCATCCTCTATAATTAGACGAATTACGAAAATGATTCCTTGGGTCATTACTTCCCCCTCGGTTTTGATCATTAGCTTGATTGCGTTCCCGTGATCGAACAGATTCCAACTGTTCCAGTATTTCCATCAAGGCCTCCCTATCTTTAATTAGGCTCCCGGATACTGTTTCTTGCATTCTCCGGCTCATTCTTCTTTTTATCGCTGATATCATTACGTCATCACTCAGGGGTTGTTCCAAGGTCTCGTTCAATTCCCACAAATGTTCGGCAAACTCTCTCAACGTTCCTCTCCATGTACTAAGTGACTTGCGGTGGAGTAGGTCCTCAATTGCTGCACACTGATGACTTTTGGACCAGTATTTCTTCAAGAATTCCTCTTCAAACTGATCATAACTAGTAGTCCCTTCCTTCTTACGGACTCCCCAAGTGAAGGCCTCACCTTCCATTCTATCTATTGCAAATTGAATCCTGTCTGAGTCTTTAAGATGTGCTGGGAAAACCCCTTTTAACCATTTCATAAATATCATTGGGTCCAACCCTCCTTTCGGTATAAATTTCTGCCCTGTATTATTTTGGACGTACTGATTATCACTGCTCATCAAGGTAACGACTCTACCTTCCCCAACGGTTAAAGTGGCATTGCTAATTCGTTTATCAATTTCTTCTGTCTTGCTGTCCAATTGCTGCACTCCCTGTTGTAATTGCCTGACCTCCATTGCAACCCTCTTGTTATCCTCTTCTCGTTGCACGGCTATAGCGTTTCTCAGATTGACAGCCAGTTGGTTTTGCCTATCTCATATCCCCTTAACTGCATCATTGCATTGTTTCTGCATCTGCGTCACCTCGGTGATCCTTTCTCCCAATTCGGCCTTAGTTTCTTCAACATCGTCTTCTGTCTTTTTTGTCAACTTTCCTTCCATCTTCTCCATGTCTCCCTGGACTTGGTCTATACTCTTCTGTAGCTTATTCTCTCTCTAGCTGATGTCCATTTTCAACTGTTCTTGTAGCTCCTGCATTTCCTTCTTCAGATTATATTCTATCTTCATTTGCGATGTTTTGATCTCTTGTAAACCTTTCTCTAATGATTCTCGTAATATTCTTCCCTCTTCTCTAGTTTCTTGTAGATCTTCCTTTACTGATTCTCTTGTTTCTTGTAAACCCTTCTCTAATGACTCACGGAATATTCTTCCCTCTTCTCTAGTTTCTTGTAAATCTTTCTTTAATGATGTGTTATTTTCTTGTAAATCTTCCATTAATGATTTGCGGAATATTTCTTCCCTTTCTCTAGTTTCTTTTAGCCAGGCTGCCAACATCAACCACATATCTGCACCCTCTGAAACTGGCTTATCTCTCGTCGTTTGCCCCGGTGTCTTGGGATAACTAGTTGAATGTGCTAATGGGCTGTCTAATGACAGTCCATAATCACTGATTCCCGAATCATCTCTGTCTTCCAGTCCTATCCCTTTCCTTTCAACTACTGCCTCACAAACCTGCTTATCTTCAGTAGACATGTTTGGTTTATTTTTTAATGCACAGGCAAGTAATATAGAATAACCTCTAGTAACCCAAAACACTCCTAATTATCATGGAACTAATCAAACAGTAACTGCAGTATCTTCAGTTAATCCCAAATTGACACACTACATGTGAATACTGAACATAACAACTCTCAAAAACTAATAATTTCAAATATCAATTCTCACATACACAGCTTATGTAAAATGTTCTCAATAAGATAAATCACACCACTCATAAAATCTATAAATGTAAAATCCCCAAAAACAATGAGCATATCTGTATAATTACCATATAGACAACGCAGTATGCATAAATAAGTATGCTATATTTCAGAGTATGTTTTGCAAACTTTTCGGAAATTACTGTAATTGGGCGCTTTTCCTAACGTGAAACTCAGTGTACAAACGTTTATTTACCGCGAAGACTGCACACTACAATTTAATGTTATGTCAACCAGTCGTCTTCACTCACCAACTGACATTACCACAAGTCACGATGTTTTGACGTTTGAAGTGAGCGTGGCGCTGTACTGCTGCCGGAGCCGTGTGAAGTCGCACTGAAGATCTGTGGCGAGTCGCCGTAGTTCTCTGTCGGCCGCTCTGTGGCGCTGTAGGCGGGCGTAGTTTGTAGTTCGGCTGCTAGATGCCGGGTCGGCGCTTGGTGTCTCGGAGTTGCACTGAAGACCGTCGGTGTAGTGCGTCTGTGCTTAACCTACTCCTTGCACAGGTAGTCGGGATGATGTGTGAAATCACCTCGCGGATCGAAGCTCTTTGGCGCAACTGCTACACGGGTCTGCGTGACGTCATTCAACAATTTCGTCGCCACATAAATTGTCGTCCGCATAACAGCTTAAGGGTCCACATGAAACTGTCCGATTTTCACTATTCAAAAGGCAATTTCAGTCAAAATATTACCACTAAACACTTCTTTAAAAACTTTCGTGACGAATTCTTGGTTCGTTTTGCTATTTTAATGTTCACACGTGTCTTTCTTTAGTGCCCATTTTTCACAGTTTTTCGCGCGGATTTACGCATTTGCACACTATAACACAGTTTATCGACACTATTATTCTTATCAAATATGGCGAGAAGAAATAGTTTAGTCACAATCGTAAGATATTGCTCAAAAATGCACTGATTCTTGTCGCGATTTTAAAGTTTATGCTCTGTCTCGATCCAAAATTGGAAAAATATTTTCTCGCGTTCAGCAAGATAAAACTACCTATTGTTCTTTACTATTCGTCCGAAAATTGCACTTGTCCTTTCACGGTAAGTCAAGGGTGTAACACCTCTGATTTATGTATCGCGCTCGATCGGGACCTGATAGCAGCCCAAATAATTATTAATTGATGTGACAGTGTACCTAATGGGGCTGGCAATCGGATTTGACTGCTACGGAGTTGTTACATTCCATTTTGTCCTTCTCAATGCTGTAATAATGAAATGTCCGGTGACAAGAAGAAACGCCAACACAGCTTCACTAATCAAGGACCTATATTCGTCTCAATAAATACAAAAGGAAGGAGACAGCCACTGCCTTCGTCATACATATTTAATTACAGCTAATCTCAGCACAGGCTTCCTCGCTATTCATTATTGTCACACGCAAATTCAATCACTGCAATCCAGCACTGCAATCCTAATGATGCTGGCGCGGTGGACGCGAAACCACAAATATCGGCACAGAGATATCACTGATCACTATCGTAATTACACTTCTTCACTTTCCCGTATTATTCTAACACAAAGGGGTTAAACCGCGGCGATGGCCACTCCCTTTATCGGTCAGCCTTGTATCACAGCAACCGGCCTCCGCACGGCTCGGCCCGCAACCTGGGAACTGACTCAACTCTACACTCGCTCTCGCAACCCGACACTATCGATTGTTTGCCCTATCGACCTGTGCCGAGTGCAAACTTATAGTAAGGGCCTACGGACCCCTTACATAGTGAAACAAATGTGCCTCAGAGCGATAAAAATGTCTGATTTTTGAGGCAGAGGCATCCCTGTCGCTGACTGACAGCAAGATGACAGGGCATTGACAGCAGCAGCCATGTGTTCAGGACTGGGCTGCGCCTGTCGTCTCCAGTACTGAGTTCATCCAGGGACTCAGTCCCAGCACCGTGAGTGTGCCGTCCGCGCCTGCTGCCGGCTGCACTGAGTTCCCCACCAGGCTTACTACTGCATCAGTGGCAGCTGCCATCTGACTCCTGCGAGAAACCAGTTGGTCGAGTCACGCGCACAGGAGTCCTCATGTGCACCACGTTGAGCATATGCGGTTTCGAGAGCCTGCTCCAGGCGCCGTCGCCAGTGGAGGAGTAGTGGACTGATAACATCACGGCGTTGACCTACAGAGACCACTGGCTATCCACGGGCCTGCCGTCGGCAGTGAAAGGTGCCTACGCAGCATCCTCATACACCCAAACGTCAGTGCTAACCAGGGCCAGCAGAGTGAAGCCTGAAAAAGCGTGTATCTATGTTGAATAAAGCATTCTTTACTGTCTGCCGTGTTTCCACTGAGCCCTCCAGCATGTCACCAACCACATCAACGAGTGAATTGCACTCTTCACTACTATTGCTTCTGGCATAGTGCTTGAAAACAACTATAAAATATGGAATAAAACAGATGCTCAGGGTTGTATGCCAGAACTAAATGAGTGAGATTAAGTGAGGACTATACTGTCTGAATGTGAAATGTACTGAGATGAGTAGGAGGAGTGGTAGCTCCAGATCAAGACGCAACGTGTCTGAGTGGTAAGTTTCTGTGAGGTGTAGGATTTACGTATTTACAGGTTATCTATAACTAAACTTTGACTATTTGAGCCAGTATAGATGGAACGCTATTTATCACATACGTACCCACCGTCATACGGGTGATGTTTGGACTACGTGCGGCAGGACTGGCGCTGTTGGGACTGTTAGTGTCATGTCTTGTCGATAGGCGTCGGTACTAGTACATCGAAGTAGAGCCGAAACAGGAGCATCGGTGTGTGTTACGGATGCAAACTGTCAACATGGGCCTAGACAAAGTGACCAGGGCCTTACTAGTACAATTTTTTTATCGAACGGCCTTACTCGTAAAACTATTTTACGAAAACAGCAATCGTGCTGCTGCTCTTTGCGAGTACCGATACATTAAAGAAATACTGCGAGGTACTTTTTCTAAACCGGGGCTGAAGAACATGGTTCGGAATTTCGAATTTACTGGCGATTTTGGAATTGTTCCTGGGGGAGACCGACGGCCAATTGCGAAACGAATCGAAGAAATTACTGTTACCATGGCTGAGAATCCTGGACGCAATGTACGATCTTTGTGTCACAAAAGCTGAAGATTGCTTTCGAAATGTGGTGCGAACAATTGTGAAATGGCGTTCAGGCTGTCGTGAATGTTGGTGGTCGTCATATTGTGCCAAGTTCGTAGCCTGAAACGTGAACATGGTACCCAGTTAACAAATGTTATTTTCTCATATGGAAAATGTATTTATTTCTGTGGTTTATTCCTAATTTCTCTTCTGAGTCTCCTTAGAAATGTTTACACAAAGTTCCATTGTCCTACGACCACTCATTTCTCATGGAGGTCATCTCAAGTAGCGAAAGTTTAATTGCAACCATGCTGTGTTATAAAAGTCTTAGGAGCAATGGTAACTTTACTAACTAACGCAGAATGAGTGCAGGGGGGAGTAACTGCATAGAGAATATTACTATAGACCTTCTGTATCTCCCTATACAATACCCACATTGTTTTCAGTCACTAAATAAGGTAAAGTTTCTGACAAAATCACCCACAGTACCAATAACAATCTTAAAAAGATGCAGGAGCTTCATAAAACCTATGTTCTGGGAAAGATTTGCCATGTAGATGTGCCAGGGATTAAAAACTGTATACCACAGAACGATTTTCAATGGAGGCTATGTTTACGTAGGCTAATCTTTACAATAAAAGCGCTCTACCGTGTATCACACTCACCACAGGTTTCTGCCTATTATCCTCAGCTGCAATCCCAAACATCTTTTCATACAGATTACTGAAAAATCCAACTATAGCTTTCCAAGATAACTGTCAGAAGTGCTGTCCACAAGTGATGGGGAGCAATTATTAACTATAGACAACATAATTTTCACCTAAGCTTGTTGTGAGCCTGCACACCTTTGTTAGAAACGTTCGTGAGTTGCAGTAATAGAAATGAACGTTTGATAAGAGATGGTTGTACTACGTCCATCGAATATATTATTTCTTCTGTAATATTTGGAGTAAATTTGGGATATAAAATGTAATTAAAACCGCATGTAATTTTTGAAGGGAAACGTCAATTAGACACAATACTATCCACGGACCATCCATGTCTTTGAAGTGTGTTGGATGTCAAACCACTGAGATTTCTTAGCAGCCAAGGCCACATAATTTCATTTTGTATCTGACTGCTGTACTCGGGCAAAATGTCAAAGGCTGTTTGCATCTGCTTTCCAACCCATACTGCAGTAGATACGAGGAAGTATCCAAGAAAAAGAAAAAAAAAGAATTATTTTTTAAAGCTATATATTTTCAAACTGTTTGAAAACCAATCTAATCCCCTTCCAAATGCTCCCCATTACAACTAATACATTTGTACCAACTAATACATGTGCTTCCACTGTCCGAAACATTTTTGTAGTCATCTTTAGAAATTGCTAACAGCTTCTTGCTCGTTTTCTCCTGTCTTCTTCAATGATGTCAAATCGGTGTCCGTTTACACACCTTCCCATGGGGTCGCACAAAGCCAGGTCGGGCGAGTAAGGTACGTGGGGCAACGGAACAACGCCATTTTTAGCCAAAGACTGTCTAACAGAGATGGCTGTGTATGCAGATGCGTTGTCGTGGTGAAAGGACCAGTCTCTTATCTGCCACAAATTGGGTCTTTCTTGACTGGTCCGAGCTCGAGAATAACCCACTAATCTCTGGCAATTGATCAACTTTCTGTCGACGCTCTGTGAGCACAAGCTATCGATTTTTTTCTACATTTTCGTCGATTCGGGCAGATGATGGACATCCAGGACGAGGTTTGTCATCAGTCGACAAGCCACCATTTTTAAACCGAGAAAACCACTCGTACACTGGAGGTTTTCAAATAGCATGACCTTGATAAGCTGTGTACAACATTAAAACCATTTCAGCAACACTTTTATCAAATAGAAAACTAAATTTCATAGCAGCATGTTGTTCACTTAAGCTTGCCACCATAAAAACGAAAGAAAAACAAAACAGCGCTAGCAAAAACAATCACTGCAGATAAACAGAAAATGCCAGGTCGACAACACAGGCGGCACTGAACTGGCAATGAGTTGCGCTGTACACGACTAGCGGCAGAAATGCGTACTACACCATAAGCTCCACCCACGGGAATGTTAATCTTGTTTTCTACGGCTACCCCATCGTAAAAAAAAAATAAATAAAAAAAAAAAGCTGGAAACTGTAAGCTAAGCCGCGATTACTATAGCGCAAAGCGCAAAACATGATGCTGTTACAATCTAGAACAATGTAGTAGCATCTACTGGAGTTCTGTCTCAGTTAAAATTACAAGATGTTAAAATACCGTGGTCCAAGAGTCGCATTGCTTCCTCTAGTACATAGGTGAGCAGCGGCCAACTGATGCTACAACTAGAAATCGTCTGCACTTACTCTCGTAATTGGTTATTGGTTCACAGACTTAATCTCTATTGGTCATGAATCTCCAACGATTAACCTCATAAAACGTAATGCGGGGGAATACGGTCGTTAACCATTAACATCCTGAGCATGATGTTGTTACATCACTTGATAAAGAAAAAATTATAATAATAAAGTTCGCATGTTTATGTCCTTTGGAATGAAATTAGATAGTTAAGAAAGAGAGAACAGTGTTTCGATAACTCACTGTAAACCAATCAAACGAATATCCACGTAATTTGTGAACAAAATTAATAACAAAGTAGTTGTCTAAATAACTGAACAGCTGACGGCTAAATAAATACAATTAGAAAAAAGTAAAGTAAGAGACATATGGCCATCTACAGACTTGGCGAACAATCGAGCGAAGGCAGTGTCAACTGTCAAATTTACAGGAATTCGTATAGTCTTAGCCATTTCGTCAAACGCTCTGATTGCTCAACACTGAAATGAGAAGCTTGTTACTCATATTGTGGCTGCTGTTTGCATGCTTAACACGATAAATCAATTTCTGTAATGTAAGCCCATAACAGAATGATTTTACGAAATAGAGGCGAATGTGGACAGAGTGGTCACTTGCAGATTTCGACTACTCAGACAGCATGGCGGATAAATTACTGTAACAGGCGATACACAGCCTAGTAGCCGATATAGAAATGTCACGCAGCAGAAAAATTTATCTACTGATTGCGGTCATTGGCAACGTTACAGACTTAACAGTAAAGCACCACGTGTAACACTTTATAAGCCTTTACGTAGTGAATGACATTTTGAGTTATCGGTTTGTTTGTTTGGAAATGAGTGTTGAAGCTATTCCCGATACACCTTGGGCGCTACATTCGTCCCATCGCGCTCACGAACCTATTACGGTTATGTCATTTTTACTTTCAGAGTTCCTGCTTAAGAAGTACATACTCTATGTAATGATCAAGGAAGTTAAATGTTGTTCTCCCCACACATGCTTCTGCAACCGACCAAGGTAGCTTCGATAAACAATACAAGCAAAACGAATCCTCTAAACTCCATGTTTCATAGTCTTACCTCAATACCATGATGCGTCAGACGCATGTACAACAAAATGCACTTTTCTTTCAACCACCACACTCTCAAAAATACGTTTTTCTGTAGAGTAAGATCATGATTAGATCCACAGTGAGTTCCCCACTGATACAATGACAGTATATGTTCTGAGAAGAAAATTAAAAATTCTCTACGTGGTACGTTTCTCGTAGTTCTTCGGGCTGCTTTCTGAACTGTCCATTACTTCATACACCCAAATATAATTTCTACAACCGATTTTATAATACCGATTCTAGCATACAATTGTTCCAATACCGCTTCTGGAGACGCCGTTCTAGTTGCCAAATTTCCTTTTAAGCTATCAATTTTCATTTCAATATTAACGTGTAATCGTTTTTAAAACGCTTGGGTTGTTAGCATGATAGATGCTTTTAAAAGTGTTGGTGAGTGTGATTTCATATGGAGTGAGGGACAAAGAGTACGTATCTGACTGAGCAGACTGCTAATCACTTCTTTTATGTAATCGACCGCTACGGTCGCAGGTTCGAATCCTGCCTCGCGCATGGATGTGTGTGATGTCCTTAGGTTGGTTAGGTTTAAGTAGTTCTAAGTTCTAGGGCACTGATGACCTCAGATGTTAAGTCCCATAGTGCTCGGACTATTTGCACCAATTTTGCAAAGCTGGTTAATTGCAAGCCGCTATATCCACACTCTCTTTTCGTGACAAAGGATCTCGTACGCAATGTCTGGTGGCAAAACATTCGTTAATTCTGTGCGCAGAAAAGTCAGCGAGTATCCACTCATTTTGAAGTTTTCTCGTTAGTCCAAGTCCCCAACAGGTTGGTATAGAATAATCTCCATCTGTGATCGCTACCCAGTTTGTCCCCCGACGTGAATGATTTAGGTGTGTTAATAAAACAGATTTGAACGAATTAACTATCGTGGACAAGATTTTTATATTTTTCTTGTCGAACAATCTCCTTCTCAGGTGTCCATAAGAAATCGTGCTCTCTTTTTGATAAAAATTCACTGAAGTTCTGACAACCTTACCTCTTCGTGCAGAACGAACACTGTACTATCCACTTTCAGAAAGTTTCTAGGAATCTACTGGCGTACATAAATCCTTACCCCGAAATAATTATGAAAGGTGCCATCTCTTTCCTGTTCAAGATATGGTTCTGAAAGTTTCTTGACTTAACTTATTCAGACAAGAGCTGGCAGTCGCTTCGATACAGCAAATCCAGAGTCAGGTCGTTTCAGGTGTCATAAATGCAGAGCATAACGGGCCACATTCTCAGCTTCACACACGGAAGAAGATAGTTTGGTAGAACTGTTGTCACTGGCCTGACTTTGTGGCATAAGTAGAAAGCTATATAAATGCTGAATGTGCCCTGTACTGATTTGGGTTGTGGTCCGAGGGACCGCTGCCGTCGAGCATTAAGAGCGCCGTTCAGAAGAAAAAATGCGTGAAGGAACGAAATGCCGGTTCTCTGATAGAGTGCACGAACAATAGCTGTATTTTGCTCACTACATCGAGCATCTGTGAAAGCAGAAGTGACACATGGATTTAATGAATGGTTGTTTCGTGGAATCTAATTTGTATTTGACCCTCTTAGTGGCTTATTCGATGATGATGTTTATTGTTAGGAATTATGTATCGGAAAAATGAAACACATTGATTTATCGCTAAGGCTTGGAATGACATGGCAGGGAACGCTACTGGACCTACCCGATTCAAAACTAAGGAGTCCGCAAGCCCACTCATGTTCCCAGTTGTAATACAATTCGTGAAAATGGTACTAGGATAGAAAATCCTACACAAAATTCAAGTGATTAACGTTGAAATAGAAGTAAAACACTTACATGAGTACAGATGTTTTCAACAGCCTGCCAAAATATAACGGCCGTTTCGCGATAATTCAGTGGAATTCAAGGCTGAATTAAAGAACCTTCTGTTGAGAACTCTTTCTACTCCACTGAATAGTATTTTCTCAAAAACTCTTAATAATCCCTTCTAATTAATATTAGCGGCGTATTTTTTTTTCTTTACTGTGATTTCATGCCCCTGCCCCATATGGGCAGGGGAGGGCTGTCAGCAGCACAATCCGCCGCTCTTCAGCCGAGTGACATGATAACTAAAACAAGAATAAATTAATACATACATAAGGAGATAAAAAAAGGGAACATAAAACAGAGTAAGGGGAGAAAATGGAGGTAAAAATACACTGTCATGTAGAAGTTCATTGGGAACAGTTAAAAAGTCACCAGAAAGTTAAAAAACACAGTTGGCGATTCTTAAAACACAGAGAAGACACTGGATGCGCATGCACAGGTTAAAAGTTGGCCACAATATTAAAAACACTCCGAAACAGCACACTTAAAACCCACTTGGAGCACACACGACGAAGAATAAAACTACCAGGCGGGACCTGCCGAGGGAAAGGTCAGAGAGGATGGAAAAGGAGGGGAGAGCATGGGGCAGCTGGGGAAGCGGCGAGATGAAGAGAGGAGGGGCAACCGTGGGTTCACGAAGAGACAGGTGACACATGGGGCAGGAGAGGAAAAGGGAAGACAGGGCAGGAGGGAGCGCAGAGACACTGAAAGAAGGCACAAGAGATGGACGGGGAGTAAGAGGGGAAATCCGCTCAGAAGGAGGGAGGGGGAGGAGAGGGAGCCCTGAGGAGGAGGCAGGAAAAGGGGGTTAGAGTTGGTAGGAAGGGTAGATGTCAGGGCGAAGCTCATCATCCGGGAGTGGTAGACGGTGGAAGTTGTGTTGGGAAAGGAGATGGAGGGTGTGGAGATGGAGAGAGGGAGGGACACAACGGTAAAGGCACGGCAACTGGTTGGGAGTGGAGAGGAAGGGAGACACCAGGGGGTGAGGGGGATCAAGGCGGCGGACAATATATAGTGTGCGGATGTGTTCAAGGAAAAGGAGAAGGTGGGGGAAGGGGATGAGGTCATAGAGGATGCACGTGGGGGACGGAAGGCGGATGCAGAAGGCGAGGCGGAGTGCATGGCGTTTGAGGATTTGGAGGGCTTTATAGAACCGGGGAGGGGCGGAAATCCAAGTGATGCTGGCATAACAAAGGACGGGGCGGATCATGGATTTGTAGGTGTGAAGGATGGTGGAAGGATGCAGACCCCACGTCCGGCCGGACAGGAGTTTCAGGAGGCAGAGGCGGCTGTGAGCTTTGTTTTGGATGGTAAGGAGATGGGGAGTCCAGGTGAGGTGGCGGTCGAGTGTGAGGCCAAGGTATTTGAGGGTAGGAGTGAGGTGGATAGGACGGCCGTAAATGGTGAGGTAGAAATCATGGAGGCGGAAGGAGCGGGTGGTGCGGCCTATGATGATCGCCTGGGTCTTGGAGGGATTAACACGGAGGAACCACTGGTTGCACCAAGCGGTGAATTGGTCAAGGTGGGTTTGGAGGGTACGTTGGGACCGTTGAAGGGTAGGATAAAGGGCTAGGAAGGCGGTGTCATCAGTGAACTGGAGAAGATGAACAGGAGGGGGAGGTTTGGGCATATCAGCAGTGTACAGGAGATAGAGGATAGGGGAAAGGACAGAACCTTGGGGCACACCGGCAGAGGGGTAGAAAGTACGGGAGTTGGAATTGTGGATAGTCACATAGGAGGGACGATGGGAGAGGAAGGAAGCAACGAGACGGACGAAGTTGATGGGGAGAGCATAGGTCTGGAGTTTGAAAAGGAGCCCGGGATGCCAGACACGGTCATAGGCGTTCTGGAGATCAAGGGAAACAAAGATAGCAGAGCGACGGGAGTTAAGTTGGAGGGAAAGAAGATGGGTAAGGTTAAGGAGCTGGTCGTCAGCAGAGAAGGAAGGCCGGAAGCCACATTGTGTAACAGGAAGGAGGCGGTGCTGGTTAAGGTGGAGGTGGATACGGCGAGAGAGGATGGCCTCAAAGACCTTACTGAACATGGAGGTGAGGCAGATGGGACGATAGGAAGAGGTAGCAGAGGGGGATTTGTTAGGCTTAGGGAACAGCAGGACACGGGAAGTCTTCCACAGGTCAGGGTAAAATCCGGTGGAGAGGAGGATATTGTACAGGGTAGCAAGGACAGACAGGAAGGATGGAGGGTATTCCTTGAGGTGACGGTAGGCGACGCCATCATGACCAGGGGCGGTGTTTCGTTTGGAGCGGAGGACGAGTGTGATGTCTTGCATGGTGATGGGAGTGTTGATGTCAGAGGGGGGTAGCCGATCCAAGTACTGGAAGCTAGGGGCGAGTGGGGGGACAGAGATGTCAGTGCGGTCAAGGACAGTGGGGAAGAGGGAGTAATCAAAATGGGGATCGTCAGGAATGGAGAAGACCTCGAACAGGTGGGAAGCAAAATGGTTAGCCTTACTGAGGTTGTCAGGAAAGGGTCGATCGTCATGGAGGATGGGGTAATGCAGGGTTGGATGGCTACCAATAAGGCGGTGGAAGGCTGACCAGTACTTGGAGGAGTTGACAGGGTGGGTGGAGTTGAGGCATATGCATGTCTGACGCCAGTCCCGGCGTTTCTTTGCTGTAAGGAGGTTCCGGATATGTCGCTGTAATTGCCAGTGGCGAGTGAGAGTATCCCGGTTACGAGTGCGGAGGAAGGAGCGGTAGAGCCTGCGGGATTCACGCAGAAGAAAGACTGCCTGTGGAGGAAGCGTAGGGCGGTGAGGGTGTATGAGTTTGGTAGGGACATGAGCCTCCACAGCGTCAGTGATGCTCTTCTGAAGGAAGGAAGAGGCATGGGTGATGTCATCAGGGTGGTGGAAAGTGAGGGGGTGGCTCTCGACCTGTAAGGCCTGTAAGGCAATGGATTCCCGGTAGGCATCCCAATTGGCACGGTGGTAGTCATGGACAGATTGTGGAGGGGCAGGTGGGCGGGTGGCTGCAGTGGCAGGACGCATAGAGGAGATGGTGAGAAGGACAGGGAGATGGTCACTACCGATGGGATCAAGGACATCAACGGCAATGCAACCAAGGAGGTTGGGGGAAGCGAGGATAACATCGGGGGTGGAGTTACTTTCAGGACGGGTGTGCTGTGGGAGAGGAACAAGGTCACCATGGAGGGTGGCAACGAACTGATGCTACCGCCGAAGGGTGGCAGGGTCACGGCTGTGGATGTTGAGGTCAGCGGCGATCACATAGGTGGAGAAGGTATGGTCAACATGGGAAATGAAGTCAAAGGGGAGAGGAGCTGCGGGGCGAATATAGATAGTGGCACAGGTGACGGTGAGGGAGGGAAATAAGAGGCTGAGGAGAAGGTGTTCAGTTGGGTCATTGAGGAGGGGTTGTGGCCGGACAGGGAGATGCCTGAGGTGGCCGATAGTGACCCCGCCTCGAGCTAGGGGAAGGGGATTGTCAGTGCGGTGAAGGAGATAAGGGGAAATGCGGACCACATGGTGGGGTTGGAGGATGGTTTCATTAAGGATGAAGGAGTCAACCTGGTGCTGGGAGAGGGTATGCATGAAGAGGTATTTGTTTGCAGGGAGGGAGCGAATGTTAAGGTAGAGGAGACGATACTGTTGACGAGCCATGGGGTTGGGTGTGGGAAGGGTGTGGGAAGGGGAGAGAGGGGCTTAAACGAGGGTGTCTAGGCGGGTGAAGGTAAAATGGGCCTGGTTGTGGGAGTATGCGGCGTAGGTGTTTAAGTGGAAAACAGAGCGGGCAGCGAGGGAAATCTGCTGGAGTGTGTGGGGGCGCTGGAAGAGGTGGATGTTCTGCAGGACGACGGTGAGGAACCGGATGATGTCTTCTGCTGTAGGGGGAGGGTGGAGGAAATTGTGAGGGTGGATAGGTGGGTCAATGGGGCGAACGGGGACAGTGAGTTCAGGGTTGGAGGGAGGGGGCTTGGCTTTGCATTTGGAGGAATAGGTGGGGTGAGGTTCATTGCAGGTGTTGCAGGATGGAGGGGAGGCGAGGTTGGGACACTGTTTAAGGAAGTGGGAGGCTTTACAATGGGGGCAGGTGGGTGGGTTCTTGCAGTTTTGGGTGAGGTGGTCATTGTACAGAAGACGACGCTGGCAGCGGTAGGATTGAGGAGGGGAACGGGACGGGTCAACAGGGTGGCGGCGGTTGAAAATCAGGGCTCCCTGTGTGAGGAGGTGGTCGATGGAGGAGGCGTACTCTGTAAAGATACGCATGAGGAAAGTAGGGCCAGAGGAGTTGTAAATACGGCGGGCAGAGCGGACTTCCAGGGAGGGGTGGGCATTCAGTTCCGCCAACACCTCAGCCTCCGTGACCACAGGGCTGAGTTTTGTGATGACGGCAGTGAGGGTCGGCGGACAACGAGGCGGTTGGGGTTGATGAGGAGACGAGGATGTAAGGAATGGGGTGAGGGATGCGTGGGGCCCAAAGGTGATGCGGGGAAGGCGCCGGAGGAGATCAGTATGGAAGGACGGAGAGGGAGACTTGATGAGGACAGAGTCTCTGCAAGGGATAAGTTGGGTGATGGGTGCACTGGGGATGTACTTCCGGATTTCAAGGGTGAGGGTGCGGGCATCCAGGAATTTCGGATCAGGGTTGGCTAGGACAAAGGTATACAGGGAGGGGGCTGGAGAGGAGGGAGGTGGGGTGGTATCCATAGTGGGGTCAGTGGGAGGTGGGGCGGGCAGTGGATTTTTGGAGGAAGGAGTAGAGGAGAGGTCGCCACTGGGTAGTTTGGAAGATTTTTTGGCGGGTGTTGCCTGGGAGGAGGCATGAGGGACTGGATGGATGGGGTGGTGGTGGGAGGCAGGGCCCTCCTGTGAGGCAGTAGCACCGGATGAGAGGGTAGGGCGCTCTGTGGCGGCAACAACGCGACAAGCACTGTTGGGGCTCTTCCACGTCGAAGATACACCCTGAGAGTAGCCCAGGCAGTGCGAGTCCTCGATGAGGAAGTGAGGGAATCCAGCCCTCGAATGATTAGCGGCGTAATACCAACAGTTTTTAAATTAAAACAATTACAGCCCTCGGCCTCGAGAATGAAGTCTTTTTGACCTAGGTTTCGGCCACTTCTAAGAATGCCTTCATCAGAAATAAAACATTTAAAACTGGCATGTCACATATAAAATAAATATGACGCGATAACGCTTTAGTCACAAAATATTGAAAAAAAAAAACATAGAGCCAGGCCACTAATGGCTGCACCACATGTCGAGCTGCGGTAGAATCAGACTGAGGCGCCCGCGTTAGATACTGCGGGCACGTGAACGCTATACCGAAAGTGCCATCTAGTAGCCGCAAATACAAACCGGCTACTTAACATTCCAAATATAGACAGGTGAAATGTGTAATACATGAAGTAAGAGGCAACATTTTATCTGACAGCAGCAGACATGTTAACAACTTGTCTACATAAGAGCTTCGAAGTACAGTTTAAAGGCTGAAAAACGCTGTTACAAAATTACAAAGGTAACTGAACAACTCAGCGAATAGAAAAACGGTATAACATGAAATGTAGTTAACATAAACCATTTAACGAACAAACGGCTATGAATCGACTTAGATAGAAGAAATATTTCGGTAACTGCACGAGGTAACAAGAAATCAAATATCAAGTAACGGCTTTATACCGCTGAAGAAACTTTTATTAAGTAATTGTAGCTGCTGATAAAGAATGAGGCCATCATTTCGAGAAAGATGTTTGAAAATTTCTAATTCTTAGAGATCATATAATCTACGCCCTTTCTTCTCAATGTGCAAAATGTTGATATCGTCAACAGCCTTAGGCGCGTGACCTGTAATCCCAAAGTGGTCAGGTCTGGCCCGTCAATTGAATTTTCTTGATATTACGCTTATAGTAGAAGAAAATAAAATCTCAATGTTTTTCTTAAAGAAACACATACCGATGAGATCTTACCTGCGTCTTCTATGGATCCACAATCTCATAAGAACGCTTTGTATTCCACTCTCGAAAGAAAGAATCGAGGAAGAAATTAATATAATCAAAATGATAGCAGTTAAAAGTGAATACGAACCTACCACAGTGTATAACATCCTTAAAAAGAAAACTGTAAAAAGCGCTACTGCACTCGGCACCTCTATTACTGAGTCCAGCCTAAAGAAGTTTTTTTCTATTCCTTTCTCGTGGCTGATCTCCTATCAGATCCAACGCGTTCTTCGTAATAAATACAACTCTAATGTCGCCTTTTCAACCAACAATAGTTTGAAAAAATAATTTATTCATAATTTAAAATCGACCTGTTCCTCTTTGAAAATCTCTGGTGTCTATAAGGTTCTTTGCGACACCTGCTTTTCTTACTACATAGGACAAACAGGACGTGTGCCTTTACAGTCAGATACGAAGAACATCTTTTAAGAAAAAATGGTACTTACACCCAAATTTAGTCTTTTGCTGGCCACCTTCTGATTACATGTCACGCACCCAAAGCTGTTCACGATATCAACATTTTGCACATTGAGAAGAAATTGCGTAGATTATATGATCTCTAAGAATTAGAAATTTTTAAACACCTTTCTCGAAATGATGGCCTCATTCATAACGAGCAACTACAATTACGCAGTAAAAGCTTCTTCAACGGTATAAAGCCGTTACTTGATATTTGATTCCTTGTTACCTCGTGCAGTTACCGAAATATTTCTTCTATCTAAGTCGATTCATAGTCGTTTGTTTGTTAAATGGTTTATGTTAACTACATTTCATGTTATACCGTTTTTCTATTCGCTGGGTTATTCAGTTCCCTTTGTAATATTTGATTTCGTGTTACCTGGTGCAGTTACCGAAATATTTCTTCTATCTAAGTCGATTCAAAACGGTTTGTTCGTTAAATGGTTTATGTTAACTACATTTCATATTATACCGTTTTTCTATTCGCTGAGTTATTCAGTTCCCTTTGTAATTTTGTAATGGCGTTTTTCAGCCTTTAAACTGTACTTCGAAGCTCTTATGTAGACAAGTAGTTAACATGTCTACTGCTGTCAGATAAAATGTTGCCTCTTACTTCATGTATTACACATTTCACCTGTCTATATTTGGAATGTTAAGTAGCCGGTTTGTATTTGCGGCTACTAGATGGCACTTTTGGTATAACGTTAACGTGTCCGCAATATCTAACGCGGGCGCCTCAGTCTGATTCTACCGCAGCTCGACATGTGGTGCAGCCATTAGTGGCCTGCCTCTATGTTTTCTATTTCAATATTTTGTGACTAAATCGCTATCGCTTCATATTTATTTCATACATGACATTACAGTTTTAAATGTTTTATTTCTGATGAATGCACTCTTAGAAGTAGCCGAAACCTAGGTCAAGAAGACTTCATCTTCGCGACCGAGGGCTGCAACTGTTTTAATTTTACCTTGTAACGGCCACTGACAACGCAGTCATGTTTACAGCTTTAAAAATACTAACATTTTTCGTACATTTTATTGTTTGGCGCTATGATGAACTGTGCATTCACCGCTTATGATCATGCTGTGGAGACCGCTGTTGATGGTCCCTAATGTATTCAAAGACCTAGCAGTACTCGCTGGGCTCAAAATGCGTATTAGGTCGTGATGCATTTAGGGTAGAGCGAATGGAGCACTTTGAAACATTTTAAAGGCAAATTTCCTTGTTACCTTAGTTTCCGTCTGTTGTGAGCACTGATTCTCAGACCTGTCCTGCCTCTCTTGTCCCTTCCCATCCTGAGGAACGTATTAACTACATGCTATTGCTTCAATCATTTCTTCCCTCTCACAAAAATTATATTCATAGATTTCATTAGGACTTCAAGATCGTTTAATAAATAAGATGCATTCAGAAATATACAAGACACATTTGCTTCTCAATAATTTGATATTTCCCCACGTATCAAAAAGTGTGTGTCAAAATTTATATAGAACTGTTTAAAGACTTTCGTTGAATTCGTGTATTTACATTCCTGATGGACTCCCCCGATAATCTCATTTTTCTCATCTAAAAAATACAAAGAAGAGAAAAATCAAACAGACAACATAGTTATTTTAACGGTGTTAAAAGAAAATAATACTCTAATCATATAAATTATATTATGGTAAAAAGTGTATAGTTGAAAAGCTATACCCAAAACACAACAAACACAGTCACCTCGTGCCTACATTAAACGTTTGAATTCAACTGTTACCTTCTGAGATACAGCCAGTATAAATAAAAACATTAAACGCTGAGAGAAAGAAAGTTTCGTTTGGTCTATGTCAATTACAATGCTGCCCTATAAAATTCCAACTTCATAAAGACGACTTTCAACATACGTCATATTGACATCCTGTGCAAGTATTAGTGTTTCAGCAGAACCACACGCAACAGGTATACATTACGTACAAATAGGCAGATTACGCACGAGGTTGTTCATTCATAAATCGCAGTTGAATGTTCGTAGTTTGTGATAAGACTGTGCTATGTCACATATAAGAAGGAGAAACATCTACCAGCGTTTGAGTAAGTTCAACAGCGCCAACAAGGAAGCTTATCGAGACTGTGGTTCGCCGTTCTATGATATTGTTGCTCATGTCGGTGGGGATCCCACGATTGTAGTGCGAATATGGAATCTAAGGGTTTAGGAGCACCATAGTCAACTTTACACCCTGCCTCAGAGGCCCTGCACGACTTAGTACCCGGAGAGGGCAAGCATGGTTCACGTAGTTATGCAGGATCGTACAGCCGCGTCTCGGAGCTTGAGTCAGGGAAAGCAACACAGGTATCCACACAGACAGTGAGACGATGTCTAGCGAGCCACGGTCTGTCAGCAGGGCTACCACTGTCGTGACTTCGCTTTGTGCAACAGCTGAGAGAGGAGCGCCACACTGGTGCCCAACATACAGCACTGGATGAAGGTTAGGCACCACATCATCTTTTCAGACGAGTCCCCGTTCTGCGCACGTCATCAGGGTGCGCATAACCCCTGTGGAGTCTCTGAGGAGAAGAAACATCGCCAGATTGCATTCGCCGTATTCACGTGGGCCCAGTACCTAGCGTTATGGTATCAGGTGCCAACTTCTGGCTCACATAACAGGTAATTCCAGCAGCAGACGTTGCGTTTATGACCTTTCAAGGTTGGTTTCCGTGTCCTGTATTCGATATCTCCATGAAGTTATGTTAACAGGATAATGCAGAACCAGATGTTGCCTTTGCTGTCCTGACTGACCTCGATATGGGCTGTTATATCCTAACCAGTAATGCCACCCGAGCCCGCTGCCAAAAGGTTGGCAGCATCAAAGTCCGGACGCCGTCCGCATAAGCAGCGCCAGCGAGACAGGAAATCGCCGCAAGTCTGCGCGCGCCACCGCTGGCTTCTGGGTTCTTAAGCGCTGGAGTCGCGAGCGCTAGGACAGTTCTGTATTCGCCGCTCAGTTCTATACTCGCCACCGAATTGTGTACTTGCTAGTCAGTTGTGTGTTCATCGCAGCAGAGTTGTTGTTTGTCGTCAGCCGACGCTGACCTAGCCGCTCCGACTCGAACTAGACAGATCTCTGTAGACACGGAGTTCACTACTGTTTCTGTATCTTCGTTAATAAAGATAAGTACCGACTTTTATTTAATCAGAGTGTTTGGGTTTTCATCTTTCTGTTCACTGTTCCAGCGGACCGGTCGGCCCGCTATTAAAAGTGTGGCGGTGACTTCGTAAGCCGTTTCTACAGCGAATTGCTTGTCGCTACGAACACCGCCACAAAATGGGCAATGTTGTATTGCACCTCTATTGAGTTCGTTTCCAAGATCTCTCATTCACTGAAAACACCTGGCTACGGACAGAGCAATTTTAAGGACGCTCAGACCCTGTATCACTGAAGAACTTCGAAGCTCCTCTTCGGTAATATGTATTCATATGTATCAATTGTTCTACTTCCGCGTAATAGTCGAATGTTACCTCATATAATTTCATTTCACTAATTTAAGCAGCTACAGACGCTGTGCACTTCGATTTTTGAACCACTGTCTGAACAACGCAAAAAAAACCACATACATTCTCCAAGGCAATAAAAATGCCTGTTAAAGTTGACATTTTTCATCTCCATGGTAAGCAGAAACAACTGTTAAGACAAGTGAACTCTTACCCTTGTGTTTTGTGTCCTCTCCCAATCAGAAGACTGTAAACCTGGTGAGGTGTCCGTGCAGTAAATTATCAACACTGCTAGAATGTGCGCTTACGTGCTGTCTCTATTCGACACCAGGCTGTTGCAATTTCGGTTCTGCTGGTCAGTCACGATGTGGTCTTCCACCAGTTTCTAGTACTCCTCTAGATACTGGCAGTCAAAATAAACGTTTCATTCACTCACATGCACTATACACACGGGATGAATGTAGAAAACCGTGCCTACATTAGAGTTCTGACACGCAGAGCTACACTCTAAGGAAAGACAGAAAAAAGACGCTGAACGAAAATAAATTATCCGAATGGGACGGAGATCGGAAAATCGATACATGTTATATTCATGTGCAGTGATACAAATGATTACTATTGCATGAAAATTGGATAGTTTATTCAAGATAAACATATTCACTAATCGTGCAAGTCAGTGGAGTGTTGGTCCAGCTCTGGTCATTATGCAAACAATTATTCGGTTGGGAACTGACTGAGGCATTTGTTGGATGTCCTCACGGCGGTTATAGTGCCAGATTCTAGACAACTGGCGTGCTAGATTGTCATACTCCCAGGCTGGTTGAAGTAATATGCCCATGCTTCTCCAAACTTTCTCAATTGAAAATGAGATTCCGAGACCTTCCAGGACGAGGTAGGGTTTGGCAACCACGAAGACAAGCAGTGAGAGCTCTCACCATCTGCAGGCGAGCGTTACATTCATGAAATACAACTCCATGATGGCTTGCCATGGAGAGCAACAAATCGAGACGTAGAATATCTTCGGCGAAACGCCATACTGTAAGGGTGCCGCAGATGACAACGAAATGGGTCGTACTATAAAAAGAAATGGCTTCTCTTAACATCGCTCTTGATTGGCGGACTGTATGGCGGGCGACATTCAGGTTGGTATCCAATCGCTGTCTGGGGCGTCTCCAGATACCTCTGGTTATCGAGTCTCAGTCCGAACAGGGAGTCAACAGTAGAGACAATTCAACTCCAGTCAATAATATTCCAGATCAAACTCATGTGTGGAGATGCCTCGGATTTTAAATCGGTATGAGAGCGAACACGTGAAAAGAAAAGGAACTGATTTCGAATCCAACGACCGACAAGAAATTTAAAAGATCTCATTGTAATCGTATTCCAAATATTCGGCGCAGTATTTGTGATACCAACTTGTTCCCGTAAATGATGAAGACAAATACAACGTCCGCTCAAATTATTTGCGGTTGGGTTACCAATATTACAAATCTGAAAAGATTATTTAGTGTGCGTTTTGAAGAAGTGTTCCCAGCCTATTACAGAAATAAAGTTTGTAGACGAATACCTACTTATGATGTGCATGCCCAAACACAGAGCAAGTGCCGTGGGTGCTATTATTCCCGTTGTCACCAAGTGGAACGGCTAAGGTAACAACAGTTATAAGTTTTTACCATCGCTAGAATAGCTTCCAAGCCTAACCGAGAATTTCCAAACCTTTCAAACGCAGAATGATTTGGGAAGTGGCTCAAATATGTTACAGCTCACATGATAAATTAAAATTAATAGTATTGCAAAGTTAATGTTAATACCTCAGGATAAAACTGAATTTCCAAGCATGCTCATAAAACTATGCCACACAGTAAAATACTGCGACACACAAATTGGAAAAACCTGATCTCCGTTGTGCTAAGTGGTAGGGGTTTGAAAACTATTATTGTGACTTCAGGAGCAGAAAATGAGAACATAGGCGCATCTGCACTAAATGAACATTAAAACATGCAAGGTAATTTCGCAGAAATGCTTTGTACTTACGGTGGTCGAACTTAAAATTAGCGGAACTGTGGAACAGTAAACCAGGATCGCAGGAACAGCAATATTAGAGCCATATTCACACCAATGTTAATTCAAGCGAGTAACTTATCATACTTTCGGAACATACTGTTCTGCTTCAATTAGCGGTCAATTATTTGGTGCAAGGGTGTACAAACAAACGACTACCAATAAAGCTTTGTTAACAATGTAAAACAAATATCAGTCAAACAAAATGTGGGGCAAGTTCGTAACATCGCATAGAATCCCAGGTAATCGAAACAATACACGAACGTGGCAGAAGTCATGGACCTCCTTTTCCGGGCGTACTGCCGAAACTCCAAGCGAAATGGACTCAGTAAGTAAGAAACAAGCAAGAAATATGAGCTTCCACTATTGCAAAACTGTTGCCGATGCAGGATTTTGTGCACACACTGACCTCTCGATTACGTCCCATATTTGTTCCATGAGATTCATTTCGGACGATCTGGGAGAACAAACCTTTCGCTCGAATTGTCCAGAACGTTCTTTTAACCAAACGCCAACAACTGTGGCCCGGTGATCTGGTGCATTGTCATCCATACAAATTCCATAGTCGTTTGGAAGTATGAAGTCAAATAAAGACTGCAAATGGTTTCCGGGTAGCCGAACATAACCATTTCCAGTCAATGACCTGTGCAATTGGACCAGAAGACCCACTCCGTTACATGTACACACAAACCACACCATTATGGAGCCACCACCAGCTTGCACAGTGTCTTGATGATAACATGGGTCTGCTGCACCGCCACAAACAATTTCATCAGCTCTTACCATCTGAAATCGGGACTCATCTAACCTGATCACGGTTTTCAAATCGTCTAGATTCCAACCGATATAGTCACGAGCCCAGTAGAGGCGCTGCAGACGACGTCCTGCTGTGAACAAAGGCACTCGCATCCGTCGTCTGCTACAGTCGCCTAGTAACACCAAATTACGTGCGCTGTCCTACCGGATATTTTCGTCGTACGTCCCACATCAATTTCTGTGGCTATTTTATGCAATGTTGCTTGTCTATTAGCATTGACAACTCTACGCAAACTCCGCTGCTCTCGGTCGTTAAGTGATGGCAGTCGGCCACTGCATAGTCCGTGGTGCAAGATAATGCCTGAAATTTGGTATTCTCAGCACACTACTGATACTGTGCACCTAGAGATATTGAATTCCTTAACGATTTACGAAATGAAACGTCCCTTGTGTTTAGCACCAATCACCACTCCGCGTTCAAAGTCTGTTAATCCCCATCGTGGGGACATAATCACTTCGGAAACCACTTGATTACAAACGACAGCTCCACCAGTCCACTATCCGTTTATACCTTGTATACGCGATACTACAGCCATCTGTATACTTGCGTGTCGCTATTCCACGACTTCTGTCACATCAGTGTGTATGTGTATAAGAATATTGTATCAAACGTGTTGTGTTCTACCCACTCGTCTAATACAGGGTGCTTAAGAAACCTGATTTCTCGAATTGTTACATAACACCTCAGGGAAATCGTATCAATGAGACTTTATTGCAGTAAGATAACTGAGAATACTTAACTTTGAGAAATGTACAATGAGATGTCGCAGGCAAAAGGCGACATGAAACATAAGAAATCTCTTCAGTATACACAATTCCAATACAGGTCCAGTAATACAGTCCTGAGCCAGGGCTGTAGAACTCGTAGATCGGCTACACTTCAACTGGGCCACTGCCGGGCGGCGCGGCGCTTATGTCCTCTTCGTGTAGATGGCGCTACTGTGTCGTTGTCGTCCTAGAGAGGAGTCGGTTAGCGCACTATTGGCTGAGCTCGTCTCACAGCCCTCTCTGCTATGACGTTCTTGCCCATCGTGCCGGTCCTTGACTTTACGCCGGAACAAAACCCTATATGTAAAATGCGACTTCATGATGAAAAATTACGATGATTTACTCTTCAAAGTTCGAGAAAAAATACTTTTATATCAATGATCTATTATCTGCACTGCTCTGAATATACTGTACAATCATGCATGCATAATCCAAAACCGTATCACTGTTTTCACTTCAAAACTGCTAGTGGTTAATTTTATGATTGATGATCTCTGACAAAGACATCAAGCAGCACTGAATGAAGTAACAGTGTATGTCAAACTTCCTGGCAGATTAAAACTGTGTGCCGGACCGAGACTCAAAGTCCTTGCTAGTTCTGCAAGGTTCGCAGAAGAGCTTCTGTTAAGTTTGGAAGGTAGGAGACGAGGTACTGGCAGAAGTAAGGCTGTTAGGAGGCGGCATGAGTCGTGCTTGGGTAGCTCAGTTGGTAGAGCACTTGCCCCCTAAAGGCAAAGGTCCTGTGTACGAATCTCGGTCCGTCACATAGTTTTAATCAGCCAGGAAGTTTCATATCAGCGCACACTCCGCTGCATAGTGAAAATCTCATTCCAGTGTATGTCAACCAAGCATAGCCCGGCTCGATACCGAGTGCGGTTACGGCCGTTGCTGCTGTGGGAGGTGGTGGCCTCGTACGCTAAATTTTTGCAAACCTCTAACAAATTTAATCACATATGCTTCCTACTATACTCACATGAATAATAATTTTTTTTTTTTTTTGGTTTTTTTCCTGCTGTTGCAATTTTAATGGCGAGCAGTATAGTTTACGTTAGCTTCAAATGCTGGCGCATATGACTTTCGCAAACCCATTTGCTCGTTTTCGAAGTAGTGACATTGTCGTCATTTTTGTTTTTGCTGCTGTTGTGGTGTCTAGTCCGAAGAGTGGTTTCCTGCAGTTTTCCACGCTACTGTATGCTGCGCGAGCAGCTTCATCTCCGAATCACTGCTGCAACTTGCATACATTTGGAACTGCTTGTTGTAAGCATCAGTTCGCCTCCCTCTGCGATTTTTAAATCTGTCACTTCTGTCCATTAACAGACTATTTCTTGATGTCTTTGGATGTGTCGTATCGGATGCATTTTTTTTGGTTAATTTTTACTACATATTTATTTTTTCTCGAATTTGATTCGGTACGTTCTCATTAGCTACTCGATTTACCCACCTAAGCTACAGCATAATTCCGGAGCACAATATTTCAAGAGCTTCAGTTCTTTCCTTGTTTCAACAGGTTTTCATCCTTACATATAGTAATAATGCGCTCTCGGTAGGAGAGAAAAGACTGCGACAATGGGGCCGTTGCCCGGCAGCAGTCTCAGCAAGGCTACCGCGGCACAAGGCAGGAGCGGCCGCGAGCTCCGCACACCTGCTGCACGGGACGCCGTAACCTTCCCAGCGGGTGAGTTTGGCGGGAACCGCTGCACAAAATTTCGCACTGTCTCTGAACGAGTTGTTTTCTCTCTTCCCGCTATTTAGTTGTAGCATCATACAGCATTAAAATGTGGGTGCTTACAGTTTTCTCGTTTGCAAGTTACTTTCAAACCTCGCCGTTTTGTCTCTCTGCCCTATCAGGAGCGCGGCATGTCCGATTGACATGACAAGTACGTGGCTCGAAACATACAGGTTGTGTTAGCTAAGGGGAGTTTAAGTCTGCCCAAATTAGAACTGATGTAGAACTAAAAATCCTACGTGGGAAGTATATCGATTATTACCTGGGCCGCGCGGTTAGAGACTCCATTTCTCGGATTGCGCGGCTCCTCCCGCTGGAGGTTCGAGTCCTCCCTCGGACATGGGTGTGTGTGTATGTGTGTGTTGTTCTTAGCTGAAGTTAGTTTTAGTAGTGTGTAAGTCCAGCAGTTTGGTCCCATAGGAATTTACACACACTTGAACATTTGATGACTGCCTGGAGTTCACTGATTTGCTGAACATTACCCGTGGAGGATGTTTCGGAACGGCAGACTATTTTTCTTCATCATATAAGTTAACTGGTTCTCATGAGTGTCTATGGTACGTGTTCGTCCAAACCAGATTGTTTAAGAGGCTCTCTTGCTCTCCTTCATTCCACTATGAAAGAGTTTACGCAGGAAATGAGCTACAGCGGAGGCAACGGATGTCAGTTTTTCTGTGAATTTGGGTTCCGCGGAAATTTTTGCAAGAGGGGGCAAGATTCAAAACTGTCGTTTTTTATCCAGCTGGATAAGTTTTGAAATGTTTCGCCCCAGGAAGTAAATATGACAAGAATTAGGCCTACACAAAACATATTGTATCTCAAAACATTGATAGTTATCTGCTTTGTAGTTTATAAGTAGATTGCTTTGATTCCTGGATGGTAAGCATACTTCAACAGCTATGTAAAGAGAACTTTTTTTTTTATAAATATGAATGTCACATTCTTTACACAGAAGAACATTAGAAGTCCAATCTTCTGATTTATTACGAGCAAGGTATTTAAAAGAACGCAGAATATCGAGCACTGTTCCTTGCAGTCTTTATCTCTAAATTCAGGATGCGTTGAAAAACTTTCAGACTGTGCATTAAGCTCTATGACTTCCACAGCCTTTTCATTGAGCCACTTCACCAACTGATTAAAGTTCCATAGTTCTAGAAATAAATACAGCTATTTGTGGAATTCTGAGTGATTGTTTTCCCCAAACTACACTCAAGTTTGAGAGGGCATCATCCAAAGCCAGACTTGCTAAATCCGCACCGTGCATGATTACATGGGATCATAATGGACTTGGAGCGCAGGAATACTAGCGGAAAAGAGCACAAAGGAGGCGAATATTTTCCTCTTTAAAAGATTCTGACAGAAAAGTGGGGAATCAGCTGCCTCAGTCCTTAATGTTTTGACATGCGAACATATTACCGCGCTTTTAACACAGCACATTCCAACTTCTTTTATCCAGTCTCTCTTTGTAGTTAAACAGTCATGATCAGCATGTCCCTGTCTTTGCCACAGTCTATATATCTCTTGCTCCTACTGTCTCGTTTTTTTCTCCTACTGACACTTAGTCCTGTCTATCTCTCCGACTATCAGTGTCTTCAACACTTTCTCTCGCTCTTCCTTGCCATTGTCTCCTTCTCTGTCACTTTCACTGTCTCTCTGATTCGTTATCATTGTCTTTGTCCCATTCTTTATTCGTCTCATTGTCGCTGTCTCTGTCTTTCTCGCTCACAGTCAGCTGTCTTTCTCTTCAGCCACCAAAGTCTCCTCTCCACACACGTTCTTGGTGAGGGTTTGCTCAGCGTTTCAGGCCCTAGACAGGGAAACCTTAATGTGAGGATATTCTCTTTTACTGCACTGCCTCTCACTGACCATCACTGTCTCCCCTTCTCTCCCCTGACGCTGTGTCCTCTCTCTGCCACCGTCTCAGTTAATTTGCAACTATTTGTCACCACAAAAGCGCGTGAATATGTTCGCTTGCCAAAAAATTTGATGACGGCGGTACAACTGGTCTCCCACTCTTCTGCGACAGTCTTTTACAGAGGAACATATTCGCCGTTTTCATGCTCTGACTGGAGCATTTTTCCGCTGATTTCCTTGTTTTCTCTGCAAACGCAGGATGTGCTGCTTTTATAAAAACAATTCTATAGGTAAGTAAAATTTTTATAATTTCTTTCTATACATTTATTTACGCTAACACTTATAAACAACAAAAAAGTACATTTAATACAAGACTAACACAGAATGCGCAATGGGCGTTCTTTTCATCCAGATGGGAATAGCCGTTCGTTTCGTCCAAACACAAAAAACTGAGTCCTGCGTTAAAATAAAAATCATTGAAACCGCCAATTCAAGAATAAAATCAAAAGGTCTTACAGCGATGCTACAACTGTACGGTGCAACGTGGCCACACCACAGAACAGATGCTTCCTGTAGCTTAATGGGAGCGCAGGACTCCCACCCAACGCAAGTTCACCTTACACAGCTTTATATAAAAATGCATAACATTGTACTCAACACCTGAAGAACACCGAAATTACAGTTTTTGATTTGCAAGTATATAGAATTTAGTATTACAAAATAATTCTTATTTTCGAGTGGACGGACGCCTCGTAACGTCAGGGTCACTCAGCACGCTTTCCTGCAGTTGCAGCGGACAGAGACGGCGCCTCATAAAGCTCTCTTGGTGAAAAAATACTGACTAGAAACGTAGTTTAGTGACTTCAGCATCCTTGCGCTGTGTGACCCGAGAACCCTTGCCACCTGTTCACTACGTCAGCTAGTACTACAGTTACACCTCAGACGGAATATTACGTGCGTATTTTATACGCGTAAATACGGTAATTTTGAACCTTTTCACTGCCAGGTAATGGAATCCAAACAAGTATCAAAGTTCTCCGACACCATCATTTTAAGACTATATGGCAAACATTCCTCTGTTGTCATGAACAGAAGTTATAGAAGTGGTCATCCACACAATTGGTAATTCAGATGCCCAAAAATTATGGTTATTCTGATGCTTCTTGGTAACGGATGAAGCTTTTCAAAAATGAGAAAATGGCATTCCTAGATAATTTTCAAAATAATATGAAATTAAAATTTTGGCCTTTTGCTGAGGTTAGTTACTTACGTTCAAATGGCTCTAAGCAGTATGGGACTTAACATCTGAGGTCATCAGTCCCCTAGACTTAGAACTACTTAAACCTTACTAACCTAAGGTCATCACACACATCCATGTCCAAGGCAGGACTCGAACCTGGGACCGTAGCAGCAGTGCGGTTCCGGACTGAAGCGTCTAGAACCGCTCGGCCACACCGGCCTGCTGTTACTTAGGTAATTGCGACCCAAAGTGCAAAAAAACGCCTAAAACTGGTGTTGCGGTCTACTCAGTAACCATCCATTAACAAACGGTACTTTTATAAGACGTCTAAAGCCCACATTAGATTTCACCCAATGCAAAAGATCCAACCGATTCACTCAATTTGCCTCGGCTTGAGGAAGTGTGTGACGTTCTGCAGTATAACTATAGAACGCTTGTTCTTCCTGTAGGTACACAAATGGTCCCTAGGTCAAGCGTTATCCAAAATACTTGACCTTTTATACCTGTGACGAACAGCGCCCGAGATATGACCCGCTGAAAAATCGCATTGCTGTGCGCGGCTTTCTGGAAGATACTGGTACCATGCACTGTCGTGCACGAACGGATAGTGTGAACTGAGCGATAGGTACTCAACCAGTCGATCTCAACAGCTTCGGGTAGTTTTAATACAGACTGTTCTACAGCACACTGAATTTCATCCAATGAATTTTCTCGTTTAGGAAGAGCATGAGAAACTTTATAAAATTTTTAACAATACGTAACATGCGTTTTATTGTATGATGTTCAGTTGTACTGTTCATGGCAACAAATCGCATAACATGTGCTCTGCAGTGAAGGTACGGCAACTCTTGCTCCCTCTTCTCTGATAACCGAGAGCGGGACTCAGTAGGGGAACCACTAAAGTTAGCAGCATCATCAAAACAGCATGTTACTAATTTGCCGTAAGAAAGTTTTTGTTTCTTTAGTTCACTACCAATTGCTGTAAATATAGATTCAGCGGCCGGCCGGAGTGGCCGAGCGGTCCTATGCGCTACAGTCCGGAACCGCGCGACCGCTACGGTCGCAGGTTTGAATCCTGATTCGGGCATGGATGTGTGTGATGTCCTTAGGTTAGTTAGGTTTAATTAGTTATAAGTTCTAGGGGACTGATGACCTCAGAAGTTAAGTCCCATAGTGCTCAGAGCCATTTTTATAGATTCAGCTACAGTATTCTTCAATTCGACCAAACATAAAACCCTCCCTTCACATCAGAAAACGAAGGCGGCGTAACATAACGAACCAGGAAAGACAGTTCTTTTGGTTAGAAACACTTTTATATTCGCCTGGCATTACAAAAAAAAGTATGTATCATGGAAAATTATTTCATGATGTTTGTCTAGTATCTCAACAATGCAACGTCTTTGTACATGGGTTTACCTATGTGAAACCATCACTTTAGAATTTAACCCACTTTTCAAGATTAATGTCGCCTTATAGTACTGTCTCACGAGTTGAGGGTTCCATGTTGTTGTTTGGGGGATTTCTTCCATACTAAGGAAGATCCCACCACAGACTCTTATTTATTGACGTTGAAGCAAAGAGAAGAATGTCAGATTGATGCTCCTTAAGAAGTTGATTGACAACTTTTCTCAAAGCAGGCTATTATTTCTTTCCTCTTGTAACCGTTGGCGATTAAGATTTCGGTACATCATCTTTCTCTCTGGGTTAATACGGAGACAATTTCTTTTCAAAGAGTTTTTGAATACAGTCTCTGTAGAACTAGAAGATATACTGAATGTAATTTAGGCATTCCTGCTAAAGAGTGCACAATTTTTGACGGGCCTTCAAACGTATCTCCACAATTTGCTGAAGATATTGTAAGAACGTGCTGTGTGTTACGTAGTTTTGTTCGCGGTGGAAGCAGATACAGACATGAAGACACTTTGAGGACATGTGCGTTACATAACACGTCCAGAGACCATTCATAAACTAGAAGAAATGAGAGTGCTGCTCACCAATCTTCCTCATCCCCGAAGAATATTTGCTTCCAACATCCGGCAGTGGTGTCCGGTGGGATATGAACGTCCGGAGCAATTTTAAATATTGCACCCCCTCATAAGCTGTTATACAAGTTTTAAAACTTCGAACTAAAAAAGACACTGGTTGGCGATGTAACACTTTCTCCGTTTTCATTTTCTTTAATTATTTATGTATGAATTGGCGCATTTAATTCCTTTAATTTCCATTTTTCAAGTTTAATCGCACTTGTATGCTATACTGACTTATCGTGCTTTTCTAGTTTTCCTCTGCTTCCAGTAGCTTTTCTGAATTCAGTGAAAGATACACAAATGAACACTTCCTCTGTTTTTTGTGGAGGTACGGTATCATTTATTAAATGCATTCCACATAATTTGTAAAAAGTTCTACCACAATCAGGGTCAAAATACACCTGTTACATCTACACTTCCATTTTTGCTGGTACTTAATCTCACATTCAACATTTAGTGTTGGATTACAACTTAAGGATGGATGGGAAATGGTACATTTTTCGTTTGAAGACTAACGGACATTAAATGACGATTCAATAAGCAATCCACCATAACAATCACTACCATTCCTTTTAATAGATTCACACTCATCTACTCCTTCTGCAGTATGACGTCTTGTATTAGGAAAGAAGGAACTGAAATTTTCTGCGCCGACGTTATGTTTTGGTACTAGTACTTCATTTAATATGACGTACTGAAGAAGACTGCATGCAGATTGTAGAATCACATCACTATTCACACGGAACAACTGACATGTGAGAAGCGCTCCTGAGTGGCGCTTCTTCAGGCAAAGCATTGGTTTAAATGGGCGCATTCTGGCGTCCAGCGCCACTGCACTTGCGTGGCGATCAGTGGCAGGCAACAGCCAGCAGTGGCGCAGGAGTGCAACAGGGCCACAACTGGCAGAGCGTCGCTTCCCGTAGCGCCAAGCGTGGCCAAGCAGCGTGTGATGCCACACGTAAACAATCGGATCTTGGTATAGTGGGACAAAAGTGAGTGTCCATAATGTGAGAACTTTTTTTTTTTTGTTTTTGGTTTTAGGGCGCAAAACTTCTATGGTCATTAGCGCCCAAATGTGAGAACTGTCATGAATCATTTTTCCAGCCTTTCTTATTATAGACAGGCTCTGATTTCAATTAAATGAGACTTTGTTCTAGCAGAAGTTAGAATAATTAGTGTGTATCGCTGGGGCAAGTATACTAACACTGTGACTTATTTCAGCTTATTTTACCAGTAGGCCTATGTGGTTTTTGGTTTCTGCACCACTCTGTGATTGCCACAACTGCGTTGACTACAGTGCAGTGTGTATTTTGGAGGCTTGTACTGATATTGTTTTGTGTGCGTGTGTATTCATGATAAACTTCAAAGGTTATGATTTTCTCACGTACTTGGTGTGTGTCGTTTCTTTATGTTAACGAGCAGCAGGGCAAAAGATAAGCGTGATTGGCGCGTCCAGAATCCTGTGGAAAAGATGGAATCACAGAGGGAAAGCAGATTTGATACATTGCAGGACGAGATTAGTCTCAGTCCGGAGTGACACAGCAGTTGTGGAAATAGCCCCAGTGAAACAGTTACACGCAGAAATGCGCAGGTCGGTTCTGTAGATAATAGTTTTCACGATGATGGCATTTTTCATAGGCAAGTTATCGCGGTTGTACACACAAAATATTTTCACGTGGTGTAGGAGATGAATCAGTCTCACCACCTGCTGTTCTTAGAGAGCGTAATTAACGACGGTCGTCACCTAAACGTAACATGGAACCCCAGTCCCAAAAAGACATGATTTTAAAAATGTTTAGTGCCTTAAATGAGGCTCGAGATAAGAATGGGAAACGCATTGGGAAAGGAGACGGATTGGAAAAAAATGGAAAAATTTACGACGGCAATTCGAGAGATGATAAATAAGGTGACTAATGATTTGAACGAAGTGAAAGGCATAGCGGCCGAATGGAAAACTGTCTCCATTGAAGCAAAGAAAGACGCTCGTGTGGCCAAGGTTATATTCTATACAGGCACAAAACATGTCAAAGTCGTTCAAAGCACAGAGGAAAATGCCAAAAGATATTGGACATGCTAGAAGAGCAGGGTCGGCAGATTGTTAGAGTAACCGAACACACAATAGCGAAGAATTCGCAAAGGATAGTAACTTTGGAACAGGACAGAACAGATTTGAAACAGGTAGCTGACGTTCAGGAAGACATCAGTGTACAACAAAAGCACATACGCCATGACGTAACGGGAATGCAGAATCACATAGCCGTTACTGTATGAAGAGTTTATGGCAACGTACACTATAACCTCAGACATGGACCAGAGGCTTCAGTGAACAAGATAGAAGTTGCATCATCTGTATCGAGGTTCGGCGCTGTGCCTGCTGCTAAAGAGTTTGCCAGCAGGACCGGTGAGGAAGTACTGGGCGAACTGCTTGCTCCCGACATGCGGAGCACGTTAGCTGAAGCACTGAAGCAGAAGTGAAACACATTTGATGCACCTCTGCGTCGTCCGCCCCAGGTAGCTGAGAAGTCAGCGGGACAGAATTTCAAGCCTAAGGGCCCGGATTCGATTCCCGGCTGGGTCGGAGATTTTCTCTACTCAGGGACTGGGTGTTGTGTTGTCCTAATCATCATCAGTTCATGCCCGTCGACGCGCAAGTCGCCCAAGTATCAACCAAGACTCGCACCCGGCGAACGGTCTACCCGACAGGAGGCCCTAGTCACACGACATTTACAGTACCTTTGCGTCGTACAGAAACTTCGATTGAACGGGAAGTTAGCTGCACAGGCAGCACTAGTATACGGGGCAGCGCGGATCTGGAGAGAAGAGAAGAAGTGCGGAATTTTGAGTGTACAGTGGCGCGTGCGGTGGGACCTACGTCATCCTTGACCACAAGCACTTCCTTTACGTTCATAACTTTCAGAATACAATGATTCAGGCAATTCTTAACATTTCAGAAGTTTCATCGCCCAATTTGACTACCAATGCCTCCAGATTGGCCACCAGGGTATAAACTTGAATTTATTTGTTGGGCGCATCGAAGGTTCGGCAGCGGAAAAAGATCAAGTGCATAGCATCTTCCTACTGTACCTACAAAGAATCCAGGAACGTATTTTTGAGTACCTATTAGAGAGACACGACTGGACGAAACAGGAAAATCATGCTGTTTCAGGATTTAGAATCATCTGGTTTCAGAGGCCCTTTTAACTTTTTGAATTCGTATTTAAAAAAATAATCAGTTTCTAGAGAAACATGTAATGCACTGGCAACTATCCATTTTTGCTCCATGAAGCTCCCACGTCGTTAACAACAAGTCTCGGCTGGCATTGTGGCAACGATACGGAAGCTTTTAAAAGCATACTGAGAAAATTAGATTTCGCCTACGAGGCACCATAGTACAAAATCGAGAAGAATTACAATCAAGTAGTGCGTACCCACCGCAAAACAACAGAAATTTTGAAAGACATGAAACTATTGGACGTAATAACGGTAGCAACGGCTGTGGAAACGACTGGTGTCACTTTAAGGTGGCGCAGTATGAAAGCCGCAACAGTCTCGGAAATGACAATAACAACAGGCATAACAACGAAAGCTGGCAGTAAAACTCAAATTGTGGAGAACGCGGACCTGATAGCAATCAAGTGGAAATAGTAGAAGTTCGTGGAACAAACCACACGATAGAACAGAAGGGACGAAATCACAGTAACAACGACGGTACACTGCCGGGGTCACTATTCAGAATTTGCTGCCCAACCTATCGGACGGAGCCGAATCAACTTATATACATACAGGGTGGTTCATTGATAGTCACCGGGCCAAATATCTCACGAAATAAGCATAAAACGAAAAAACTATAAAGAACGAACGTCGTCTAGTTGAAGGGGGAAACCAGATGGCGCTATGGTTGCACTGCTAGATGGCGCTGTCATACGTCAAACAGGTATCAACTGCGTTTTTTTTAAATATTCGTGTAGTACGTAAAGAAATATGAAAGTTTCAGTTGGACCACTTTTTTCGCTTTGTGATAGATGGCGCTGTAATAGTCACAAACGTATAAGCACGTGGTATCACGTAACAATCCGCCAGTGCGGATGGTATTAGCTTCGTAATACATTATAAGAGTTAAAATGGACCGTTTACCAATTTCAGAAAAGGTCGATGTAGTGCTGAGGTGCGACTATTGTGATCAAAATGCCCAACGGGCCTGTGCTATGTATGCTGCTCGGTACCCTGGACGACATCATTCAAGTGTCCGGACCGTTCGCCAGACAGTTACGTTATTTAACGAACAGGAAGTGTTCAGCAACATGTGAAACGTCAACCACGACCTGCAACAAATGATGCCCAAGTAGGTGTTTTAACTGCTGTCGCGGCTAATCCGCACATCAGTAGCAGACAAATTGCGCGAGAATCGGGAATCTCAAAAACGTCGGTGTTGAGAATGCTACATCAACATCGATTGCACCCGTACCATATTTCTATGCGCCAGGAATTGCATGGCGACGACTTTGAACGTCGTGTACAGTTGTGCCACTGGACACAAGAGAAATTACGGGACGATGACAGATTTTTTGGACGCGTGCTATTTAGCGACGAAGTGTCATTCACCAACAGCGGTAACGTAAACCAGCATAATATGCACTATTGGACAACGGAAAATCCACGATGGCTGCGACAAGTGGAACATCAGCGACCTTGGCGTGGTATTGTATGGTGCGGCATTATGGGAGGAAGGATAATTGGCCCTCATTTTGTCGATAGCAATCTAAATGGTGCAATGTATGCTTATTTCCTAAGTAATATTCTACCGATGTTACTACAAGATGTTTCACTGCAACACAGAATGGCGATGTACTTCCAACATGACGAATGTTCGGCACATAGCTCGCTTGCGGTTGAAGCGGTATTGAATAGCATATTTCATGACAGGTGGATTGGTCGTCGAAGCACCATACCATGGCCCGCGCGTTCACCGGATCTGACGTCCACGGATTTGTTTCTGTGGGGAAAGTTGAAGGATATTTGCTATCGTGATCCACCGACAACGCCTGACATCACGCGTCAGCGCATTGTCAGTGCATGTGTGAACATTACAGAAGGCGAACTACCCGCTGTTGAGAGGAATGTCGTTACACGTATTGCCAAATGCATCGAGGTTGACAGACATCATTTTGAGCATTTATTGCATTAATGTGGTATTTACAGGTAATGATGCTGTAACAGCATGCGTCTCAGAAATGATAAGTTCACAAAGGTACATGTGTCACATTGGAAAAACTGAAATAAAATGTTCAAACGTACCTACATTCTGCAGTTTGATTTAAAAAACCCACCTGTTACCAACTGTTCGTCTAAAATTGTGAGCCATATGTTTGTGACTATTACAGCGCCATCTGTCACAAAGCGAAAAAAGTGGTCCAACTAAAACATTCATATTTCTTTACGTACTACACAAATATGTAATAAAAAATGGGGGTTCCTATTTTAAAAAATGCAGTTGATATCCGTTTGACCTATGGCAGCGCCATCTAGCGGGCCAACCATAGCGCCATCTGGTTTCCCCCTTCAAACTAGACTAGTTTCGTCTTTGTAGTTTTTTCTTTTGACGCTTATTTCTTAAGATATTTGGCCCGGTCACGATCAATGGACCACCCTGTATATAAAAGACGTTTGATGATATCTAGCGGGAGATACTTGATAGTTGCATATGAATTGCCATTGGGCTATGTGTGTGATATGTGATTCTTGAGTTTCTCCCGGCGTATTTGATAATCAAAATATCCACGGGTATGCTGCCGGTCTATAGTGTCCAACGGCCACAATATTTCGGCGATCATACATGTCGCCATCATCAGATGAACTGACGGACTGAGCTCCTGTGAACGTGCCGGCACGGAGATCCGTATGCTGTGGCTGCTCAGAGGGAACTGGGTTCGGTCGCGGCGGCGGCCGATTAAAATACCCTCCGCCCGCGGCGCGCTCCCTCCACCGTCCGCGCCCCGCGCCACGGTCGCGCGGTTGAACAGATTGCGACGGCGTCTGAGATGACGTCGGTGTGATGGCTCTGTGCGCCGTGGCCGTCACAACTATACGTTTGCTCGGTATACTCTTGTTAACCCGATCGCTGGTTCCCAAGCCTTGCTAAGATTATAGCCACAGTCACGGTTTATGAGGTCGTCATTGGTGCGAATTTCGATGGCCTCTCTAACAACGCTGTCCCAGTATCTCGATGTCTGTACCAGAATCCTCGTGCGGTCATACCCCATGGCGTGATTTTCCGACAAACAATGTTCAGCGACCGCCGACTTGCTCGAATACATCAGTCGAGTGTGCCTCAGAGTGGCAGATTCAACGTGCTCTCCGCCCAACCACTGCAGCACAACCTGTTGAGATGGATGAAGTCACGAGGGAGGAGGTAGGCACTGCATTTATTCCATACACAGGCGCACTCTCGGGGAAAATCGCCCGCATTCTGAAGAAACACCGGGTCGGAACTGTGTTGTCCTCCAAATAAAACTCGTGCACTGGTGGGGAGCGCCAAAGATGACCTGGGTTTGAGGAAGGCCGGCGTGTACCAGATTTCGTGTCAATGTGGCAAGTCGTATATTGGTCAGACGATGCGTACCGTCGAGGATCGATGCCGTGAACACCAGAGGCACACTCGACTGATGTATCCGAGCAAGTCGGCGGTCGCTGAACATTGTTTGTCGGAAAATCACGCCATGGAGTATGACCGCACGAGGATTCTGGTACAGACGTCGAGATACTGGGACAGCGTTGTTAGAGAGGCCATCGAAATTCGCACCAATGACGACCTCATAAACCGTGACTGTGGCTATAATCTTAGCAAGGCTTGAGAACCAGCGATCGGGTTAATCAAGAGTAAATCGAGCAAACGTATAGTTGTGACGGCCACGGCGGACAGAGCCATCACACCGACGTCATCTCAGACGCCGTCGCAATCTGTTCCACCGCGCGACCGTGGCGCGGGGCGCGGACGGTGGAGGGAGCGCGCCGCGGGCGGAGGGTATTTTAATCGGCCGCCGCCGCGACCGAACCCAGTTCCCTCTGAGCAGCCATAGCATACGGATCTGCGTGCCGGCACGTTCACAGGAGCTCAGTCCGTCAGTTCACCTGATGATGGCGACATGTATGATCGCCGAAATATTGTGCCCGTTGGACACTATAGACCGGCAGCATACCCGTGGATATTTTGATTGTGTGTGTGATATGTTTTGCTATACTAATTTTTCTGGTAAAATACTCCATATTGCATGAATTATCACGCATGAAATATTTTTGGTATGAGGATTTTACCTGTCGTAACTTTGTCAAACCGTTTTCATTATGTGTGGAAAGATTTTTTCAATGTTTCATTTTTGCTTGGTCTGTTTTGGAGGGGACATCCTGCTTATTTTTATTTCTCAATTTGATGAGTATACTTGGAACTATTGTGTTCATATCTTCTCGCTAAAATGGCGAAAGTGTTTCCGTTCTTCGTATTTCGAGAGTTTGGGCACGCCATGGCACATTTGTGCCCTCTACTGTCTTTTTTCGCTGTGCTGTATTTACCGCCCACGGCTTTGAGCGTTGGACAACGATCGATTGTGTATGGACCCATCGCCAAGGCGATAGAGCACCCTTTGATTCGTGAAGTTCTCTCTTGAAGAACGTAAACGACATTGAACGATCATGAGTTGCTCACCCCATTTGCTGTACACAGAAAGCAGCGATGCATAACATATTACCAATAAAGTTCTTTGTACAGATTGATTATTTTGCGTTGGGGAAAACTTATCACTTGTCGGAATCAAATTTTCTCAAGTTTCAGAGATTGAGGAATCAGAATAACACTAGGACCATAATATCTAAGTATCTAAGCGCCCACTGCTTCCCTCACGTAGATTGTATGACCTGCAGAGATGTTTATGTTGTTCAAAAGTTGCAACACTTTCTAAGCTTCTCACGCTAATTATGGTCATATAAGCATAGCCTTTTCCAAATGTACTTCTGACGAAAAAGTGATTCTGGTGGCTGAACTCGAATGTTTTTGTTAATCATACCTTTTGCGTTCTTGTGAAGATTTTTCCATAGCAACTTTCATCCCCCAACAAATATTTCTTTGTATCAAAACGATGAGTGAAATACCAATTTTTTATAAATTTAGCTTTAAATGTTCTTTTTGATGTAAAGAAATATTTTCTTAAAAATGCATTTCCTTGGGGGTTGAATTTGCAGAAACACTGAAAGGTGAAGTTTTTGATTCTAACTGATATGTCAACCACCACCTTACCAAAGACGTAGCCTTACAAATCCTATAGTGCTGCTTTAGAAATTATTTATTTTCAAAATATCCTTCACCCACTATTCATCCGTTAGTTGTTGAATTTCCAAAAATGTTGGAACTCGTACTTTTTATTTTCTGTCTGAGAAACCAAATACCAGTTACCGTAGTTGAAGCTTCAAAATTCCTTTAATAGATACATACTTTCGAAAAGCCTTTCTTCACCTGTGTCAGCCTCTTTGGAGAGGAATTTTAGACAATCTTTTCTTAAACGATGCCTAGATTTTAAGTCCACACCATCTCGAAACTTGAAATTTCTAACCTTAGAGGTTTGGGCTGGGTGATGATAACTCAGTGAATCAGTCACACATTATTTCACCCCCTTAGGGGTTGACTTCCCGAAAACAGAGAAACACATATTACTTCATCTCTTACCACGAAGCCAAACACCAAAGATTTAGCTTTGAAAAGGCTTTTGAAAATAATATTTTTATAAAATATTTCATCCCCCATTTCACCTCACTTGTGGTTGAATTTCCAAAAACAGTGTCATGCGTATGTTTGATTTCTAACAGTGAAGCCAAACACACGTTGTCGTACATGTAGCTTCAAAACTGGTTGCACAATGAAATGTTTCCATAAGAACTTTCATCCCCACTTCACCCCCATAGGGCTTGAATTTTCAGTAACAGTGAAACTGGTATTAATTTATTTCTTATTGAGAATCCAAATTTATTTTTCATATATTTAGCATTAAAATGCTTTCACAATAACGTATTTTCATAAAAAACCTCAACACCTATTGGACCCCATTAGGGGCTCAATTTCCAAAAACAGTGAAACAAATATTCTTTATTTGTAACTGAGAAGTTAAATACAAATGTTCATAGATGTAGCTTTAAAAATACTTTAGTAAATCTTTAAAAATGACATACTTTCAAAATACGTTTGCCTCCATTGTTTCACCCCCATAGTGTTAAATTTAAAAAAATGCTGAAACACGTATTTCATTATTTCTGACTGAGAAAATAAATACCAAATTTCGTAGATCTAGCGTCAAAATTGTCTTAATAGCGACCTAGAAAAACAATTAACCTCCTATTCCACCATCTGAAGGATGTAATTTCGAAGAATTCCTTCTTAAACGACTCTTACAGTATTAGTTCCACACCTTCGCCAAATTTCAAGTTCCTATCCTTAGCGGTTTTGGCTGGGCGATGATCAGTAAGTCAGTCAGGACATTAGCTTTTATATATAGAGACTGTATGATAGATGATGGAAGAGGGAAACTTAAGGATAACTGGGAGAGCTGGGTTGTATGATAAGGATGGGCAACCAATTCCACATCGATTTTGTATGTTGCTGAGTATGCTCTATCAGTAGGCTATCATAATTTAATTTCCTATCACTTTTATTATACATGTATCTATCTTTGCATGTAATCTACAGGAAACACATTTCTTATGTGGCTGTTGCTATAAAATACATGGACAAAGAGGCATAATTAATTACTTAATACGATATGCCATAATTAATGGGAATATTAAGCTAAAATGTCTATGCACAGGGATCAGACACTAATACGGTAATTGAGTCTAACAACTAGCATGCAGTTTACACTCTGTATCACATAGCAACACCAGATAATTAAATACTGTTTTAAATTCGTTATGAATATTCTTAAACATTGAAGATAATAAAGATATAAAACCAATAATGCAAAAGCATCAAGGAAAAGAAAGTTTTATTACTTTCGTTTTGAATAATATACAGAGAATATATTTTCTATGGTTGATTCACAATTTAAAACTAAGAATTAAAGTTAGATTTAATTATCAATTGATTGTATCTATATGTCTTGATGCAATATCGTTTTTGTGAAGCCTTGAGTGAATTGGTATGAGAAAGTGTGTTCAGATACAGAGATGGTGTGAGTGTCTCATGGAGGCGGCTGGCCGTATCCCTCATATGCACCGTGGCAGCTCAACTGCGGCCTTGACTGTGGCGAACGCAGCCAGCAGTGAGTGGGACACAGCAGGGAGCAAGTGCAGCCGTACGTGACGTGACGTGTGTCGGTCCAGCTGAGTGCCAGGCTCACGTCGCCAGCTGTCAGAGGAGCCTCCCCACCGCAACGATGAGGGTACCCACGCCTGACAGCACGGCGCCTACGTGTGTGAGCAGTAGCTCAGAAAGTGTGCTGATGAGTGAAAGTGCATTGAGAGTCCTTCCCCAGAGACCTGACGATGGAGGGTAAGGTGTGGTGCCTCTTGGTGACTCCCCCTCCCTGCTGACACAAGAACACCGATGTCAGAGGAGCAGTACTACAGGTAGCAGAGAGTAAGTTCTGTCTCAACATGTTTCTATTTTGTAATCAATACTGGAGTTGTCATACGTTCAATATGACACTATAGAAGATATCTTTCTTCGCAGTGTTTCCGAGCTTTAAGATTCAGTAGACTAGGCTCCCTCACATGGCAGTTCTGTAAGAATTATTTCTGCAGACTTCCCATCAGACCAACTGAGTGCTGCACGTAACTATAGTTACAGCACAGGCTGTATGTGAACAGTCCTGTAATATCCCTTCTGTCGATCAGGACAATAATATCACTAAACTTCCCGAATCCGTAATCTCTGAAGAAAGAAGTCGAAACCAAATTAGTATTTCCTATTTTTCTTCTCGACACAGCTTGGTATTCCAATCTCAATACTCATTCTGCTCTAAACACGATGGAGCCTAACTTTTTCCAATTTCAGTTGTTTAGTGCATAAAAAAGCGATGTCCAACAATTTGAGTTCAATCAAACCTTACTTTGCCATATCAACAATGAGACCATCTAGGGGAGATCGAGTTCTGTCCTGTATAACTCGACACACACTCTGTTGCATCGACGAGTCCAGCCCAGGTGACTCAGTCTGCTGCAGTGGGGAGCCAAATATTCAATGCAGGCCTGTCTGTACAGACAATGTTGCAGTCATTTCCAGAACATGCTCCTCGAGCTACTTCAGGGTAGTTATCAGCAACGGGCCCCAATAATCTGCACCACCTTCTCACTTAATTTGACACTTGGGGTGTTGTATGCTGTGTTTATGTGTTGTGTTTATGCAAGTGTGTATGATGTTAGGCACAAATGCAGGGTACAGACTGCACATGTGAATTGTTTACGCAATCACTGTCGAAAAGCCAAGAATTTTTAATGAATTTTTCTTGTGTAATGAACTTCTAGTGTTATTATGTCTTTTTATAGTATTGTGTAAAGACTTTCGGTATGTGTATCCTACATTTGTCAACATGATAATTAAGGATAGCACGATTTTCTAAGGATTGTTACGCCATTTTGCCACATTAATTGTTTTAATCGCTTAAATTCATTTTTTCTTACAATTAACGACATTTTCTGTCCATTTTTTGCTTAAATGATCAAGTGTTCCAACACAAACCTAACTTCACACAAAATAATTCATATACACTAATGTATACATGAAAATGTAGTCAGCAGTCACACATCTGCTTGCGCTGTTGACACTATATATATATATATATAGAGTATACTGCACACTTGCTTGTTGTTTAACATGTTTCAGTGTTGTTATTTATCTAATTTGTTCAATTACATACACACAATTTCTGTTTCTATATAAATTTTTTTAAACATATGATGATGTGACACTGTTTTGATGACTCTGCAGCTAAACCAAAACTCATTTTAGTGTTTATTTTCTTAGGAGGATGTTTGATTCCATTTTAACTCATTAACTGTTTCATTATCAAAGCCTAAGCGCCGTCTGTATAGTATTTGCATAGTCATAAAGTTACAGGACAGGAAGATCTAGGTTGAAAGGTGGCTACACTGAGTCACAGCGCCAGAGATTGCGCCAAAGAGTATTATTCAGCCGCCTCCACTGGCTGTGCTTGTTGAGATGTGGTAGTGGAGAGTTCTTGTCGAGAAGTCATCGTGGAGAGTGCATACTGAGAAGTGGGCAGTAGGTGTTCTGATGTAGCCGTGACTAGTTGTGAGCATGTTGTATGCAGTTGTTCTGATGGGCTAGACAGCCGATGCTGTTCGATTGCGGATGTTGTAATGATCACAGTGTATGTTTCGTCAATATGTATGAAGGTAAAGAAAGTTTTTTTTTATTTTTTCATTTCAAATGTCCTAACAATGTCTTTTGGTCACAGGTTCAGTCAACAAAGCATCTGGCTTGTGTTCATGTATTACAGTGTAATTCTGGTTTCTATGTGCAATTATAGTATTTCTGATTTTTTTTATTACTTCAGTGTAAATGGTGCTTAAATTACCTTGTCTTATTGAGGAAGAACAGTGCCAAATGTGTACGTTGAATCACACTTCCACACACAGAACAGTTACATTTGTGCTTTGTTGTTTCGTAGCTTTTATAGTTGCTGGGGACTTAATTAATTAATTGTGTAAACGGAAGTTTTGTTTCATTCTTTGTTGTTATTGTATGGAGTCAGATTGCGTACTAATACTGGTGAGGGCCAACCGGTTACGAGACTGCGTAACCGGACAGACAGCGACGAAATTTAAAATTATTTGCATAATATTTAATTAAGCCCCCATGCACGTGGCGACCGCTGCGTCATATCGTCCCTTGGAATCTTCTGATAGTAAAAATAGCAGACAGTAGTATTGTTGAAGTAATTTGTACTTTAGTAATTGTAGTTTATATTGCATGTGTAGATTTGGTAATTGAACATTTGTAGTTGTCTTGTCATTCTTCTTATGGTATTTTTGCAGAATTTAATTTTTGATGTCTTGTACATGGGTTTGACAATTTCGTGCAATTATGAAGATTTCAATTGTTCGTTAAACGTGTTTGTCGGAAAGCTTTTCGTGTGAATGGTATTGTTGGAGATAAAGTGTCATTGTGTGTAATTTTCGTATAAGGACGAGTTTTGTATATTTTGAAAATATTTACGCGATCAATGAAAAAGCCAAAAATGATGGATAGTCAGAATGACGAAATTATTGACATGCGAACTCGCCAACACAGGACAACGGTATGATGAATAATGAAGTTGAAAACAATTTAATAAGTCTAGAAAATAGGCCGGAACTAGTTCAAAATTTTTCACAATCAAAAAATTTTCAGAATACGAGATTAACGACAGAAGATTCTGGAATAGTATCGAACACAGATAGCTTTACAGCTTTGACAGAAGAAGTTGGCTTTGCGGGAAATGTTAGGGGTGAAAGGAATTTCGAACCAGTTAATATGGAGCAGTTGATGAGTGCAATATTTAATTTGGGATCTGAATTAAAAACAGTGGGATCACAGTTACGATCTGAAGTTAAAACTGATATGGGAACAATGGAAACACGGTTAGACTCACTGGGATCACAAATAGGAACAATTAAAACTGATATGGGAACAATGGAAACACGGTTAAGCTCACTGGGATCACAGTTACGATCTGAACTAAAAACAGTGGCAACACGGTTAGACTCACAAATAGGAACAATTAAAACAGAGATGGAAACAATGGGAACACGGTTAGACTCACGAATAGGGACATGTTTCAAAAACATGAAAGATGAATTAAAGAAAGAAATTAGAGAAGAAGTACAACCGATTTTGAATACTCACAATAATAGATTAAATTCAATAGAAATCAGACAAAAGGAACAGGATAGAGAACTGGAAGAAAGAGATCGCGCGATAGTACAACAATTTTCAGAGTTAAATTTACAACGTGCACACGATAAGGAAGAAATACTTGAAAGAATCGAGGAATCCGTACCAGATGACAGAATAAATAACCTAACACAACAGTATGAACAGTTAACTACTAAATGTGTCAATACTGAAACCCGAGTCGTGACACTTACGGAAGACGTAAATAAACAGAAAGAACAAATATGTGACTTATCGGAAAGAGTTGAGGAGATTGCAGATAAATTGACAAGTCTTAGTTTAAATGGGGACAGAGATTCAGACGATACAGCTCCATTGCCATTTTCAGAAACCGAAGAGTACCAGAACATAAATAAGCATGTTAAAAATCAGGGAAAATTTAATGATCGCGTTAAAAGGGAATTTGAGGCATTACGAAAGCAAGTCAAACATATTGAAAGCGAAATCGTAGGAAAAGACAGCAGAAGAAATTTAGAATCACAGATATCAGAAGGGTTTGAAGAAAGTAATTTATTTCATTTACGAGAAGCAACAAGAGAGCGCCAGGCGCGCGAACTTGACAATAATCGACATTGGGACTGGGACAGACGCGGTAGGTCTTTGTCGCCACGAGGCGAAAACTTTGACTATAAACACTTCTTAACTGTTCGGAATTTTAAGATCTTTCGCAATTATAAGAACGACATACATCCATGTTCATGGTTAGATCATTTTATGTACGCATTTCCACCAAATTGGCCACTAAGTCACAAACTGGAATTTATGTGTGGATATTTAGAAAAGAACCGGCGACGCGCATGCGTGCACTTATTAGAGATTTTAGTGATCTAAATGATTTTTATCATGCATTTCTATCGGCATATTGGTCCGAAAACACACAAGACAGAGTCAAACATAGTCTTATTATGCAGCGTAATTTTAAACAGTCTGAGTTCCGCACGCCAGCAGAATACTTTGAAGACATGATTCGAAAGAATCAATTCCTTTCCACCCCTTATAGCCCGACTGAATTAATTCGCATTTGTTTGACTAAGCTGCCACAATCGATAAGACAAATTGCTTTAGCCGGAAGATGTAAAGATGACATTGAGACTTTTAAGACTTTGCTACAAGAACTTGAGTATGACAATAGTAATTAGAATAGATTCTCAGAGAAAAGGAATAGTGATCGGAACGGGCTTTATATGGGTAATTTTGAGAATGACAGACGAAACGAAACAGACAGGACAATAGATACCAGCCTTATGACAATAACAGACGGTCTAACAGAAATTACAGAGACAATTATAATAACGGAAACTCCTACCGGAATGATCAATCATACGGAAACAGTAATCGGTACCATCAAGACAGAAATTATTCATACCATAATAGGAATTCTTACTACAGAAATAACCAGCGTAGTAGATATAACAATAATTTCAGAAGTGACAGTCGAAATTACACAAGAAGTAGTCATGCAGATAGCCAGGAAAATAGAAATTTTAATATCAGACGCAACCAAGAATTTACATGTAACAGACAGGAGGGACCTAATTGGCATCCTCCACGTGACAGAAATTCAGAGAGACAAGTGCAAATAGTAGAAATTGATCCGCGAAATGGCGGGAATAATCAAAGACGTGATGCAAACAATCGACTATGACTTGTAGCTTCGGCTTCTGGCAGCAATATAGACGGTTCAGAAAGTAATGACACTACGACTTTACACTACGTACGCCTGGAAGACATGAGAGACATTTTGCTAGACGAAAAGGAAAATAACGTAGACGCATTTTTACATCCTGTTATTGAAGTATGTGTGGGTAAGAATAAGTTCACTGCAGTTTTAGATTCTGGGAGCCCATTGAATGTCATTAGTGAATCAGTTTTTCGTATATGTGTAAGAACTATTGCTTGTCCTGTGTTACCTGTTTCTAAAACTGCAATTCGAGGCGCTATTTCTGGAAAAAGTGTGGAAGTCAAACAACAGACCAACTTAAATTTCATTTGTCAAGGATACGAATTTTCTGCTAATTTTATTATTGTTCCATTACTCTGTACACAAATTATATTAGGTATGGAGTTTCTTAACGCACATAAGGCAGTTTTAAACTTTGAAGAAGGAAGTGTGAACTTGACTGTTGCAGGGATGCCGAAAAGTTTGAAATTTTGCGAGTGTCTAACAAAATCTGAATCAGACACAAAATGTTTAAGGTTTCTTACTTCTGATGTTTTCGCTGAGCATTATGACGACAATGTGTTCATTCATGACAATGACAATAGATACAGAGACGCGATGGATGATATAATTAACAGCGAAGAATTAATTAACGAAAAACGTTAAGAAAGCTGAAGTGCCAGATGACGTTGCGAGAAAAGAACTGCACCAAATTTTGACTTCACATGCTACAGTATTTAGTCATCACACAGGAACTATAGAAGGCTTACGATATTTATTTAAAGTAAATGAACACACACCATTTCGGGGGAAAACGTACGCTATTCCTTTGGCTTACAGAGACAAGGTTAAGAGCGAACTTCAATACATGTTAGATCAAGGTATTATTGAGCCAGCTGTCAGTCCTTATACCAGCCCATTACATGTCGTTCTTAAAAAGGATGGGTCGATTCGTTTGGTTCTGGAGTCCAGACAGATAAATAATATTATCATTCCTGAAACTGACCGTCCACAAAATCTGGATGAACGTCTTCAACATTTCCATGGAATTAAAGTTTTATCCACTACTGATATGCGCGCAAGTTTTTGGCAAATAGAACTCCACCCTGATTGTAGAAAATACACTGCCTTTTTAGCCTTTGGTAACTGTTACCAATTTCGGAAATTACCGTTTGGACTTACTGTATCTTCTGCAGCATTCATTCGTAGTTTAAACGAAATTTTACCTGTTTATCTTCGTGACAATATTACTTCATATGTTGCCGATATCCTTATTGCTAAACGTTCTTGGATTGAGCATAACAACATTTTGGATTCATTATTACGTATTTTTGCAAGAGTTGGCATTACAGTGATCTTGGAAAAATCTGAATTTGGTCGTTCTCAGGTGAAATTTCTTGGTCATATTATTTCTACAGAAGGTATTCTTCCTGATCCAGAGAAACTAGACGCTGTTCGTAATTATGCTGTTCCTACTACAAAACGTGATGTTCGTAGTTTCCTTGTTGTCTGCAGTTTTCTTAGACGCTTTGTTAGATTGGACAATTTGGCCACACCTCGTTTATGTGAACTATCTGGAAAGAATTCTAATTGGTGTTGGGATGAGGAAGCTCAATCAGAATTTGAACAACTTCGTGATGCTTTAGTTGCTGCTCCACTTCTTTCACACCCGGATTTATCTAAAGATTTTTGTTTGGCGACGGACTCATCATACAAAGGCCTAGGTGCACACTTATTTCAAAAGATAGAAGAAGACGGCGTAGTAGTACAGAAAACTATTGCATTTGGAAGTCGTGTTCTCTGTAAATCAGAAAAGATTTATTCGATTACGGAACTTGAAGCCTTGGCTGTTGTTTGGGCTTTCACAAAATTTCGCATCTTTTTGTATGGCAGACATACTAAGGTTTACACCGATCATCGAGCTCTGGTATTTCTTATGTCAACAAAATTAACTCATGGAAGATTGTCACGATGGGCGCTGTATCTACAGGAATTTGATTTTAGTATTGTTTACATACAGCGTTCTTCAAATATTATTGCTGATGCTTTATGACGTGCACCTATAGGTTGGAAACAGACTGCTGAGGAGGACTGCAAAGAAAACAATTATTGTTTGATGTATATTCAAGGTGTTGCGTTTGAGAATTTATTTCGTCTTCGCTCCAGGACATCGCTAAGGAGCAAAATAAGGATCCAATCTGGAAGGACATTAAGGAGAAGTGGAGGAGAAAGGAAAGCGTAGCGATTAGACAGTATTATTTACTTCGCAATGATATTCTTTTTAAACGAAAATCGGTCGACAACTCTGTTTGGTTAGTTTGTATTCCTGATGAGTGGGTTAATAAATTGATTTGGTACACACATTTTAGTTATGCACACTTTGGTCCCAGAAAATGCTTTCATAAATTACAAGAAAATTGCTACTTCAGTAATATGGAAGAACGTATTCGATCTGTTCTTGCCAAATGCAAAGTATGTCAAAAGGCTAAGCCGACAACTATTTCTCACAGAGCACCGTTGTTTCCTATCATTCCAGCGAAATTAAAGGAGATGGCTGCAGTCGATTTGTTCGGTCCAGTGGTTCGTTCTACTTATGATTTTGCGTACATTTTGGTAGCAATGGAATTGACATCAAAATATGTGTGTTTTACACCTTTACGCAAAGCAACAGCTCGTTCAGTATCTAATGCTTTCATCAAACATTTTCTTAAAGAAGTGGGTCATGTTGATAAGGTTATCTCAGATAATGGATCACAGTTTCGCTCTAAAATTTGGCTTCGTACTCTACGGCGTCGTAAGATTAAACCAATTTTCATTTCACTTTTTCACCCTCAATCTAACGCTTCAGAGAGATGGATGAAGGAAATCAATACATTGTGTCGACTTTATTGTCATCAGAATCACAGAACGTGGGATCAGTATCTTCATATTTTTCAACACATTCTGAATGAACTCCCTAATGATTCAACTTCTTCATCGCCTATATTGATATTAAAAAACAAAGCACCGACAAATCGCATTTCTGAAATCGTTCCTTTTCCGCCTTCACGGAAACTGCGGCATTCTGAAGTTGTCAACCTGGCTCTACGAAATATTGCATCTGCGGCTGCTGGAAGAGAGAAATCAGCTAAACGTCCTGGTCGTTTAAAAACCTTATCAGTTGGTCAAAAGGTGTTAATTAAGTCTCACCGTTTGTCTCACAAAGGAAAAGGATTGTGTCGCAAATTTTTTCTGCTTTATAACGGTCCATATAGAATTCGTAAAATTATTCATGATAACACTGTCGAAGTAGAAACTCTTAAATCTCGGCGCTCTAAGGGAATACATCACATTTTGTGGAACGACATACTTTTGAGAAACCAATAGTTATACGTAAACATCCAGAGAATAGAGGGATACCACGCCGTGTTCCGGCGGCGGCACATACTCAAAGCAACAGTCAAGTCTGCGCGGCACACAAGGCAGTCTTTGACCGCAAACAATTACTTCCTACGTCACGCGTACCTACAGCTGATCGAGCGCTCAGTGCGAATGCACTGACAGCCGTAAACAAATACACAATGTAATTCCTCTGCATAAATTCAGTATAAAGCTATAGTGACTTGATAATTTACGTTATTAACGTTCAGTATTTTTCAGGATACGGTTGTAAAAAATATTTAAGAACTTCAGGTAAATTCTGTGTGTGTCCAACGTTAAGAGCACTTGCTATCGAGAAATTTTCGGGAAGAATGTAATTTCGAAGAAGAAACTAATAAACTAAAAAGGTAACTATTAATTAAGTTTATTTTTCAGGTAACATATTTCCACTTAGGTACGTACTTTAGACGTAATTTGCTGCTCGCGATTACGTGATTTATACTTTGTGATATCTGATTTTGACAATGATTGATTAATGAACAGGGTTGTTACTTATGTATTTTATGCATCGCTTGGCTGCACTGCTTTTTAACTGATGTCATATTTTTTTTTATTATGTGTCTGCTGTGCTTATTTATTTAAATTATAATTGTCACCTGATTAATTGTGCTGACTGTGGTTATGTATGTAAGTTATACTTTGTGATTTATCTGCTTGCGCCTTCATGTTTACTTATTAAGATTACATATGAACATTTATTTGCTTATGCTGAAATGATGCTAATGACCTGTTTATTGTGTAAGATATATATTTGCTGCTGTGCGTATGGATTGCATATTTACACATTTCTGTTTTGTTGTCATAACTACTCTTTAATTTGGTACATATAAATGCTGATATATGGTGTACGAACATGGAGCTTAGGTCACACTATGGTATTAATTATAGATTGTTTGCTTGGCAGAGCCTCGTTGTAGGGATTGTGCTTGACATTCTGTTCTCCACTGGTACATTGTCTCGCTATTGCATGTTTTGCATACGCTCAGTGCCTTATATTTTTAAGATAAGAAAATGAACTACAATAATGCTACGAACGACATTAGTACAAGAAACTTCATTGAAGTCACATGATCTGGAGGTTTTATGGAAGCTGTATAAATTTATGCTAATAGAAAGGAAGCTAACGACATGAAATACCAACACTAGGTTTAGACGATTGACAGTTATTACACTGCATTCTTCGTGAGCAATTGAAATAGTAAGTGACACTTGACACAAGAAATACTCCACATGTTTGCTTCTGTTTCGCTATGATTCTTGAAGTGGTGTACACACTGTGAAATATTACGATTTATTCACTCAAAGTCTTATGTGATCTTTCATACTACGTACTCGCACCTACTTACTGAAAGTTATTCAAACTGAAGGCTGTTAGAGGTCATGTATGCATTTCTTTATTTTATGATGGACAAGGTAACCAAAATGTATTTTATGATTCATAATGAGTAGAAGATTTGGCTCAGGTGGACTACACAGAGGTTGTGTGTGGAGATTGTGTCTTCGGATTGCATGGGACGATAAATTGAAGTTTGCACTAGGATTTTGTCTGTACTTGTTCGAGGAGACTGACTAGAGGAAAGAGTTGTTATGGAAGTGAAATGATATTGGTAATAAGGTTTATATGTATCGACGTATTGAAGAGGTATTATTGAGGTATTGAGATTGTGTGAAGTTGATGATTATTGGAGTTTTGGTGGACAAGAGGTAAGGTAAATAATATTGATGATAAGGTTTATATGTATCGACGTAAGAGATATTATTGAAGTATTAAGATTATGTGATGATTATTGGAGTTTTGGTGGATAAGAGGTGAAGTAAGTGAGGAGCAGTTTTTGTTTGTTTGTTGGTCTATATGGAACAAGGAGGATGAAGATAGCAGACTAGAACACTCTGTGGTGTCACCGCCAGACACCACACTTGCTAGGTGGTAGCCTTTAAATCGGCCGCGGTCCATTAGTATACGTCGGACCCGCATGTCACCACTGTCAGTAATTGCAGACCGAGCGCCACCACACGGCAGGTCTAGAGAGACGTACTAGCACTCGCCCCAGTTGTACAGCCGACTTTGCCAGAAAGGAATCACTGACAATACGCTCTCATTTGCCGAGACGATAGTTAGCATAGCCTTCAGCTACATTTGCTACGACCTAGCAGAGCGCCGTATTCAATTGATAATTAATATTGAAGCATGTATCATCAAGAGCGATGTTCTACAAATGTGGATTAGAGTTAAGTATTCCAGAAGCTACGTACTTTTCTTTATAGCATTCATTACGTATACTGTTTCAGACCTCACGCCAGCCTGCGTGAGCTTAAGCGCGTGCCTTTTGGCTTCCTCTCATTGTGTCTAGGCTGTCTTGTCTAGACACAACACACTCAAGTGGAAAGAAGATTGTCTACACACACACTTTGTTAAATCAATAAGCAGTATATACTTTTTGTGGAGAGAGGAAGTATTTGCATATCTTGGCACACTGATAGTTGTTCAGCAACCGTACATTTTGATTTGGCTTGGCAAACATTGGTCTTGATATGATGACTAGACGTTGACTAACTATTATTGACTGTTATACATTGCTGCCACTACTACTTGATACACAAGTTGAACATAAAATTTTGGACAGAATTGCATTTACACAGGTAACACTATTCAATTACACAGTAGTACTTAATGTGGATGAAAGATGAGTGAGCGTGTTTTGTGTTTTCCTTTCCTAATCCCAAATAATGGGTACCGACCTATCTCCTAAATATTATTTTATTTGTTTGTTGTGGCTTGCACTGAAACCCGTAATTATTATAGGTTTACTGTTATTTGTGTATTGTAATAGTTAACATGACAATTATCTGATATCATTTGTGTGTATATTACAATTTGTATGTTTAGTGTAAGAGCATTAATGATGATTTTGTAAAAGCAATTGTGTGTGCATTCAAACTGTTGTTCGTGCTTGCACCTATTCAACATTGCTGGGTGCCACTTGGAGATGTTTAATTTGTGCTAATGAACTCTGATGAACTGTCTAATTAGTGATAGTGAATATTATGGACAGTTACCTGCACTTGTTCAACATGATGGGTGCCACTAGGAGATGTTTAATTTGTGCTAATGAACTCTGATGAACTGTCTAATTAGTGATAGCGAATATTATGGACTGTTACCTGCACCTGCTCAACATTACTGGGTGTCACCAATGGAACTGCTTCTACTGAAATGTCACTTGTTGGTGTCTGCACCTGCTCAATATTACTCGGTGCCACTGATGGACTGCTTCTACTGAAATGATGTCACTCGTTGGTGTCTGCACCTGCTCAACACTACTGGGTGCCACTGATGGACTGCTTCTACTGAGATAATGTCACTTGTTGGTGTCTGCACCTGTTCAACATTGCTGGGTGCCGCTGATGGAATTGCTTCTACTGAAATGTCACTTGTTGGTGTCTGCACCTGTTCAACAATGCTGGGTGCCACTGTTGGAACTGCTTATACTGAGATAATGTCACTTGTTTGTGTCTGCACCTGCTCAACATTACTGGGTGCCACTGATGGACTGCTTCTACTGAAATGTCACTTGTTGGTGTCTGCAGCTGTTGAACATTGCTGGGTGCCACTGATGGAACTGCTTCTACTGAGATAATGTCACTTGTTGGTGTCTGCACCCGTTCAACATTGGTGGGTGTCACTGATGGGCTGCTTCTACTGAAATGATGTCACTTGTTGGTGTCTGCACCTGTTCAACACTGCTGGGTGCCACTGATGGACTGCTTCTACTGAAATGATGTCACTTGTTGGTGCCTGCACCTGATCAACATTGCTGGGTGCTACTGTTGGAACTGTCAACTACTCTGAGGAGTTCTACTTGTTTGTTGAACTATTGAAAGGATTTTATGTGAATATTTGTATAAACTGAATTTTTGTGTGTTTACTGTTTATGAGATGTTATGAGACTCTTAGCTGCACTTATTCGTCATTGCTGACGCTATTGATTGAATTGTTAAACCACATGATACTTGTGTAAACTATTATGTAAAATCATATGTATGCAAGCATTTGTATTCCTTACTGTATTTTATATATTAGGTTATTGAAGGGTCAGTGCAAAGCCAAAATTTATTTAGTTATGTGATATTTACTTATTGATATTACTTTTTAATTTTTGTCTGTATTTTTTGGACGAATTTGGTGGTATTTTCACCACCAATGCTGGCAAAAATACCATCAAATTCTAGCCCGAGGAGGAGGGGCATATGAAAGGTGGCTACACTGAGTCACAGCGCCAGAGATTGCGCAAAAGAGTATTATTCAGCCGCCTCCACTGGCTGTGCTTGTTGAGATATGGTAGTGGAGAGTTCTTGTCGAGAAGTCGTCGTGGAGAGTGCATACTGAGAAGTGAGCAGTAGATGTTCTGATGTAGCCGTGACTAGTTGTGAGCATGTTGTATGCAGTTGTTCTGATGGGCTAGACAGCCGATGCTGTTCGATTGCGGATGTTGTAATGATCACAGTGTATGTTTCGTCAATATATATGAAGGTAAAGAAATTTTTTTTATTTTTTCATTTCAAATGTCTCTTGGTCACAGGTTCAGTCAACAAAGCATCTGGCTTGTGTTCATGTATTACAGTGTAATTCTGGTTTCTATGTGCAATTATAGTATTTCTGTTTTTTTTAATTACTTCAGTGTAAATGGTGCCTAAATTACCTTGTCTTATTGAGGAAGAACAGTGCCAAATGTGTACGTTGAATCACACTTCCACACACAGAACAGTTACATTTGTGCTTTGTTGTTTCGTAGCTTTTATAGTTGCTGGGGATTTAATTAATTAATTGTGTTAACGGAAGTTTTGTTTCATTCTTTGTTGTTATTGTATGGAGTCAGATTGCGTACTAATACTGGACAGGGCCAAACGGTTACGAGACTGCGTAACCGGACAGACAGTGACGAAAATTAAAATTATTTGCATAATATTTAATTAAGCCCCCATGCAAGGTGTCTAGCAAAACGTAAACAAACTATGTCATAAGTTGCTAGAAGTGAATGTGCTGCTAGCTGGCTACTAAACGTTCATGATTATTGTTTCAGGAAGAGCGTCATGTTCCCTTGGATAAAATATCCATACAATAAGAGCGACTGGCTGCCCTCTCCTCAGCTTATATTCAGCTTTTTAAGTGTGAGTGACAGTCGTTGTACTTCTCCCTGAGTACATTTGAATGTTGAGCATAGCACAGTGATAAGTTTCTATTTAACTGGCATGTAACCTTCTAATTCTTCTTATCCATGTTTTACTGCCTGACAAGTACATACGACGCTCCCTAAGCAGTGCCATTACCTGGGACTCACTTGCTAAAATACCTGCGGATGTAGCTGTGGGAATGACGGTTCTAGAAGCGGTTAATCTTGACTGGTCCACGACTTCGCAGCACCTATTGCAGACGTCTAGTTTCAACCTTTTTATTTTAGTTTTGTCTTGTGAGGTTTCGGGCTAGTTTTGGTGGAGTGTAATGTTCGAGTGGACGGACAACATGTGACTTCAGTGTCACTGAGCACGTTTTCCCACCGCTGGAGCGGAGAGACATTAATGGCATCGCATGATAGCTCATACAAATACTTCCACCGAATCTGAAAAATGTCCTATAGCTAAGATAAATGAGGAAGACAAAGTATGGAATACACTGAAACATATACATATTTGCAATAATATTCAAAATTTGTACGTTAAGTGGTTACTGTGTTGAGGGATGTACTAGAGTGATTCACTTCAAAAAGATTTTTATGGCGAGAAAAACATTTTCAATGGTGAGTGAGAGCTACTAAATACGATAGTGTCAAGTTTAAATAACGAAGGATGCCCAGGCTTTCAATTTGAGGTAAAAGAATTAAGTGAGACTATTCAGACATGTTGGTAGGGCACCTTTGTGAGTGGGACGTGGCAGTGAACGTTTCAATAAGACCTGGAAGATAGAAACCATTCATGTACTGGTATCGTACTGAAAATGTGGGAGTTATCTGGGTCCACAAGTGGTAATGTATGAGTGGATCGGTGAGAGGGGGGTGGGGGTATCTGATCTGCCCCTCCTGAAATCTGAGTGTACAAACTTACTTTCTCACATCTTTAACAATCGTTACCTGCTGTTCTATTAAATAAGAGATTTAACACTTCCGAGCGCGACTGGAGTTATGTGATTTTTAAGGCTTATTCGGTTTCTATACTTTGGACGGAAATAATTTTGCATTGTTCACTGATTAGTTTTGTTGCCATACCACAGGATTTTCTAAATCGTTGTGACATTTTTCCCTATTTATCATTTTTCATTTTTTGTGAAAACCAAACATTAACCGCACATGAACAAAATCTGTTTTGTGAATGGCTTGTTGGAAACCACAAGTTTAATTAAAAGAAGGATGTTATTTCAGACCGTTGAATCAAAATAATGGTATTCACATTCATATTAATAACGTAAAAAGTGTATCAGCCGAATTAGGTTATAGTAATGAAACATGCGTGGTATCTCGGTATGAAAGTGAAGTACCGGAAAACAAGAAGTCGATAATAACCGGTCGTTTGAGATAGAAGATGTTTCCAGTAGGTCCTTTCAAATTTAGCTTTTCGGCCATTATACATTCTCAAACTCACCGAATCGGATACTTCAAAAATTAAAATTTTAGAACTCTGTCACCTCTTGGTTGCCCACAGTGGGAGGTAAGTTAGTGGTCATATGCTCACACACCATAGTCTAATACAAAATATTCTAGAAGGTATGATGATTTAAGCGAAAAACTGTACTGAGTTGTGAGAATATCGTCGTGAAAACCCATTACCAGGACCGTTATTCCTTGTTGACATTACATGAAGTCAGCTACACATTTTGTGTCTCAGGATAAACGTTCTGCATCACCTAAGATGTCATACTGCAACATATATATGAAATCAACCAGATGATGTAAAGTAGTAGATGTAGGAGTTCACACCACATATAGTTTGAAAATAACATAACTGTACGACAATCTAAATTGCAAATCTTGCGATAAGATATATCTTTCTAAAGTCCAGTTTACAAAAAAAAAAAAAAAAAAAAAAACATTGCAGGAAATTATGCCAGAAAATTATTATTTTACATGTGCCCAGTGTTCAGATTTGTTAAGAAACATAGAAATATATTTTTGATGTCTCCATAAAATCGCCTGTCTAAGGTTAGAGCAGTTGCTGCGACAAATCATCTACTTGATCCAATAGAAATTTGAATATGACGCAGATTTTTTTTAAATATAACCCGTGTCCTACATCATACTTGATAAAACTGTAGAACTATTACAAAGTAAGCAACACTAGCAGCAAGAAATTACACAAGGCGAGACACACTGATGTCGAGAAAGGGAGACGCCTTGAAACTCATCCTGTCCATCGGCAGATGGAGGATGTCCACAGCCTTCCACGATCTCATGAACAACAGAACTCTGCTCATGAGTAGTGCCGCTCTGGCAGCACGCTCTGCGTCTGAAGAACACGCCCAGCAAATGGTCAGCAAGCGGCGCACAATGATGGCCACCCACAGCGTCAACAGGAAGATCTGGACAAATTTCCCCTTCCAGACTAGGTCAGTGTGCAGCGTCTCCATTAGGGCGTAGGAGTAGTTGATGGTGAGGACGAAGTTACCAACAACGGTGAGCAGCAGCGCGGGTCCGAAGTGTCCTCCGCAGAGGCGGGCGCAGCGGTGCAGCGCCAGCCGGACGCGCTGCAGACGCCGAAACTCTCCCTCCAGTGCGACTGGAGCTCCCGGAAGGTCTGCACGCACCACCGCATCCTCCAGCTGTGCCTCGCAGTCCGGTGGCGGGTGCACGCTCCTCAGCAGCAACGCATTCACACTGCCCATCCTATCTCTGACAGCCAGGACAATACCAAAGAACTCCATCTGCCATAACACGGAGAATCCGTGCAGTCCGACGAAAACGTGTTTCCCTTGTAATCCATCGAATATATTGAATGCTACGCAAATGGCTGGTACAGATGTAAGTAGGCTGTTTAGGTTCTTATATTGTTCTTATATTGGTAACGCCACCGCCACGTACCGCTCTGTATGAAAATCACTGGCTGTGCTGTGTGCAGTTTGTAGCTGGGTGGCATTGTTGGAATTTGCTATTGTAGTGTTGGGCAGCTGGATGTGAACGGCGCGTAGCGTTGCGCAGTTGGAGGTGAGCCGCTAGCAGTGGTGGATGTGGGGAGAGGGATGGCGGAATTTTGAGAGCGGATGATCTGGACGTGTGTCCATCAGAGACAATAAATTTGGAAGACTGGATGTCATGAACTGATATATATATATTATGACTTTTGAACACTATTAAGGTAAATACATTGTTTGCTCTCTATCGAAATCTTTCATTTGCTAACTATGCCTATCAGTAGCTAGTGCCTTCAGTAGTTTGAATCTTTTATTTAGCTGGCAGTAGTGGCGCTCGCTGTATTGCAGTAGTTCGAGTAACAAAGATTTTTGTGAGGTAAGTGATTTGTGAAAGGTATAGGTTATTGTTAGTCAGGGTCATTCTTCTGTAGGGATTATTGAAAGTCAGATTGCGTTGCGCTAAAACTATTGTGTGTCAGATTATTGATGATCAGAATAGGTAAAGAGCGAAATGTCTGAGTACGTTCAGTTCTGCTCAGCTGTTTGAAAATCAAATAATGTAAGAGGTTTATCGGCACAGTAATTCATTAATTTTTCTAAGGGGACGTTCCACAGAAAGTAGAAGCACTAGAACACCCAACATCACGTCAGCAATCAATCTTGTTTTTTGGTATGTTCGTCTGCCATATGCGTTTTCACAACGAGTAAGCAATATGTCCACAAGTTCTAGAAGCTCTAGCACCTCCTCCAACTTCCGGTTCGCTGTAAAGAGGCTTACGCTTAGCATCGAAGCTGGTTCTAACAATATAAACATAAAGACGTCGCATATGAAATACAGATCAGCAACGGCCATTTCCAAGGAATGTCAGCAGCGATATGGATGTACACGTACCACACACCAGCTACGGCAATAACAGCGAACCACAATGTAGCGGCAGAAACACTGATGATCCTCTTGAAACGCTCGCATAAATTTTCTGCTGAATAATGCTCGCCATCACTTCTCACTGGAGCAAGTAACGTGCACACAAAAAAACTGGTCTGACTGCCTTCCGAAAGCTATAATGACGTATTGCTAAATCAGGAAGGAATGTCTGTAAGTGACAAACTATATAGCATTCAGAATCACACTGAGAAATCTCAGGTTACAGGTTGTTTCGCGTTGCAGCTACGATGATGCATATACAGCCGAGTCCTTCCAGCATGTAACAGGCTATCGCATTAATGTCAGAAATTGGAATGAATTTTAGCACCGGCAATACCGTTAATGAAACATCGGTCGAAGTTTATTCATTTCGTGATGAAGCACCCACACACGGCATGAGTCATCAATAGGTTCCCGAAAGTCGAACACACGCAGTGAACAGCAAATTTGTGTTCCAATTAATTTAATTCTCACTTAGGAAAATATCGCAGGGCAGTACAATTTATGAATCTCTGGGAATAACGAAGTACTGATCTCTGTACTGTAATGTTCATGTGTAGAAAACAAAGCTTCCTTGAATACTCTACCAAAATTTATTTTCTCAATGAACACTCTTTCCGATTAAAAGCACATTTTCTGCCAGAACGCTTGGCTGACGTGCAGGAATGGATCGACAGAGGCTGTCAAGCTATACACAAGGCGAGAGACATAACGCAGGTGCCAGGTGGTTGTAATTAAATTGCAGCTACTCAGGAAGGTCCAGTGTGGACAGTAACTATCGTATGGCCGCGGAACTACGTAGATACTAAAGCCTTAATGTGGAACTGACTTACGCTAAAAAAAATTAATTTCACTTTTGGCTACCATGTGCAAATTTGGCACTGTACACCGTTTGCATGACGACGCGACATCCACGCTGCTATTTGAAAGGCCATAACGTGAGTGAACGGTGTGGCTATCAACAAGAGAGACTGTGCGCTCTTAGTGAAACAGTTTTATGTGCGCGGCAGCAATTACAGTGCTGCACTGAAAGCGTATCGCCGACAGAAAGGTTTGAGGAGAGGCCCGATGTCATTCACCTTTAAAGATGACGATGAAATTCCAAAACAAGTGTGATCTTGGTGTGGGACTTGAAATAGGAAGGCGTCCTATTCCGTGGGAAGTTATTGCCGAGGTTACCGCTGCAGCAATTTACCATGCCGCACGTACCACACGTAGTGCGGTGCTCTTGCAGTGCCACGAGTATTGTCCCTCCTATAGTTAACATTACGGCAAGTTTTAAGGTCCTTATTACACTGGTTACAGAGGTTACCGCTGCAGCAATTTACCATGCCGCACGTACCACACGTAGTGCGGTGCTCTTGCAGTGCCACGAGTATTGTCCCTCCTATAGTTAACATTACGGCAAGTTTTAAGGTCCTTATTACACTGGTACTCGTACAGTATCCATACAGTGCAGTGCTGAAACCTCCTGGTCTGTAGGAACATCTTGAAACTGCTCTTCGGTTTCTGCACGGGTAGAGCTTGATGACATGTGGCCAGGCAATAGTCAATGAAGTCACGAGGCACACTTTACACTACAGGGTGCCCTGAATATACAGAACTGCCGAATCTGGGGTTCTGTTAAATCACATGTTGTGCTCGAAGAGCCGTAGCACTCGCACTATGTGACTGTGTGGTGTGGATTCACAACTAGCGTGGTGGTCGGTCCATTCATCTCTGAAGAGAACACACCGAGACGGCCAGTCAGGTGTACCGTGACGTCTGTACGTTATCGAAATCTCCTTGTACAACATGTGATTCCTCCCATGGAAAAGCACAGCTGAGTTGTAAGCACTATTTTAATGTAATATGGTTAATAATAAAATCAACATGTTAGACATTTTTCACGTTAGACTTTCTCACATGTTAGACCTTTGTTTCCGCGACCCGTTCTTAATTCATTACCCATGGAAATATTTCCACACGTCTTTCTTGCGCTCACGCTCTGAATTTCCTCTGGTGGCCAAAATTGGAACTAATTTTTTCAGCGTAAATCTATTCTGCATTAACGCATTGGCGTATCTACCAAGTTTCGCTGCCATACGATAATTATAGCAAACAGTTGACCTCCATGAGTAGCTGCATTTTAATTATAACCATCCAGAGCCAACAGGAGAACAACTTTGCGATCCAGCTTCCTGCCGTTGCGACAACCGTCATGTTTCACCAGATGCAAACAAACACCTAACCCAGGAACGGTTCGCGTGTTTATTATTATGACTATTTTACCAAGTGCCGCAAATGTTAGCCTTTCGTCCTGATTCTGCTGTAGAGTGGTTCCCTAAAGACAGTGAGGATGAGACGAAGACGGTGGACAGGTGAGTACAAGGATAGTTGCGTTATTAAATAAATAACTGTCAAAATCAATCTGATGAATTCCCCTTGTAATTTTTCATTCTAAGGGACACGTATGGCGCATCTACGGGAGTCACCATATGTTTGGAGGTGCTGTTACGGTCAACGTTCTGGAGGGGACATAGGAAAGCAGGGGAGTGATGTGTTAGGGATTAGAAGCCAGAAGCCAATAGAGAGAAGCGTCTTTATCCCGGTCCTCAGCTGCCCATGTCCGAGGTTGGGCGTGGTTCTTTTCTACGCTCCTATTGGTCAAGGACCGCGACCGAGACTTTGGCGTCCATTCCATGATCAATCCTTGCCGATCGAATCCTGCCAAGACTAGCATCACATGCTGGGGCACTGGACAAGCTGCTAGCCTTTTGTTAACAGCAGCGAACTTGATTTTATTACTAAAACCAATCGAGCATTTTGTTTTAGAATATCGTCACTATTTTCTCCAATTGGGATGAGGAGTCGAGTAAAGAATTGACAAAAGTGGTGAATCGTGGAATGCTGTTTTGGACAGACGATGCTTTGGAAAAGGACTTTACAAGCTAATGGAAGACAACTGTTATTACATGATAATTAATTTTGAGTTCAGGGTCACAGCTTTACAAATTCTTTCAGTATTTTTGTGGAGAGGGGTAGCGGCACATGCAGTTACAGGGGAAGTTTGGTGATAAGCCTCGGCTTACAAATTTGAGCAGACCGACGAGGAGGATTGTGGAATGGAGTAGGGAGTCGTGATGACATGGTGGTGTGGCCACGTGCAGCATCGACGTAGATCAACGGTTGCTGATGGTTGATGTGCATGCCATAGAGAGAGTTCAGGGATGTTTTAACTGCAGAAACTGGTTCGTTTTAGAGAGGGGTTTGTCAATAAGTTGTCAGTGTAACAGGAGTTTGCAATTCAAACCAAAAGATGAGGTCTAGTCAGGTGAATCTTGTAAATATAGCAATTTCATTGATAGCCCTCCATACCGCTAAAGCATCTTCCCAATTCCTGTTACAGTTACCAACGTAGGCTCAAAGATAAGAACAACTGCAGTTGCTGCTGAAACACTAGTTCTAGATCTTGTAGTAGCATGAACCGTAGGCGCAGGAAACGGCTAATTTTTTTCCTTCAAAATACAAGTAACTTTTTGAGTTAGTAGTTCCTACTGTTAGTCCCTTCCGTAGTATCTGTTTTAATCGAACCCGTTAAGGTAAAAGTATGTTCAACAAACTCACCACTATTCCATACAATGCATCTTGCTTCTTTTACACAGTGTCGCTGTTACTTGTGTTTGCAGTTCCATAGAGAGAGGTTCACATGCACACGCGCACAGATGAAAAGTCTTTAAATCTTTGGGGAGTTTACCTGTTGATTCAGCTTCGTCATGAATAACTCTTACAGTTACTCCCGAGTGCAAAAAAGGTCTGCGTCAGCAATCTTAAAACCAGGTAGTAAGGTTAGCGCTGGATCCATATCGTATTTCTTTTGATTCACATTTATTTATTATAGTTATGATGACTACGAATCAGGTTTAACTTCTTCTGGCGATCTGCTAAGTCGTTTACAGTAATCTTTTCAATGCAAGAGTCGTATGGCTAATCCAAGAAAAAGTAGAACGACAGGAATTGAAATGGTTGAAGTAGTAGCGTTACAACCTACATATATCTCTGAAGGCGCCAGTCACTAAAATGCGCAATAGTGTGATCCGTACTGGTATCCCCATTGCCATGAGTGATGAGTTTATCTTTTGATGACAGCAGATGTTCGTCAGCGAGGTTTGAGTGGCACCGACCAGTTTCAGATATCATGAGAGTGTACTTTTATGGGTAACTCCGGTAAATGCATCGGAAATCGTTACAGCCTTACATTAAAATCATATTCGAGACGTGCTGACAACTTAAGAGAGGGTTATGAGATACCACAACTGGACTATTAAACAAGAAACGCTACTGGTCAGAGCAATGCGGCAAGTTTGAGGAAAAAGCACGTCATCTTAGCAGTGTAGGGTAACATTTAAAGGCGTGGGCGTTGAGTGCAGCTGGCTGTCAGCAACAGGAATAAATCCAGGCTCTCGTGAGAACCCTGAATTGGCGTACGAAACCCAAAATGCCTTAAATTCATTTTACTCTTTATGTTTTTGGGAGTGCTTGATCCGAAAATTAGGACTGACAACAAAATTTCGTGACACAACGTTGAAAAAAATGCAAAAACAGGTAAAAAATTATTTAAGCAGTTTTTTTGTTACTACTCGAAAATTTTCAACTTTTCATAAATTCATGTACATAAAATTTCCTAAAGCTTTCACTGTTTAGGTTTATATGTACGACGAACCGCTGGAACTCTGTGATAATTGAAAGCTGGCGTATTTTTTCCGCGAAAACGCACTTTGTCTGCTCCAAAACTCTAATTTATTATGAAAGGCTATAATTTTGTGATTTCCACCTTGGTTTATGATGAATACGACGTTCTTTGGTTTCCTCCCTTACGCTAGCTCCAATAATAAGAAAAAAAGCAATTTCCAAATTCTTAATGTATTTAAAATCTGTCCAGATTGTTTCTGTCTTGTACTCTTTGTCATTTTATGGAGGGTGATTCTTTCCATCGTGTACTAACTGTAAGGATTGATCGATGAGAGGATATGGAACAAAAAAGGTCTAATGAACTCATGTCCAGAAATACATGTTTCCATGCTGGAGGCCATTTATTCAGTCATAGTTTGTTACAGAAACTGCAGTCTAATACGAACTGCACCATGTAGCCACAGTTATAGTATAGATGGTTTCCTCCTAATGGGTGGTACTTTTATTCATAAGTCATCCCCTAGCACCATTTCCTGGCATAGTAATTACTAATGTTGTGTCACATTCACTTCTCTTACTGACAATCCTTAAAGCGGATGTGATACAGCATTGTACACAATGTTTCCGTATTCGAATCGAGAGCTTGCCGGCATGGTGTTTACTTAGGTAAGGCAAATGGCAACGGGAGGCGGGCAGCAAAGTTCTAATAGGGGACCCATTCCCGCTGGCAACGATCACAACATTCAGTGTTTGCAACAGTGTTTCGCCGATTGCCTGAGATAGGGTCGTTTCAGGAAGCAGGAAATCATGATGAATGTGCCCGAAATGTTCGAAAACGAGACTTGGAGGAAAATGTGGTTAACACTTTGGAAGGTGACCGCCGTGTCAGTACCAGGCAGTAGGCCTACCAGTACAGGGTAAGCCAGACGACCGTGTGTAACATTCTCCATGACAGTTGTTACTATTCTTATCACTTATAGCGTGTGCAGGGATTACTAGCGACAGACATTCCTCATCGGGAGAAATTCTGTCACTGGTTTCTTCACTATGCGACCACAATTCCGCGATTTGTGTCTATCCTATTCACAGATGAAGCCACCTTTCGTGGAGTGGTATCTTCAACTTTCATAACAGTCATCTGTCGGATGGTATGGCGGCAGCGAATCATCAGCGCAGATGCAGCCTGAATGTGTGGATCGGCATAACTGGCGACCAGTCTTCCTTCCACGTCGCCTAAGAGGCCGCAACTATCGGCGTTTCTTCGGGTGACGTTGCCTCCCCTGCTGGATGAAGTGCCATTGGTGATTCGAAGGGTTGTGTGGCTTCTACGTCATGGTGGTTCAGCCCACTTCACCGTTAACGTCCGGCCCCACCTCAGTCGTGTCTTCCCTGGTCAATGGATCACACGAGGACGTTCAGTTGCATGCCCTGCTCGCTCACCGGATCTCAAGCCGTGCGATTTCTGGTATGGGACCACCTCAAAAATATCGTGTATGCAGAACCCATTCCAGATGTGGAGACACTGCAACAGCGTAGTCACGCTGCCTTTGATACTGTTCGGATGCACTCTGGCCGATGTGAACGTGCGAAACAGAACAGACTAGGCCCGTACACGCATGAATTGAGGTATAAGGAAACTATTTCCGGTACACACTGTAGCTGCGGATGCATGGTTCAGGGCGTATTACATTGCTGTCTATGCAACAATGTACGGCTGAAAAAACGGTCTGTGGCATGGAAACCATACATTTACGGATATAAGTTCATTAGGCCTTTTTTGTTCTGTACTTCTCACCCATTAATCCCTGTAGTTTGCACACGGTGAAAAAGATAACGCTGTGTATTATTTCCCTTCACGAGGCCGGATTCGAGAATATTTTTTCACACAAGCGACTTATCATCATTTTTCCTCGTACACTTTCATCCGTGTTGACTTTCGCTACTAACTTTGAAAGTCGCCACACGCAAATCTTGTACTTGGGCACTCCTGGCGCCCCTCTCGGCACACCAGGACGAGATCGCCGAAGCAGGAGACGTGTTTCTGCTGGCTCTGTTTGGGAAAGCGCAAGCGACTGGCCCCAACAACTTGAGATGCAGCCATATCTTCATTGTACGAAAGTGAGACCCGCAGCCGAAGTTGCTGCATGAGAACATTTACTGAGATAAAAGACATCATATTTACGCCAGTGACTGTAACACATTCTTTATTGGAAATAAGGAAAGTGTTACAGTCTCTGGAGTATATAATATGTCTTTTATAAAGTTCTTCATCACTGTGGAACCCAGGAACAAAAAGTTAATTTGTTACTGAGAATTTACTTTGGAATCCAACGATGGGTATCCGGTCAAGCCACACTCAATAATCAACAAAGAGATCCTATCAATGGAGGGTGGAATCTAAGGAATAGTCCCGTCTCAGTACCAACCACTTAGAACCATGCACCTGGCTCCATATCCCAGCCATTTACTGTAAACGTAAAAAGGATTCTCAATGCGACTGTTGACACAGGAAGGCAGCTCCTCATTGCCCCCTGATCTGCACATCGTGCGAAGGGCTGTGAAAATGTTAAGCTTCCGGAAGGCAGCAGTGACATATAAGAAGAAGAGATTGAAGAAAGCGACCGAGAACAGATTGAAGAAAGATGCTGACACCATATGAAACGTATGTCCAATCCCAGAATCTCTTTCGTAATCATTCCTCTCTCCATGAGATGTGATCACGAGTTGTTTTCTCACCACCTCTTTCATTTACCAAATGACCAAACCTTCACACTGCCAATACAACTACCCAAACCTATGCTAGACGTACCGCCTTCGAATAACCTCAGCCAGGACCCACTAAACGACCACAGCACACATATTCCATTTAAACGAATGCTTTGCCAGCGGAAGGGCTTCTCAGTGGCTCCACGTGGAGGCAGCCAAAGTTGAAAGATACATTTTAAAGTTGGTTAGGTAAAATGTAGCCTACGATCAATATACGACTAGATGAATCTGCGAAGGCTCGCAAAACTATCGTCATATTGACTCATCTCTTAGCAGCTTGCACTCAACTCTCCAGTTTGTCATGTTATTGTGCTGCCATGCAAATTGGAGTGCAAAATTTATTTGTCTGTGAGTGAGTGTGGTTCTATGACGCACTCATAAACTTGGAGAGGGTCCCAGTCTATGACAACACATTTTCTGACTTTTCAACACTTTTTCCCTCTCTTCCAACACAGAAATATTGATGTGTATGGGTCCACTCATTAAGTATGTATGTCCACACCTACAATACAGTATGCCTAAACGCTCTCTGTGGTTGCCTTCATCCGACTTTACAATAGTACGTGACTCTGGCGTGTAAAACGGAATGTAGAATCGTTAAGCCACCATGGGTTGCCCCTGTCCACAGACAAATGGTAAATTACTGTTGTGATTCCACTGTGCAGTAAAGGGGTCCTTAGGAGAATCAGGATTAGATGACTGGCAAGTTTACTGTTGCCATCTTTGTGTCGTGCTGGAAACTGGCGACAGAGTTCGCAGCACGGAAAGTGCTGACCGAGGAAGCAACAGAAAAGTACTGGGGACATTATACCGGCACTGTTTTGTAAAGGTTCGCATCATCTTGACTGCAGAAAAGAACCGAAACCGCAGCCACACTAAGGAATCTGGCTAATTTCCCACGGGTGTATTCGACAACCAAGAAAAATCAGTATACAAGACATGTTCAGAAAGTAAGACTTTTATATTTATTTTTGAAGAAGTATATTTGAAAATAATTGCAGAATATTGTTGATACACTTGTTGACTATTTTTCCACATAATTGACATCTAACTAAATGCATGTAGTGAGCCGTGGCAAGAGCTTCTTTATGACCTCCTCGAAAAACTCTCTGGCCAGCTCCTTACCCCCGTTCATATCCCCTTTCTGCAATTGCTCGTCAGTCGAAAAATTAATTCCCCTCATGTGTGCCCTCATGAAGATGAAAAGATGATAATCTGTAGGCATCAGGTCAGGGGAAATCGGGGAGTGGTTTGAAACATCTCAACCAAATGAGTTCAAGGTCGCCTGGGTGGCTAAAGCTGTGTTACGACGTGCATAGTCGTGCTGCAGGCATACTCCTTTCGCCAGCATTCCAACCCCTTTTTTAATTAATGCTCCTTTAGAGGTTTTTAAGGCCTCACGATATCATTGTGCGTTGATGGTCTCTCCGAGGCGGAAATTCGATCAAAATGATGCCACTTTTCTCCAGACACTCAGGCTATGATTTTTTCTTTTTTAGCCCGAAACTGTGTTTTTCAATCTTTTGGTAGACGAGGAATTGGTCTGGTGCCACTATGAAGAATTTATTTTTGTCTCAGGTGTGTAATGAGTCACCCACGTTTCTCCTCCAGGCACAACAGAGATCAGAAAATCCTCACCTTCCAGTTCAAGTGGCGGACACTACTAACATGATTTTTCTTGTGCTGCTCTGTCAGCTGTTTAGGACCCATATTGCGCAGTTTCTGGTATCCCAGCTTTTCTGTGAGCGTGTTTTACGATAGAGTTCAGGAAGTTGTGATAACATTGCAGAAGTTTCTACCAAAGTCTTCAGAAACAACTTCCTCGATGTTTTCGACCAACTCACCACTCAAAGTGGAAGGTGTCACACTCCTACGTTAATCACGAACATTTGTTCTGTCTCCACTAATGCCCATAGACCACTGAAACACCATCGTTATTTTCATAACACCTTCGCAGTAAACCATTTTTATTCGCTAAAAAACTTTTAAAAAAATGGCTCTGAGCACTATGGGACTTGTGATGTTTGAAATTTTCCCGGCGTACTGATTGTTCCATAAAAACACGGGAGAACTGCCGTAAGTCAGTAACATCTTGCCACGATATTTCGGCACAAAGTCTTTTGGTCATCTTCAGGTGAGTACAGCTGGAGAAGTACTGGCGAAGACGCGCTGAGCTATGCTATTTAAAGCCAAAGAGGGCTGCATTGCGCATGCGCTGCGCATGTACTGTTTAGCGTGCGCGTTCACAACTCCGTGCGCTGCGCCTGGCGCCCTCCGCGGTGAAAACTTGGCATTTCGATACCAGATCGATCTTCATCTTTTACCGATAACTACGTTGACTACGAAGTTTCTCTACAACGGGATTCCAAGCGGAATTTAACTGGTAACCGCTATCTCGATTGATGAGCGTCTCGATGTCTGACAATTTTATTTCCACGGATTCATTTATAATTGAACTCCAGAAATTTGATGTTTGAGCCACAATTTTTGTATCATTGTAATTCATAGAATGGCCAGTAGAAATGCAATGTTCAGCGATTGCGGACTTGGTGGGTTGGAGAAGGCGAGTATGCCGCTGGTGTTCCACAATACGTTCCTGCACCGTTCTTGTTGTCTGCCCTATATATGATTTGCCGCAAGATTATCTTCTCTGTCATGGGATTGGGTCGATAGGTGTGACATGGGCTAAAACAAATTGGGGCCATGACAAGGCTGTGACGCGGCAAACAGCCAAGTTTAATAGACTTTCTACACAGACGCAACAGGAAGCTTCTCGACGATCTGTTGTTAATTTGACAGAGAAAGATTGATGATGCGGCTATGTCTGTGTTAGAAAAAGGCCTGAATTTTGCCCCACACCTGTTTCACCGCCACTTGTAGACTTCGTCAGTGCCATTGAAGAAGCTGCACCCAGTCTTGATACAGATAAAGCGGAGGAAGTACGACGTGAGTCTTGTCGTGTGCTGACTAGAGGTGCACCTATGAGGAGTAATATCTCACCTATGGAAAGGAGAGTTCTCCGTAATTTAAGAGCAGATGTGGATACAGTTGTCTTAAAATCGGACAAAGAAAATTCTACGGTTCTTATGACAAAGGATGATTGCGTCAATAAGATCAATGTTGTATTATGTGATTCCACCTATCACAAAATTAATAAGGACCCCACGAGCCGAGTTATGCGAAAAACAGCAGAACTCTTGTCAAATAGTTCTCTATCGAAGGAGGTCATCAAGAGACTGAAACCAAATAGTGCGGTTCCTCCCAGGCTATATGGACTGCCTAAGATCCATAAGGAAAATGTACCATTGCGTCCGATCGTGAGCAACATTGGGGCAGCCTAGCAAAATTACTGGCATCACTGCTTAAACCAGTTATAGGCAAATGCCCTCATCACACAAAAAACTCTAGTGATTTCATCAGCCGTGTTCAGTCTTTACAGCTGCAAAGTGACGACTTGCTGGTCAGCCTGGACGTGGTTTCTTGTAGATTCATTACACCTGATCGGTAATATGTTTGATGCAGATATTACAACGTTGTTTGAGCATACTCTCTCTTCTACATATTTTACATTCAACAATGAATTTTATGAACTATCTGACGGTGTCGCCATGGGGAATCCTTTGTCTCCCCTGGTGGCAAATCTTTTTATGGAAGATTTTGAAGAGAGAGCTCTCAACTCTGCCACTTTTAAACCGAGAATGTTTTGGCGTTACGTGGATGACACCTTTATAGTATCGCCTCATGGCGTGGACCGTCTCCAGCAATTTTTACATTATATGAATTCCATACATGAAAATATTAAGTTCACTATGGAAACTGAAAAAGATGGTTGTTTGCCATTTTTAGATGTTCTGGTACGGCGCAAGAATGATGGCACACTTGGTCAGTCGGTGTAAAGGAAACCGACCCATACAGATTTGTATCTGCAAGCTACGAGTCACCACCATCCGGCACAAACAATGGGTGTCCTTAAAACTTTAATCCACCGTGCCCATACTATTTCTGACGTCGACAGTCTTCAAGCGGAATTGAAACACCTGCAAAAAGTATTCCTGATGAATGGCTTTTCAACTCAGCAAGTGAACAGAGCCATGCTGTCCTACAAACGGCGCAACAAGGAAGAAGAAGAGGTCTTCAGGTCAACGGCTTATCTACCTTTTATTGGGAACGTCTCGTCACAGATAGGTAGAATATTGAGGAAGCATCAAGTTAGAGTCATCTTTCGCCCTCCTCCTAAAATATCATCACTGGTGGGGTCCGTTAAGGATGACCCGGGCCTACGTATATCAGGTGTCTACAAGATTCCGTGTGATTGCGGCAAGTCATATATAGGGCAGACAACAAGAACGGTGCAGGAACGTATTGTGGAACACCGGCGGCTTGATGGAGGAAGGGGAGGGGGGAATGTTATATGCTTAAATTTTAGTCATACCATATAAAAAAATAGCAACGGTACTAATGTTTAAAAATTTCCCTTAACCACAAATAATAAATTTCTATGTATGTACTAGATAGGTACAGTCTATGTTAATTATCTTAAAGAATAAAGTTATGAGAACCCGTAAAAGAATAAAGTTATGAGAACCCGTAAAATAACATTATTGTATGCAAAAAGTTACATTTATAAGAAAGTCTTTTTACAACGTATCCGTTGACGACATCATCAGTTAAAGTTTTGCGACTTCCTCCTCCCCTTCTGCTGGCACCTTCACACAAGGTTTAAGCGTATCCCGACCCATCAGATTTCTTAATTTTTCTATCACCTTATTCATTGCGCTGAAAGGCCTTTCTACACTTGAAGTGCAAACGTAAATGCACAGCACACGCTCAGTGGTTCAAATGGTTCAAATGGCTCTGAGCACTATGGGACATAACAGCTGTGGTCATCAGTCCCCTAGAACTTAGAACTACTTAAACCCAACTAACCTAAGGACATCACACACATCCATGCCCGAGGCAGGATTCGAACCCGCGACCGTAGCAGTCGCGCGGTTCCGGACTGCGCGCCTAAAACCGCGAGACCACCGCGGCCGGCGCGCTCAGTGAGTGTCCTCAGTGCTACATAGTCGATGTCGGCTCTTAAGAGAGAAGAAGCTACATCAGATGACGAATCTTCTATTTATTACTTTCAACCACTTAAAAGAACGTAGAAAGTAAAACACAGTTATTTACAGTGATTATTATTGCTAAATTCTGGATATGTTTTAAAACTTTCAAGACATGCATTAAGATTCATCACTTCCATAGCCTTATAATTAAACCACTTCTCACATTCAATAATGATACTTTTCACAAATTTTCAGACGTTTCTTGTCCCCAGCTGATACCACACTTTCAACTACCGTTGCATCCACTTTTAGTTTCTTATTGTAACTTCGTGTTTCATTTTCCGCACTACGCTCATCGCAATAGCGAAGGTACTCGATGTTTTTTTAAATGCTCCATAGGCCCAGAAACAAATACAACTGCATGTATTATTCTGAGCGACTTTTGTTGCAAAATTTAACTCAAGTTTGAGACGGTATTTAGTGTATCGTCCAAAACCACTAAAACTACAATGATATTGTAACTCATCATCTCTAACAAGATTGCTCCTACCAAACTTGCAAAATCCGCGCCGTCCTTATCTGTATGTTTATATGCCAACATGACCGATTTGGAACATAGGAATATCAGCGGAAGATAGCACGAAAGTGGTGAAGATGTTCCTCTTTAAAAGACTCTAACAGAAGTGGAGAACAAACTGCCTCAGTCCTCAAAGTTTTGGCGTGCGAATATATTCACGTTTTTTTCACACAAAACATTCTAAATCCTCTTACCCTGTCTTCCTTTGTAGTTAAGCCATCATAGTCAGCCTCGCCCTCTCACTGTCACAATCTATATATCACTTTCTCTCACTGCCTCGTTTTTTTTTCTCTCATTGGCACTTTCTTCTGTCTGTTTCTCCACTGTCACTGTCTTCATCACTTTCTCTCGCTCTTCCTTGTCATTGTCTCCTTGTCCGTCACTTTCACTGTCTCTCTGCCTCATTGTCATTGTCTTTGTCCCATTTGTCTCATTCTTAGAGTCCGCTGTCTTTCTCTTCAGCCACCACTGTCTCCTCTCCACACATTTCCTTGGTGAGGGTTTCCTCGGGGTTTTAACCCCTACACTGGGAAAATTAAATACAAGGATATTCTCTTTTACTGCACTGTCTCTCACTGACCTCCAGCGTCTCCTCTCTGTTTCTCACCCAGTGGCACTGTCTCCTCTCTCTGACATAGTCTCAGTCTTTCTGCTACTCTTCTTCAGCACAAAAGAGCGCTAGTATGTCCGCATGCCAAATTTTTTTGTGAGAAGGCAGCCTGGGGATGAGACAGCTGATCCTCCACTTTCCTATCATGTACTGTACGAAGAAATGTATTCGTCTTTTGTTGTACTCCGACAGGAGCATTTTTTCACTGGTTCCTTCGTTTTCCCTGCTACAGCAAGATGTGGTTCTTATACAAAACCAACTCTATAAGTAAGTAAAATTGTGACAATTTATTTCTATACATATATTTACGTTGACACACGTAAAAAACAAATAAGTGCAGATAATACAAAATCCATAATAGACGTTCTTTTCGTCAAGGTCCTACGATAAAATAAAAAAAAATTTGAAACTGTCATTTCAAGAATAAAATCAAAAGGTCTGATTTGATCCATTATAAATCGTGTCACAACAATGATGCTGAGCTCACCATACTATGTTTGTAGTCAGTATTTTTTCTACCAGTTAAGTTTTATGAAGAGATGCTACAAATGCACAGTGTAACGTGACGACTCCGCAAAATAGATGCTTCTTGTAGTTTAATGTGAGCACGGGACTCCCATCCAACGGAAGTTCACTTTACACTACTTCACACAAAAATGCATATCGTTCTAAGCAAATAACACAGTTTTTGATACCGAAGTATAAGGGATTTAGTATGACCAAATGATCTTTTTTTGGGCGCTTTCGCCTTGAGGCGACACCATCGAACAATTTCCAGGTGAAGACAGGTTGTATATGTGCAAAGTACCCATTATACAAAGACATCTCTTCATAAAACTTAACTGGTAGAAAAAATACTGACTACAAACATAGTATGGTAAGCTCAGCATCCTTGTGGTGACACCAAAATCTATGCTATGTGTTCACTACGCCAATTAAAACTACATTTACACACAAGACTGATTATTACGTGCATATTTTACAAGCATAAGTACGGGAATTTTGAACTTCTGGATTTTAATAATGGGTAATAAAACCGAAAACAGTTTCAATGATTTCCGACGCATCGTCTCAAGAACATGTGGCAAAATTTTCGACGAGTTGCCAAGGATAGAAAGTGTACGTAGAAGTGGCCATCCACACAATTCGTAGTTTATGGACCCAAAAATTATGGTTTTTCGGGTATATCATGATAACGGATAAAGATTTTTGGAAAAGAGGAAATGGTGTTTCTAGATAAACTTCAAAAGGTTGTACTAATAAAATTGAGGCCATTTTCTGTGGCTGGTTACATAGGTAATTGCGGCTCACGTTGCAAAAAACTGCTAAAAGCTGGTTTATGTGGTCTTCTCAGGAACTGCCCACTAAATACTGGCACTTTTAAAACGCATAAGCCCCACACTAGATCACACCTAATGCAAAAGATCCAACCTGGGTTGGAAGGAGCGCGTGATGTTTAAATTATGGCCTTGTACTGTAGGACAACTACAGAATGCCCCTTCTTCCGATAGTTAGGCCTATACAAATGGTCGTTAGATCAAGGGTAACCCAAATCACCAGATCCCCTATATCTGTGGTGAATAGCACCCGAGATACGACTCCTTGAACAATCCCATTTTTGCGCAGGACTTTCTGGAAGATTTTGGTACCATGCACTGTCATACACGAACGGGTAGCGTGAACTGTGCAATAGGTACTCAGTCAATGGATCTCAATAGTTTCGGGTATTTTTCTGAAAGGTTGTTATAAAGAAGACTGAATTTCATGCAATGCATTTTCTCGTGCACGAAAAGCAAGAAAAAGTTTATAAGTATTATTAACAATACGCAACATGTGTTTTAGTATGGGGTGTTTATTCCTACAGCTGATGGCACCAATTGACAGAACACGTGCTCTGTAGTGATTGTATAACAGCTCTTGTTCCCTTTTGTCGCCCAGGGTGGCCGTTGGGTTCTAGGTGCTACAGCCTGGAACCGCGTGACCGCTACGGTCACAGGTTAGAATCCAGCCTCGGACATGGATGTGTATAATGTTCTTAGGTTAGTTAGGTTTAAGTAAGTCTAAGTTCTAGGGGACTGATGACCTCAGAAGTTAAGTCCCATAGTGCTCAGAGCCATTTGAACCATTTTGCTCCCTTTTCTGTAATAACTGAGCGCGGAACTCAGTGAGAGAACCACTAAAATTAGCAGCAGCATCGCAGGAGCGAGTTGCTAAATTGCCTCAATGAAGTTTTCGTTTCTTTATTTCACTATCAATTACTGTAAATATAGATTCAGGTGTAGTACTCTTTAGTTCAAACAGATATAAAAACTCTTCCTCCACTTCAAAAGACGGCGATGACATAACGTAACGAATTAGCAAACACTCTTCACTTTGGTTGAAAAGACTTTTATATTCGTCTGCCATTAAAAAAAGTATGCATCATGGAGAATTGTTTCATCATAACTGTCTAGACCACAACAACGCCATTTAAAAACTCTTAAGTTGTACATTTATTTACGTACGTGAAACTTTTACTCTGAAATGTAACCCATTTTCCAAGGTCAATGTTGCTTTTTAGTACTATTTTACCAATTAGAGATTCATATTTGTTGTGTGAGGGTTTCTTCCCTACTAAGGAAGTTCCCACTACAAACTCATGTTCATTGGCGTTGGAGCAAATAGAAGAGTGCCAGATTTGTCATTGTCCAAAAACTGAATGTTTCTTAGGAAGTTAATTGACAACGAAGACAAATTTTCTCAAAGCTGGCAGTTATATGAAGGCTGTGATTACTTCCCTCTTGTACTCGTTTGGGATTAAGGTTTCAGTGTAATACCTTCCTTACTGCGTAAATACGGACAAAATTTCTTTTCAGAGAGTTTTCAGATACAGCTTTCGTAGGCCTAGAAGATATTTTGAATGTAATGCCTTCATTCCTGCTAAAGAGTGCAAAATTTTTGATCACCTTTCAAACGTATCTACAGAATTTGCTGACGATATTGTAAAAATGTGTTGTGTATTGCAGTTTTGTTTGTGGTCCAAAGAGATACAGATCTGAAGACATTTTGAGTGCACTTGCGTTACCTAACGTGTCCACAGACCCATCACAAAGGGAAAAAATGAGAGTGACCCTTACGAATCTTCGTCTTCTCTGATTAACATTTGCCTCTGACATCCGGCAGTGGCGTCTGGTGAGGTCTCAACGTCCGATACAAGCTCCTCTTAGGCTGTTATAAAACAAGTTCTCTCACCAATTGAAAACGTCTGATCAATGGTGGCCGAGCAACTGACTCGTCACAATACAGATTAAAGAAGACACTGCTTGGCGATCAAACACTTTTTTAATTTTCATTTTCCTTCATTACCTGTGCATTATTTGGCGCATCTAGTCCCTTTGAACTACAATTTTCAAGTGTGATAGCATTAGAACGTTTTTGTGACTTTGTGTGCTTTTCTGATTTTCCTCTGCTTCCAGTAGGTTTTCTAAATTCCCGAAAGGTACAAAAATGAAAACTCCGCCAATTTTTTGTGGAGTTACGATATCTTTTGTCCATTCCACACAATTTACAAAAAGCTCTACTACAATCACGGTCACAGTACAACGAATTATACCCACATTTCCATTTTTGCTGGTACTCAATCTCACCTTTAACACTTTGTTTTGGATGATGACTTAAAGATGGATGGGAAATAGTACATTTTTCGTTTGAAGACTGATGAAGGTTAAATGAATATTAAATAAGCTGGTCACGATCACATTCACTAGCATTTCGTTCATTAAATTCACACTCACGTTTGTCTTCGGTAATACGATGTCTTACGTTAGAAAAGAGAAGAACTGAAGTTTGCTATTTCGGTACTAAAATTTTTGTTGTATTACGAACGGATGAATACTGTATGCAGATTGTAGAATCACATCACTATTCCACGGTGAGTTGTTGACTACGGCCACCTTCACACGGAACCACTGAGAAGCGCTTCTGAGTGGTGCTTCCGCTGGCAAAGCATTTATTTAAATGGGCGCTTTGAGACGCGGAGCATCACTACACGTCTCGTAAACAGCCGGCTCCTGACGTATTGGGATTGTTCCTCATTATTATGTGGTAGTATGGCTGTGTAGGTCATACTATAGGCTAGATATATCTCAAGCTGAAACATCCATCGGTGTGCAACATGGGCTGTGAGGAATATCAGATAAACGGCAGGAAATTAAAGTATTCTACAGGTGTCAATGGAGTAATGTGGGTGGAGGCAGTGGGACTAATGCCCGACGGGCAAAATTTTTAGGGGGGCAAAAAAAATGTAAGGTACCATTTTGTAAGTGGGCTGTTGTAGCGCTTTGCATTGGATCTCTGACTCCGCTTTGTTTCTAAGAGACACTGTGGCTGGTTGGACTCGATGTTGGGAGTAAATTGCCAGTAGTGTTGGGCAGTTGGAGGTTAGTCGCCAGCAGTGATGGAAGTACTGTTGGGCAGTTGGCGGTGAACAGCCAGCAGTGATGGACGTTAGATGTGAGAAGTTAGCGTTGATGGAGGGTAGAGGTCTGAAGTATTAGCATAGGCTAACGATTTGTACAAGTTCGACTTGGAGATTGAATATTACTCATGATTATATACCTTTGTACTAGATGTCAATGACGATTTATATTCGTGTTTGAAGTGGGTGTCACATTAGTAAGAGGAGTCGTACCGCCCAAAATGACAAAATTTGACATTTTTACTTTTATGCAAATTATGAAAATATTTATGCTTAATTTGGTGTTGGTTTTCTTGAAATATTCGATTATTTACTATTTTAAATAAATATTTTAAAATAATCGTCCAATGACATTTCCGAGAATTTTGTTTTCCATCATTTCGCATATTGGCATTTTTCTCTGGAACTATACAGTCTAGAAGGCTGCGGTATCTTTTTTTTTTGCAGAGAACTGTCCGCTTCATAAGTTCCCTACACTGGCGGTTCTTCGCAGTGTACTCTTTGAACTGTACATTTGTTTGTGTTTGACAACAGTTATCCACTAGCCGCGTTTTAGTTTCTGTGTTTCCTGTGATAGTTTTCGTCATGACTAAACCAAAAGGAGTATTTAAAAAATACGAAACAAAGGAAAAAGATACTACAGAACAAATATATCATCAGTAAAAAGAGTGGTTAGCGCCGAAGGGCGCGATAATTTGGTTGTAAATAGTGACAGTCCTTCTACTCCTCCGAGTGCTTCCAAGAAAAAACTGCTGGGCAATGATGTAAAATACAACCCTGCTTCAGACAGTGAAAAAAAAACGGCAATATCATTATTAATCTCCATATACTTACTTCAACTTTGTGTGAAACAGTGTGTTGTCGTGTATGTGGAGGGGAAATTGAAATTTCGGAAAAGCTATCTCAACGCAATGGTCTGGTGTGCGCTTTACAAATAATGTGTTTGGACTTTAAAAGTGAGAAGACTTTCAAGACTTCAGAAGTAAGTGTAAAGAATGGACTATTTGACACTAATCTAAGATACTTCTATGGACTTAGATGCATAGGAAAAGGCCATTACGCTGGTAAGGTTCCTTGTGGCTTGCTGAACCTCCCTAGTCCCCCTAAAAAACTATTAAATACAACTCCATAGTAAGAAGTAGTGTCCAGGCGTGTGCCATGGAGTCAATGACTACAGCAGCAGAGCAGGCTGTAGCAGAAAATGGTGGTTCTGACATAGCAATATCATTCGACGGATACTGGCAAAAAAGAGGTTTCCAATCAAAGAATTCATGTGCATCTATTATCAGTATCGACAATGGGAAAGTGCTGGATGTTGATGTGTTGACCATGTACTGTCAGGATTGTAGGCAAGCAGGCAAGAGTACTAAAAAGCAAACTAAGCATGAAATGAATTGTCAGAGAAACTATGAAGGAACTAGTGGAGGGATCTAGGTTGCTTCTGCAGTGAAAATGTCCCAAAGTTCCCAGCATGACTGTGCTGTTCTGAGTTTTCTTGGGGATGGAGACTCACGACCGTATAAGGCAGTGGTGGAGAGTAAACCCTATGGTTGTTTGTCAATTACAAAACTAGAGTGCATTAATCATGTGCAAAAGAGGATGGGCACGATACTACGTAGACTCAAACAGCAGTTGGGAAGTACCAAGTTATCTGATGGTCTAACAACTGGAGGCCGCCAATTGTGAAATTCAGATTCGATTCATACTGCGCATAATAAAAGCTCATGGCCAGTGGTGTAATGTGGCAAAGCACCAAGATGCACTTCTCAACAGTTAAAGGAAACCGTTACGGTGAAATACTCTCTACGATTAATGATTTTTCTACATCGTCATAGCGCAGCGGTAAGCGCTGGGCTTCGTAATCCAAAAGTCGCCGGATCGAATCTCGCGCCACGCAATATTTTTTTATTATTAGTTTTTTGGAATTCAAATATATATATATATATATATATATATATATATAGATAAACTATTAATGAATTGCTTATGCATGTTGGTGAAGGCGGATCGCTCTCCAATTGTACCGCCTCCATTTTTCCGTTTGATTAACAGGGTGTACCAAAGCTGTCCCGTCCGCACTGATTTTCGACGATGTTACAAGTTGCGCTAGGGACCGCATCTACCTTCTTTCGGAGTTAGAAGGCAACTACGCTGTTTTGAGGCGGCTCGTTTCGGCCCATTCAACATCTGTCCTTCAAGTGTAACGAGCGAGTAACGGAGTTTATATTTCATACCTGCCACAGCAAGTTTGTGTTCGTGGGGTCTCTATTCTAATTCGAACGTTTGACTTACGCTATACGTATTCGTTTCTACGTCTTCCGTTAACTATACGTGGTTAACATTATGAAGACAATTAATAACATTTGTGAAATACAACTTTGTTTGCGGAAAACATAATGATGTTCGAAGTCGCCAGTTTTTCCACGACAAACGACTTTCAACAACTTATTATATGCATAATTGTTGCAACTGATTGCTGGGAATTATATATATATATATATATATATATATATATATATATATATATACATATATATATATATATATATATATATATACTTACTTACTTATCGCGAATGGACCCAGAAGGATCACGCAAAGCTTTCTGACGTCGTTTCTTCCATACTTCTTTCATTCGTTCTCCATGTTTTCTTTTTCTTTCTTCTGTCCATTTTGTTCCTGGTCTCTTTAGTGCTTCCTTCTCCGACAATACAATCCACTTTTCCACCTTATTTCTAAAAGTTTTTCTATCTTTGACATCTTTAAGTTCAATATTTGCTTTTTGTAAATCTAATTTTACTTGGCTAATCCATGGTGTTGTTGATTTGACTTTTTCTATGTAAGTGAGAATTCTGTTGGTGAGTCGTGTGGGGGGAAGTCTAGTGACATGTCCATAAAATTTTAATCTTCGCCTTCTTATGTCTGCTGCCAGGTTTGATATAGTTTCTGTGGTTCTTCTTGATTGTATCCGGTATCCTTCTTCTGTTAATTTTCGACCTAAAATCTTTCTCATAATTTTGCGTTCTTCTTTTAGTATTTTTTCTAAATCACATTTTGTATGGAGTGTGAGCGTTTCACTAGCATATAGTGCTGCTGGCTTAATTACTGCGCAGTAGTGTCTGATTTTTGTGTTCGAGGAGATGCATTTTTTATTGTATATTTCATGTGTCATACCATATGCTCTCTTCATTTTCTGTTGTCTGATCTTCTGTGCAACTTTCTCTCCTCCGGTTGGCTCCAAAATTTCACCTAGGTATTAAAAATGTTTTACTCTATTTATTTTTCCATATTTTGTGTTCAAACTGTGTATATGGAATTTCGTACAGAAAAATTCTGTCTTTTGAAACGAAATTTGTAAACCTATATATATATATATATATATATATATATATATATATATATATATATATATATATATATATATATATGAATTACAAAAAACAAATACTAAAAAAAAATTGCATGGCGCGAGATTCGAACTTGCGATCTTCTGATTACGAACCCCAGCGCTTACCAATGCACCACCACGCTGTAGAAATTTATTAATCGTAGAGAGTATTTCACCGTAACGGTTTCTTTTAACTGTCGATTTTCTCGACAACGGCTGAGAAGTGCATCTTGGTGCTTTGCCACATTACACCTCTGGCCATGAGCTTTTATTATGCGCTGTATGAATCGAATCTGAATTTCACAATTGGCGGCCTCCCTTTGTAAGTATAAGACGTCGACTGACTGATAAACAAATTGATCACATTACACGATATTATGGTATGGCTATTAGAAGTAACAGAGCTAATTTAGATGGTATGAAGAGAGCTGTTTGGGCAATTTATTTTCACACGCTGTCTACAGATGTTGAACCAATACACAACCTGTGTTCCACTGAATGGTGTAAATACATGAAGGCAAGAGAGGAGGGAAAAGTAGACACTTTCTCGCACAAAATTACTATACCAAATGCTGTTATGCTTGCCATGAAACCTGTTTTTCAGGATCTTGCCCAACCAGAGCTGTTGAAGAAATGTCTCAAGGGCAAAACATAAAATGTGAATGAATCATTTAACAATGTTGTATGGTAAAGGATACCGAAAATTGTGTTTTTTGGAAGGTCCGTCTTTGATGTTCTGGACGCTGTTCTTACTTTTAATGATGGCTATTCTGTAAGACTAAGGGTTTTGGAATATCTTGGCATTCATAAAGTTTACAACACCACTAAAAGTGTGAAAGACTTGGACCAACTACGAATCACGAAGGCAGAGAATGCTGCGGGAATTAGAATAGGAAATGAGACGCCTAAAGTAGTAAAGGAGTTTTGCTATTTGGGTAGAAGAATAACTATTGATGGTCGAAGTAGAGAGGATATAAAATGTAGACTGGCAATGGCAAGGAAAGCGTTTCTGAAGAAGAGAAATTTGTTAACATCGTGTATAGATTTAAGTGTCAGGAGGTCGTTTCTGAAAGTGTTTGTATGGAGTGTAGCCATGTATGGAAGTGAAACATGGACGATAAATAGTTTGGACAAGAAGAGAATAGAAGCTTTAGAAATGTGGTACTACAGAAGAATGCTGAAGATTAGAGGGATAGATCACATAACTAATGAGGAGGTAATGAATAGAATTGGAGAGGAGGTTGTGGCACAACTCGACTAGAAGAAGGGATCGGTTGGTAGGACATGTTCTGAGGCATCAAGGGATCGCAAATTTAGTATTGGAGGGCAGCGTTGAGGGTAAAAATCATAGAGGGAGACCAAGAGATGAATACACTAAGCAGATTCAGAAGGATGTAGGTTGCAGTAGGAACAGGGAGATGAAGAAGCTTGCACAGGATAGCGTAGCATGGGGAGCTGCATCAAACCAGTCTGTGGACTGAAGACCAAAGCAACAACAACATTATTATTTATTAATTAAGAAGAAAATAACACAAACTATTGGACCCTTTAGTGCACTGATGCTCGTAGCAAATATCGTGTTTCTCCCAACCCACTTTTGAACTTGACAACATTTTTTCCACTGCTAAGCAAGAGTGTCTTTCTATTTACAACAACTTGCCAAAGTAGTCAGAATCCTCTCACCCGTAACCTACGAGGTACGATACAGCGCGACGAGAGGAACTAAACAGACGAGGGAGCTGTCTCTACTGCTGGCACCGGCATACACGGAGGGGTTAAGTTGTACCCTTTTATCGTGGAATTACTCCACTTCTGTTCATACTTCTCTGCTATATCAACGTGTGACCAATGTCCTTTTCTCATAGCACGTTAAGTTACTACCAGCGAGTGTTATTCCTGCAATAACTAATTTTTTTACTAACATTGTGACTGAGGGCCTTTCAGCACGAACCCATTCATTTGGTGTTGCACACATGAAAAAGCTAACAGAAAACGTGATTTTTGAAGTGGAGAAATCGTGAAATTATTTTGACAATTCTGTGACACATGTATACATTCCCGTAATGTCTTAATTTCGTTTCCTATCATTATAGAAAGCACAGCAGTCTGCAGCTCAGAAGCCTGTTGACTTACATTAGCGTTGCTGAAATTTGGAAATTGTTATCGATTAGAGAGATCGAAAGTAAACAAGGAATATTATTGTTTAACGATACGCCGATCACGAGAGGCTTGGAGACTGATTAGCAGCTCTAAAAAAGCTAAAACGGAGAAGGAACCCTACCATGTGTTTTCCATACGAATGTTCCCAGAATTTGCTCTATTTGCGAAAAATCACCGGAAACATAAATTCGGATGAAAGGATAAGAAGGAAGCCAACCATGTGTTTTCCATATGAATGTTCCCAGAATTTGCTCTATTTGCGAAAAATCACCGGAAACATAAATTCGGATGAAATCGTCGTTTGGATGTTGTAACTCTTCTTGCTATATGTGCCTGCAAAGAATAGTTGGAGAGAAATTCCGCCTGATGCTGGACGCGGGTTGTTTATTTTTGTATTACCCAGACACGATACCGTAATTTGTGTGCTGTCTTCAGTTGGCTTTTGTTTATTAGTCTCTCCAACATCATGCTATTACTTATTTTTTGCTGACAGCACGGTCGGGATAGCAGTCGAGTAGTAGGTGAATGATAGATCTCACCACATGCAGCAAACTGGAGAATCCTTCTGCTCCAGTAATCACCTTAATTAAAGTGTGTTCGACACACACAATACTAAAAGGCAGAAAGTAAAAGTAGCACTTTAGTATAATACCCTTTTAAAATGTCAAAAAAGTATAAAATAATTTCTCCTAGCTCCATACCGATTCCTGACACCATTGAGTTAGTCCTGAAAATCTGTTCTTAGGAATTTTAAAAAGCTATGCAAATACTTGTAGACTTTCAAATGAAAAACCTGGGTCACACGTAATACATGATCGATACATGTATGCCCCCCCCAAAGTATTTCGTTTCAAATTCTACAAGTATTTTCATGTTGTTGTTGCGGTCTTCAGTCCAGAGACTGGTTTGATGCAGCTCTCCATGCTACTCTATCCTGTGCAAGGTTCTACATCTCTCAGTACCTACTGCAAGCTACATCCTTTTGAATCTGTTTAGTGCATTCATCTCTTGATCTCCCTCTACGATTTTTACCCTCCACCCTACCCGCCAATATTGAATTGGTGATCCCTTGATGCCTCAGAATACGCCCTACCAACCAATCCCTTCTTCTAGTCAAGTTGTGCCACAAATTTCTCTTCTCTCCAATTCTGTTCAATACCTCCTCACTAGTTATGTTATCTACCCATCTAATCTTCAGCATTCTTCTGTAGCACTACATTTCGAAAGCTTCTATTCTCTTCTTGTCTAAACTATCGTCCATGTTTCACTTCCATACATGGCTACACTCCATACAAATCCTTTCAGAAACGACTTCCTCACATTTAAATCTACACTCGATGTTAACAAATTTTTCTTCTTCAGAAATGCTTTCCTTGCCATTGCCAGTCTGCGTTTTATATCCTCTCTACTTCAACCATCATCAGTTATTTTGCTCCCCAAATAGCAAAACTCCTTTACTGCTTTAAGTGTCTCATTTCCTAATCTAATTCCCTGAGCATCAACCGACTTAATTCGACCACATTCCATTATCCTCGTTTTGATTTTGTTGATCTTATATCCTCCTTTCAAGACGCTGTCCATTCCGTTCAGCTGCTCTTCCAGGTCCCTTGCTGAGTATTTTCATAGCTTTTAAAAATCTACAAGCAGAAATCTCCAGCACTGTCTTTATGGAGTTACAAATCTGTATGGGGCTAGGAGAAATTATTTTGTAGTTTTCGGGCCGTTTTAAAACCGCGTTATATTAAAAGTATTTTATAGGAGTAATTGTTTCTTTCCTTTTACTTTCGGATCGCCGGAGAACAAATTTGAACACGATGTACAAAATTTGTCGTGGCTGCAAGATCGGTAGTAGCCGAATGGAGTGCAGTCCTCCCTCGGAACCCCTAGACGGTTCACTCGGCAGTAAATCTCGCCGCAGTCGGCACCTGCGCCGCGGAATGTCGCCGAGGGTGCATACATCCACATCAGCGGCTGACGCCCTGGGGGAAGGCCGGCGCTCTGCGACGAATGGAGGCGCGGCGCCGCACCATTAGTCTTCCGCGTCCTCCCCACTGAAATGTTTCCTCGGTCGCTCGCCTCCCTGCCTTTGCTTCGACACCCACAGGTTCTCAGCAACCACCACCTGTTCTGCTTTCATTAATCGAGAACATGCTGAAAAGGGGAACAAGTGGCAAGGTTCGTATGCTGTACATCTACGTAAAATTCACCTGAACCTAGGTGAATGATTTTCAGCCGAAATATCGTGGAAAGATATCGATGTCATCCTATTGCGAACGTGTCAGTTTCTCGCCGCCTCTGTTGTAGTGTAGTCGGACGAAAATTGTATATGATGTCATAATAGGGTGGTATTTGACTGTTCTCAGGAAATCGTCTTAAATAGTTAATTGTGTTATTTTACGATCATGACATGAATTTTTTGCTCATTAATATCGCTGTTTAAAAAAACGGGAATCGTTTGAAAGCCAGCGAAACAGCTCCAATTTAGTCACGCGACGCCTGTGACGTCACTGGCAACAAACTGCTGTCACAAAGCTGATCCACAGCGACATCTTTACGTTTTCGTGACAATTGGCGTGTAGTACCACACTGTAGAAATACATCTCCACAAACTCTGAAAAACCGATTTTGAGTGTTGTAAAGAATGAGATGGTGCGTTAATGTGACTAAGTCACTTGAACAGATCTTAAAGACATAGGGGTCACTGAATTTGTTTATTTCCGTGACGATCATTTTGATGTAAGTAAACAATCAATATGAAAATTGTTTCTCTTCTTAGCAGCAGCTTCACAGTACTATATTTTAGTAAAGTCCCCACTCTGGGGAGTTGGCTTTTGCCAGTAGCAATCCACTGAAGTAGTCGAAGGTTCTTCACTTCTTTGTTGTGCCAAAATGGAACGGCCATTGGATGCATACAACCACCAGCTGAATCTGCAAAGACATATCATTGGCAGCTTATTATTTTGCCTTATTTTCATCCACAACAAAAGTAGCAGAACACGAACTACCCCTCACTTTGCCCTGTGCGCGTATCTTGCATTTGAGAGTGCAAAGCCCATTGTAACGACGCAGTTTTACACAGTCCACATCATGATATCCAAATAATTTTCTTGAGGGCCATTACAAGCAAAAAGAAAACATATGTTGTGGGAGACCACTTGTAATGTAAAGATATACCCAGGGCATTTCACCGAATTTCTTAATTTTCGGTTTGCTACAACTTGCTACCAATTTACGAGTACGTACAAATTTAGATATTTAACTTGCTTTAAGGGGAGTCGTACCGCCCTATCTCGACATTGTTAAATTGGCTATATAAATGGCCCGTTTTCTCAGGAACTGTTGTTGTGGTTGTGGTATTCAGTCCTGAGACTGGTTTGATGCAGCTCTCCATGCTACTCTGTCCTGCGCAAGCTTCTTCATCTCCCAGTACCTACTGCAGCCTACATCCTTCTGAATCTGCTTAGTGTATTCATCTCTTGGTCTCCCTCTACGATTTTTACCCTCAACGCTGCCCTCCAGTACCAAATTAGTGATCCCTTCATGCCTCAGAACATGTCCTACCAACCGATCCCTTCTTCTAGTCAAGTTGTGCCACAAATTCCTCTTCTCCTCAATTCTATTCAATACCTCCTAATTAGTTATGTGATCTACCCCTCTAATCTTCAGCATTCTTCTGTAGAACTACATTTAGAAAGCTTCTATTCTCTTCTTGTCCAAACTATTTATCGTCCATGTTTCACTTCCATACATGGCTACACTCCATACAAACACTTTCAGAAACGACCTCCTCACACTTAAATCTATACTCGATGTTAACAAATTTCTCTTCTTCAGAAACGCTTTCCTTGCCATTGCCAGTCTACATTTTATATCCTCTCTACTTCGACCATCAACAGCCATTTTGCTACCCAAATAGCAAAACTCCTTTACTACTTTAAGCGACTCATTTCCTAATCTAATTCCCGCAGCATCACCCGATTTAATTCGACTACATTCCATTATCCTCGTTTTGCTTTTGTTGATGTTCATCTTATTCCCTCCTTTCAAGACACTGTCCATTCCGTTCAGCTGCTCTTCCAGGTCCTTTGCTGTCTCTGACAGAATTACAGTGTCATCAGCGAAACTCCTAGTTTTTATTTCTTCTCCATGGATTTTAATACCTACTCCGAATTTTTCTTTTATTTCATTTACGGCTTGCTCAATATACAGATACAATAATAATATTCCATTAGAAGCAAACGAAATGTACCCAATAGTTGAAAATTATGGGAGGCAGAACAAAAACCTGAATGACACAGGTCACTTTCAGAGGATACAACACTACTTCTTCGACTGATGTCTCTCTTTTCTTACTTGCGACAGAGACTTCGGCCTTCTAAAACAGTCCCTAAGAATGCATGACAGGAATCTTGTAGCATCGATCAGGTATCAGAGACCATTGCAAACAGATGAAAAATCAAGTTTCTCGTCAGGTAAGAGTTGACACCACACGTTTATTTTAAAACCGCTTGACAAAACATGTATAAAGAGTTTTGTCTATTAGAAAACCAGAACTTGCAAATTAAAAGCAGCAGATTTATCTGTTACGTCAAGCTGCCACGTTGCATTGTTTCCTTATTGACCGTATGATCAATCATATTTTCCGAGTGGCTCAGCCAGGGACAGCTATGTCCAGACCAGCAAAACCAGTATGGATATCTCCCAATAAAATGTACCAGGAGCATGGCCAGTTCATGAATATGAAACCACTAGTGTTTCTCCACAAAAACTCGAACGTTTCCAGTTGACAACTTAGTCAGCTAGGACTTTTAGAGACCGTATAAAAACTGGAAAAAATTATCGAAAACGTTACATATGATAGTATAATATCTGAAAATACACGTTGTTGTAATTTCTTTCGTGCTGATTATCAATGTGAACTGCCATTGCTCCTGGACGGCGGTGTGTGTATATGCTGGCAAAAATACAGGCAAACATTAATAAATTGTGTCAAAATATAGAGGATGATGCAAAAAGAACCTCAGTCTGTTGTCTTTATTTTATCTCCTGCCCTAGGCTAACGTTTGAGTATCAAGTGATGTTATAAAATAATTTGCGTGTAATACTTCACACGCTTTTAAGAATCAAGAGACATTCTAAGACAACTGAATTATTTTTTTCATTCTATTCGAATGTCACTCCACTGGACTGAGGACTTCTCACTACGGACGGATTAAAATTTGGTTCAGTTTTGACCACAAACGTATCGGCGCATCGCCACGCCTCTTCACATCACATTTTGTAATATTCTTATATCGCTTCATCCAGATCCAGGCTGTCTTCGGGATTGCTTTCATATGTTCATTGTAGATATTACTCCGATCATGATCAAGGAATATCTATGCTGGTCAGAATTATTCCGTTGAGAATTTTTTGTATGTAAACTTTTATTATATGGAAAGGATCTTTGATGTTTATGTGTGTGTTCAGTCGAATTAATGATGTTCTTATGTGTGTTATCAACGGCCTTGCCGCAGTGGATACACCGGTTCCCGTGAGATAACCGAAGTTAAGCGCTGTCGGGCATGGCTGGTACTTGGATGGGTGACCATCCAGCCGCCATGCGCTATTTCCGTGTTTCGTGGTGCACTCAGCCTCGTGGTGCCAATTGCGGAGCTACTCGACCGAATAGTAGCGGATCCGGTCAAAGAAAACTATCATAACGACCGGGAGAGCGGCGTGCTGACCACACGCCCCTCCTATCCGCATCCTCAACTGAGGATGACACGGCGGTCGGATGGTCCCGATGGGCCACTTGTGGCCTGAAGACGGAGTGCCTTTTATGTGTGTTATTGAGCGTCCTACCACTTGCCCGACTATTTTCTGTAGTGGGCAATACTAGGTTAACCATTCAGCTTGTTGAGCTATCCAAATCACAGATGAATCAAGACGTAAAGAAACGCGCAGTTTTCAATGTTGTGTAATAGATTAAAGGGGAAAATTAAACTAATGTCACAGTGTCAAATTCTACTTTCATTTTAGTCCTTACAGTCAAAATTTAAGGGAAATAGGAGCAAGTTGACCGGCGTGGTGAGATGGCTACCGGGTGGAAGTTCGTTCTTTAACATAGTTCATCCTACGAATACTACAAACGCTTTACGCAGTGCAAAATAAAAACCTCGCACAGTGAAACCACACCTGAAAGCTCAGTGCACGTTACATAGTTGTCGAGCAGTCTGCTTGACATGTTACAAACTTTCAAGAAGCTCAACATTAGCTCTTATTCTTTGTTATATATGAATAATGAAAAAAATATGTGTTTCGCAACCACTATTACTTATGTCTCCTGGTTGATTCTACTCCAAAAACAAAATCAAAAATTTAACGTATGTGACTGGAGTATGTTGACGACCTCGTCATCTGTTGAGCTCTGCTTATTTCGAAACAGTTAATGGGTTCAAAGAGTATCAGATCGACGCTTACGATTCTCTTGTGTTTAATGAGAGTGATTTCGCCGCGGCCGAAACCATAGATCGTTGTTTTTGTCACAGTCCTTGCAAAACTAAGGCGTTCCCCCTCAGGCTACAGCTTCTTTAGACCAACCCAATCACACTCTTAGTGAATCACCTAATGAAGACCAAGTAGGGCATAATAACTAAACCATACCTTCAACAGTTGCCACTTGCATCGCATAAAGAAGGCCCATAGGTGAATAAACGGATAAATCACAGCATGTAAAGTGCATATATTTTAATAAGAACACCTATAAAAACTGATGGTTGTTGATAAGGAAGCATACGAGGTGGAATAGAGCCATTTAAAGCAACAAAGGAGAACTTCCAAAGAATGTTCAGAGCAGTGTCCTGCATGTGATGAGATCTACATTGATCCTCCACCGCCGCGAATGTCACACGTGTGTGATGGAGGCTGGCCAACCCACGTGGGAGGAAAATTTCAGCGTGAATTTTATTAATGGAAAACATGGAAAACGCTGATGTTAAAATTATATTATTTCATAGCACAACTATCCTTTCGTTAAATACTATTCAACAACAAATGCGTAGCAGTGTTTGATTAATTAATATTCGTCCTATACTTTCTAAGAACAAAAATAAATTTAACTTCAGGCAGTATTGTCATCTTGCCCCAAGGTCAAAGTCATCGTGGTTCAGTGCTGGGGCAAGATGACACTACTGAATTTCCTTTCAAAACTGGTCAAATGCTGTGATACCACTAGATGCAATATAGTAGAAGGCCATTTTATTAACATGCATAAAGAAAAACGAAGCATTCCCAAATACGAATTTACTACAAGCGTCTGACCGCTAACGTCGTGAACAAGACCCGGCTCCTCTACAGTACATTTTTGGACCTAAGTTCTACATCTACATTTATACTCCGCAAGCCACCCAACGGTATGTGGCGGAGGGCACTTTACGTGCCACTGTCATTACCTCCCTCTCCTGTTTTAGTCGCGTATGGTTCGCGGGAAGAACGCCTGTCTGAAAGCCTCCGTGCGCGCTCTAATCTCTCTAATTTTACATTCGTGATATCCTCGGGAGGTATAAGTAGGGGGAAGCAATATATTCGATACCTCATCCAGAAATGCACCCTCTCGAAACCTGGACAGCGAGCTACACCGCGATGCAGAGCGCCTCTCTTGCAGAGTCTGCCACTTGAGTTTGTTAAACATCTCCGTAACGCTATCACGGTTACAAAATAACCCTGTGACGAAACGCGCCGCTCTTCTTTGGATCTTCTCTATCTCCTCCGTCAACCCGATCTGGTACGGATCCCACACTGATGAGCAATACTCAAGCCACCTCCTTTGTTGATGGACTACATTTCCTAAGGACTCTCCCAATGAATCTCAACCTGGTACCCGCCTTACCAACAATTAATTTTATATGATCATTCCACTTCAAATCGTTCCGCACGCATACTCCCAGATATTTTACAGAAGTAACTGCTACCAGTGTCTGTTCCGCTATCATATAATCATACAATAAAGGATCCTTCTTTCTATGTATTAGCAATACATTACATTTGTCTATGTTAAGGGTCAGTTGCCACTCCCTGCACCAAGTGCCTATCCGCTGCAGATCTTCCTGCATTTCACTACAATTTTCTAATGCTGCAACTTTTCTGTATACTACAGCATCATCCGCGAAAAGCCACATGTAACTTCCGACACTAGGTCATTTATATACACTCCTGGAAATGGAAAAAAGAACACATTGACACCGGTGTGTCAGACCCACCATACTTGCTCCGGACACTGCGAGAGGGCTATACAAGCAATGATCACACGCACGGCACAGCGGACACACCAGGAACCGCGGTGTTGGCCGTCGAATGGCGCTAGCTGCGCAGCATTTGTGCACCGCCGCCGTCAGTGTCAGCCAGTTTGCCGTGGCATACGGAGCTCCATCGCAGTCTTTAACACTGGTAGCATGCCGCGACAGCGTGGACGTGAACCGTATGTGCAGTTGACGGACTTTGAACGAGGGCGTATAGTGGGCATGCGGGAGGCCGGGTGGACGTACCGCCGAATTCCTCAACACGTGGGGCGTGAGGTCCCCACAGTACATCGATGTTGTCGCCAGTGGTCGGCGGAAGGTGCACGTGCCCGTCGACCTGGGACCGGACCGCAGCGACGCACGGATGCACGCCAAGACCGTAGGATCCTACGCAGTGCCGTAGGGGACCGCACCGCCACTTCCCAGCAAATTAGGGACACTGTTGCTCCTGGGGTATCGGCGAGGACCATTCGCAACCGTCTCCATGAAGCTGGGCTACGGTCCCGCACACCGTTAGGCCGTCTTCCGCTCACGCCCCAACATCGTGCAGCCCGCCTCCAGTGGTGTCGCGACAGGCGTGAATGGAGGGACGAATGGAGACGTGTCGTCTTCAGCGATGAGAGTCGCTTCTGCCTTGGTGCCAATGATGGTCGTATGCGTGTTTGGCGCCGTGCAGGTGAGCGCCACAATCAGGACTGCATATGACCGAGGCACACAGGGCCAACACCCGGCATCATGGTGTGGGGAGCGATCTCCTACACTGGCCGTACACCACTGGTGATCGTCGAGGGGACACTGAATAGTGCACGGTACATCCAAACCGTCATCGAACCCATCGTTCTACCATTCCTACACCGGCAAGGGAACTTGCTGTTCCAACAGGACAATGCACGTCCGCATGTATCCCGTGCCACCCAACGTGCTCTAGAAGGTGTAAGTCAACTACCCTGGCCAGCAAGATCTCCGGATCTGTCCCCCATTGAGCATGTTTGGGACTGGATGAAGCGTCGTCTCACGCGGTCTCCACGTCCAGCACGAACGCTGGTCCAACTGAGGCGCCAGGTGGAAATGGCATGGCAAGCCATTCCACAGGACTACATCCAGCATCTCTACGATCGTCTCCATGGGAGAATAGCAGCCTGCATTGCTGCGAAAGGTGGATATACACTGTACTAGTGCCGACATTGTGCATGCTCTGTTGCCTGTGTCTATGTGCCTGTGGTTCTGTCAGTGTGATCATGTGATGTATCTGACCCCAGAAATGTGTCAATAAAGTTTCCCCTTCCTGGGACAATGAATTCACGGTGTTCTTATTTCAATTTCCAGGAGTGTATATTGTGAAAAGCAATGGTCCCATAACACTCCCCTGTGGCACGCCAGAGGTTACTTTAACGTCTGTAGACGTCTCTCCATTGATAACAACATGCTGTGTTCTGTTTGCTAAAAGCTCTTCAATCCAGCCACACAGCTGGTCTGATATTCCGTAGGCTCTTACCTTGTTTATCAGGCGACAGTGCGGAACTGTATCGAACGCCTTCCGGAAGTCAAGAAAAATAGCATCTACCTGGGAGCCTGTATCTAATATTTTCTGGGTCTCATGAACAAATGAAGCGAGTTGGGTCTCACACGATCGCTGTTTCCGGAATCCATGTTGATTCCTACATAGTAGATTCTGGGTTTCCAAAAACGACATGATACTCGAGCAAAAAACATGTTCTAAAATTCTACAACAGATCGACGTCAGAGATATAGGTCTATAGTTTTGCGCATCTGCTCGACGACCCTTCTTGAAGACTGAGACTACCTGTGCTCTTTTCCAATCATTTGGAACCCTCCGTTCCTCTAGAGACTTGCGGTACACGGCTGTTAGAAGGGGGGCCAAGTTCTTTCGCGTACTCTGTGTAGAATCGAATTGGTATCCCGTCAGGTCCAGTGGACTTTCCTCTGTTGAGTGATTCCAGTTGCTTTTCTATTCCTTGGACACTTATTTCGATGTCAGCCATTTTTTCGTTTGTGCGAGGATTTAGAGAAGGAACTGCAGTGCGGTCTTCCTCTGTGAAACAGCTTTGGAAAAAGGTGTTTAGTATTTCAGCTTTACGCGTGTCATCCTCTGTTTCAATGCCATCATCATCCCCGAGTGTCCGGATATGCTGTTGCGAGCCACTTACTGATTTAACGTAAGACCAGAACTTCCTAGGATTTTCTCTCAAGTCGGTACATAGAATTTTACTTTCGAATTCACTGAACGCTTTACGCATAGCCCTCCTTACGATAACTTTGACATCGTTTAGCTTCTGTTTGAGAGGTTTTGGCTGCGTTTAAACTTGCAGTGAAGCTCTCTTTGCTTTCGCAGTAGCTTCCTAACTTTGTTGTTGAACCACGGTGGGTTTTTCCCGTCCCTCACAGTTTTACTCGGCACGTACCTGTCTAAAACGCATTTTACGATTGCCTTGAACTTTTTCCATAAACGCTCAACATTGTCACTGTCAGAACAGAAATTTTCGTTTTGATCTGTTAGGTAGTCTGAAATCTGCCTTCTATTACTCATGCTAAACAGATAAACCATCCTCCCTTTTTTTATATTCCTATTAACTTCCATATTCAGGGATCCTGCAACGGCCTTATGATCACTGATTCCCCGTTCTGCATATACGAGTCGAAAAGTTCGGGTCTGTTTGTTATCAGTAGGTCCAAGATGTTATCTCCACGAGTCGGTTCTCTGTTTAATTGCTCGAGGTAATTTTCGGATAGTGCACTCAGTATAATGTCACTCGATGCTCTGTCCCTACCACCCGTCCTAAACATCTGAGTGTCCCAGTCTATATCTGGTAAATTGAAATCTCCACCTAAGACTATAACATGCTGAGAAAATTTATGTGAAATGTATTCCAAATTTTCTCTCAGTTGTTCTGCCACTAATGCTGCTGAGTCGGGAGGTCGGTAAAAGGAGCCAATTATTAACCTAGCTCGGTTGTTGAGTGTAACCTCCACCCATAATAATTCACAGGAACTATCCACTTCTACTTCACTACAGGATAAACTACTACTAACAGCGACGAACACTCCACCACCGGTTGCATGCAACCTATCCTTTCTAAACACCGTCTGTACCTTTGTAAAAATTTCGGCAGAATTTATCTCTGGCTTGTGCAGCATACCAAGTACTAACGATTTAGGAGTAACTCACATTTAAGTTGCTAAGCAGTAAAATACGTTATCATTCTAGATGAAATGAATGTGAGAGTTTAAATTTTTATAAAATGTTTTCGCTCCACCCCATGCGTTCAAAAAAGACACTTTTGTGGAATAAAATATTTTTCAGTACGCTTTTATGTAGAAGTAAGGGCGAGAACAGCCTTATGTCACACTGAGGTGATGGGCGCTCAGAAAATCTACTTTTGATTGCTTTGCAGTTTTCATCCAGAGGCTGTCCAACACAAGCTGTGGAAATGAAATGAATTGAGCTTTGTTATTTGTTGTCATTGAACAGACGAAATTGACGTTAAGGGTTGTATATTAGCTCCAGTTTTCGGACGACTGCCACCATTACTGATAACAAAGTCATTCATTTATTAAATACACTTGTAACATGTTGGCAGCAGTGTATGGACTTTTCGTAATTCTCACTCCATGATACGCTCGCCTAATGTTGCATATTATCTGAACGTGCTCATCGCGTGGTTATAAGGGTCATTGTTAGTTAAGAGTCTTCAGTTCTTAAAATGGTTATTAATGGGGTTGTCATGCCCTGAAGCTCCTCCAAGTTCTTTCAAAAGAATTTTGTTGTGGTTCACTTCCAGCTGACAATCTGCTATTAAGAGGCACTTCCTTCAATGCCTCGTTGATGTGTTCACAATGCAGGTAACGTCTACTAAAATTGTAATTAAATGACCTTTGTCTCGAGGAAATGTTCATCTACGTCTTATATAAACACATTCAAATATAAGGAACATCCTGGTAGGAGTATTACATTATTAGCATATTTTTAATCGATAATTGCTAGTCATTTAGCAAACCACATTAGTTTTTAATATTTTTCTTAATTTCACAGCTGCTAGATAAGTTGACAGAGAAATTTCGATACATCACATTTTCTTACTCCTTATAGAAATACACGTAACGTTTAGGAGACTTTAATGATGTTATTAACACTGGACTCCGTTTACATGATCTTTGTTTCCTGCGCTAGAGGATTACCCGTTAAGGAAAAACACAATTTCCAGAGAAGTTGGCCTAACAGACATCCGTTAACTCCCCGAATGAAATATATTGTTTAGGGACAAGTGATGTTTTACTTTCAGCTCTACATTAATAAGTGGGACTTAGGAAGAATATCGCAGTACTGGAACTTTTTGAGCTTTAAGTGTAAGCTTTAAGTGTAAGCTCAATATAAAAATAAAGAGAAACCTTATATATTAATCTGTTTACTTTTCTTAGAACGTTTCAGAGGCATTGACTCTTAATTAGTGTTAAAGCTGAAGGGTAAACGGGATAACAGTTCTTCAAAAATGTTTCAGCGTGTGTTCTGAGAAACGTCAAAGTCGAAAATCGCAAAGAACTCGTAGATGTTGCGAAGCAGTCGAATGAACAGCTTAACATACCATGTCACTCATATGCGATTTTTGCAGTTATAAATGGATTCATTCGCACTAAATTATCTTGATGTTTTATATGAAGAAGCTGAGCGCTTTCACCAAGATATTTCTTTTATGTAGCATAGGTGCAATGGACAATGGAGTGCTTCCATGTTTAGTAATTACTGCCTAACGGGGAAAAGGGATACTCCTGCAACAGAGCCAGAGCCAGAACAAAGGGGCAGGCTCTTACGCTACGGCATTCTTTTTTCCTATCTTTTGTTGTAAGATACATACAGTAAGCATCAAAACTAGTAAATTCTGGCAGTCAACAAAAGTATGACAGAAAAAAACCTAAGCACAAAATTTTCTGATCGTAGTAACAGTCAACGTTCCCAAATTTGTAGGACGGTGTTATTGGATAAGGAAACAAAGCTATTTTGAAATTTTTCAAAAAATGGTTCAAATGGCTCTGAGCACTATGGGACTCAACTGCTGTGGTCATAAGTCCCCTAGAACTTAGAACTACTTAAACCTAACTAACCTAAGGACAGCACACAACACCCAGCCATCACGAGGCAGAGAAAATCCCTGACCCCGCCGGGAATCGAACCCGGGAACCCGGGCGTGGGAAGCGAGAACGCTACCGCACGACCACGAGATGCGGGCTTGAAATTTTTCTCGACAGATATTATAATTTATGTGCAGGATACGGTTTTGCAGGTACAGTATTCCGCTATTCAGCGCCAAAACCAAAGTGTCCTCAGGTGAATCTGCGTTGGAAGAACGTGACAGCAAGTTCCTCATGCGAGACGTTCCGTTGAGAGTCGAGCGAATACTGTGCTTTTTCGAGCGTAAAAATCACAGAGAGCGCTGCGCCGCACAAAAAGAATGAGAACTGCACAACGAGAAAGGCGCGGACACTTTGCACGCTACATGTGCATTTCTGGAGAAACTAATGCAAACAACAAGAGCTATTATATATTTCTAGTGTTTCTACTAAATGCACTTGTAAGGTAGATATGACTCCGACGGTAGTAAAATAGCTTGCGGCGGTCAACTAGTAAAGAGTCTAGGTAACGGGTAATTCCTTCATTTGGAATTCTAAGAAGTTGAGTTGTAAATTTTAGCCAGACGTTTCTGATACATGACTGTCTAAGAGTACGAAAAAGAGACGGTCTGGTGATAATCGAGGGAAGAGTGTCATATTTTGGGACACTTGAAACTTTCGCCTCTAATCATCTTCCTAACTGAATTTTAATATATCTTCTTACTCAGTTTTGAAGTGATAACATTCATTTTATATGTGCTGCAGTCCTTTTCTGATATTACAAAACTTACTCGGTAAAGTAAGGTTTTTGCAAATGTGATAAACTGTTCCAAGGTACAACACGGCCATGTACTCAGGAATAAATATTCTATTCAAATATAAAAGTATTGCTATCCAGGAAATCTTGTCGCTATTGTATCTAAAAGTCTATTTCTTACATTATTAGTCTACAACACCCCAATAATCAGTAAGTTAATTCAGATTAAGAAGAAGCATTATCAAAAACGAATTAAAAGTAGACAACATTGTTAAATAGAAGCTATTCACAACTAAAACAAAGTCCCATTTTCAAGACAGGGGAAACTATTACGACATTGAAGGAACTCTGGTCACTGCAAACGTGAACTATGCGTCGGTTCCAAGCAGGAACGAATTTATCTATTTGTCTCCGCTAGGCAGAGAAAAATACTTCCGCCCCACATTTGGACTCAGCGTACCACCAAGTAACTTACATCTCTATGTAACTGAATACTGCGACTGTTGCTGCTAATAATAATAATAATAATAAATACATGCGTACTGAACTCATCACACTCAAATCATGTAAAGCTGTTGAAGGCGTGCTTTCTTAATAGCAAATCCATCGATCATATCTTAGTAGTCTAGTTGCTGTGTTGTGCCAAAATTAGTTGAGGGCGCGGGATGACTGTTGACTCGATCACGCAAAATGGATGACGGCAAATAATTTTTTAGTCTTTTGAGCAGTGGGAAAGAGCTCTCGGCCGAGCACCTTGTTGCAGCAGTTAACAAAAATATTCGAAGTTCTATCTCCAAATTAGGAAACATTTCTTGAAAGTGGTTTTCACGCGACAAACTATACTAGGTACTTAGGGATGACTTAGGAATGAGGTTTTGATTTCGTTGTTTTTCGCGTATGCTTTAAAATGAATAACCACATCACTCAAATATTGTTTCAGGTCGTCTGTTTGACGATACTGCAGTTTTATAGCACACTTCAATAATTCGTTGTCGCCTTGTCCAGGAAAATTAGTTAGCAACTCAAAATTGCTATAGCTCTTCCATCGAGTTTTTATTTTCTCGAAATCGGATATCGATCTGCCTATAACAACCAGAATGTATTCATCAAAACATCTTCCTTTCCTTAAAAAGTAGTCTCAGGCCAGGCAGTTTCGTTCACTTCCAGTTCTCTTTTCTGTTTCCTACATGTGACTGTTTGGTACAGATTTATCTTACTCTTTTCGATGTCAGCATTTTCATACGTACCGCACCATACACTGAGGTGACAAGGGTCATGGGATAGCAATGTGCAGATACACAGATGAGGGGTAGTATAGCGTACACAAGGTTTGAAAGAGCAGTGCACTGGCGAAATTGTGATTTCTACTCTGGTGGTTCATTTGAAAAGGCTTCCGATGTGATTATGGCCGCACAACGGCAATTAACAGGCTCTGAACGCAGAATGGTAGTTCGAACTAGAAGCGTGGGACAGTCCACTGCGGAAATCCTTAGGTATGTTAATATTCTGGGATCCACAGTGTCAAGAATGTGCCGAGATTACCAAATTTCAGTCATTACCTTCTATGCAGTGGCCGACGACCTTCACTTAACGACCGAGAGCAGCGTCGTTTGCGAAGAGTTGTCAGTGCTAACAGACGTGCAACACTCCGTGAAACACCAGCAGAAATTAATGTTGGACGTACGTGAACGTATGCGTTAGGACTGTGCGGCGAAATCTGGCGTTAATGGTCTATGGCAGCAGACGACCGACGCGAGTGCCTTTGGTAACAGCACGACATCGCCTGCAGCGCCTCTCCTGGGGTCGTGACCATATCGTGTAAGTAGACTGTTTAGGTTTTTATGTTGGTAACGCCACATAGCGCTCTATATGAAAATCACTGACTCTGCTATGTGCAGTCTGTGGCTGGTTTGCATTGTTGAAATTTGCTATTGTAGTGTTGGGCAGTTGGGTTCTCTATCAAAATCTTTCATTTGCTAACTATGCCTATCAGTAGTTAGTGACTTCAGTAGTTAGAATCTTTTATTTAGCTAGCAGTATTGGCGCTCGCTGTATTGCAGTAGTTCGAGTAACGAAGATTTTTGTGAAGTAAGTGATTCATGAAAGGTATAGGTTATTGTTAGTCAGGGCCATTCTTTTGTAGAGATTATTGAGAGTCAGATTGCGCTGCGCTAAAAATATTGTGTGTCAGTTTAGTGTTGATCAGAATAGGTGAAGAGCGAAATGTCTGAGTACGTTCAGTTCTGCTCAGCTGTTTGTAAATCAAATAACGTAAGAGGTTTATCAGCACAGTAGTTCATTAATTTTTATAAAGGGACGTTTCAATCGGATGGACCGTAAACGACTAGAAAACCTTGGCCTGGTCAGATTAATCACTATTTCAGTTGGTAACAGCCAATGGCAGTGTTCGAGTGTGACACAGAGACGACGAACTCTCTCACACAAGATATCAACAGCTGTGGAAGCTGGTAGTAGCTTCATAACGGTTTGGGCTGTGTTTACATGAAATGAACCGATCATTGACTATATATGGTTACGCTCGGCTTCTCGGAGATCATTTGCAGTCATTCATTGACTTCATGTTCCCAAAACATAATGGAATTTTTAAGGATGACAGTGCGTCATGTCACTGAGTCACAGCTGTTCGCGACTAGTCTGAAGAACAATCTGGATAGTTCGACTGAATGGTTTGGCAACCCAGATGCCCCGAAATGAATCCCATCGAATATTTATGAGACACAATCGAGACGTCAGTTCCGGCAACTCTTTCGCAATTATGGACGGCTATAGAGGCAGCGTGGCTGCATATTTCTGCATCGGCTTCCAATGACTTTTTGAGTCCAAGGTAAGTCAAAATGCTGCAAAACGCCGGGCAAAAGTAGGTCCGGCACGATTTTAGGAGACATCCCATGAGTTTTGTCACCTCAGTGAGGTCCTTTTCGTCTCTCGCGATTCCTCATGGTTCCGAAAAACATTTATTTAAGTACCTCGGAAAGTCAGTATACTCCCTGCATGAATTAACGAAATCACAATCCGTATTTTGTGCCACGCGATCTTGTTTAGCGACATACTCTCGTTAAAATTCATTTATTCTACTGTTCGCTGGATAAGAAACTGAATCACTATCATCATTCGTTTTATGTACATCATTTGAGTCAACTGAAATGACTGTTCCTGCGCCATTATTGTTTCTAATATCCGCAACGCCTGACTCACTGTCGTATAAACCACCCGCTCCACCATTTTCGATACTGTTCACCACATTGTAACACTCCACATTGTTGCAATCTGATGTTCCCAGAGTCGAGCTCGAGCTGAAACTAGCTGGCTGTATTTGAATTTTAAATAGAACATCGGTTTTTAAGCTTTTTCTCACAATTTCCGCTTTGTTTATTGCCTTATCTTTTCCGAGTTTCCTATATCGAGAACCATTTTCTCTGTTCCGACGGTCACTCGTTTTAATTAACACTAAAATATAAATCGCAAAGTAAAAACTAAACAACTGCACTCTTTCAGATTAACTGAACTGCCAGCCGGTTGTTAGGATGACTGGGGCATTTTCTTTGAAGTTCGAATGGGTGTTGTGAAGTGATGGCACTAGCTACTTCCACGGCAGTATTAGCGGCGCCTCCCATCATCAAACGTAATTGTGAGCTCTGTAAGGTGCCTTAAAATCCACCACCCCTCAAAATCCGCCCCGTAGGCAGCTGCCTAGTCTGCCTGGGCCTATATACGCCTCTGGTTCCAAGGCAGAAGATAGTACATGACCGACAAAGAATGGCTGCAATCTACACGTTATGTAACTAGTTTCACAAACATACAGAATTTTACTGACCACGCCGCGCGGAATTAGCTGAGCGGTCTGAGGCGCTGCAGTCATGGGCTGTGCGGCTGGTCCCGGCGGAGGTTCGAGTCCTCCCTCGGGCATGGGTGTGTGTGTTTGTCCTCAGGGTAATTTAGGTTAAGTGGTGTGTAAGCATAGGGACTGATGATATTAGCAGTTAAGTCACATAAGATTTCACACACATTTGAACATCTTACTCACCACAGAACTCTGTACCTAAAGAATTAGCAATATCCACGAAAGAATTTTAATATATTCTACAGCATTTAATTAGGAGGAAGTAATATTGACAAATGCTGCACAAAACACAACCTCATGACTCACAACAACAAAGACAATAGAAGATGCCGAAAACTGCTTATGGTGGGTTCTAGTGTGTATTCCTTCACATTATGCTAAAAGCAGACACCAGACTGAAACAAGCTTCTTGTCCGTAGCTTCAAGGCCAATGGATGTCGACCGGCAGCCGTGTCGTCCTCTGTCCTCTGCCTTGCAGTGTCATGTGCAACACTTATATCGATTAGAAGTAGGTTTATATTATGCAACTGTGTAGCTGCAATTATGGAGTGTGTATTCTATGTTACTTAACGTCACTGATTTGTGACAGGAAATTTAGAGATTTGTATATGTATATGAAAAACGCAAAATGATTCGTTAAAATAATGAATTTTTATAATATGTGTATGTTTATAAGAAAGACAACGTTAATTGGAAGCTGGTTCATGCGTAATGTAAAACGTAAAAGAAGTAGTAAAGTTCCCCCGCGACGGAAGTGGCATGGCGCGATGTAAAAGGTGGTTTTGGCGGTCGAACTGGGCGGCTCCTTGGTGTTAACGATAGCCAGTAAGTGGCCTGCCGTAGCACGGAAGACTTTGACAGTGCCAATAGAGGCAACTGGAAGCTGCTTTGCAAGGAATTTTGCCTCGGATGTTAGTCTGGCTATTGTTTGGTATGCCCTGTAAAAAGGAATGGCTTTAATATGTTGAACATCCGTCACCAGGAAGAGATTTTATGGAGCATTCGAACATCAAGAGCCGTGAGTACAGTTAGCCGCCATGTCGCTTGCCACCAAAACTTCATACAGCCAGATATGTATATGGGCATGAACCTGTTAATTTGTGTGTGTGGTTTTAATAATAGCTAGTCCAAATGCCATAAATCTGTGTTCGAAACCATATCTTCTATCCTAATCATGAACCTATGCAGGGCCCTCTACTAAGTGCTACTGAAACCAGGTATCCTTTTTTAAATGAACAATTATTGCTTTCGAGTGATTCAAAGTGGTTTCTTTTTGTTTCTTAAATGTGAAAGGAGTAGCGAAAGTTAAAATTAAAAGTGCAAAAGTGAAGTCAGATAGGACTTTGCTACAGTGCTTCTAGTTTATTGAAAAGTATAGTTTTGCTGGAGTACAATGCCAGACGGTGTAAATGTTATTGTCTAAGATATCTGCTTCACAGATAATAAAAAAGGTCAAATAAGTTAAGCTCATTTTAAACATAATGTAGTCTTGATTACTATCACGAATAATTTTTTTAAAGTTAATTGAGCTTAGTCTTGAATATTTTGCCTTCCAAAGTAAAACATAAACTATTCCAAGTGAAGTTAAGAGTTAGCTTTCTCTGAATTAGTCTTTTCAACTGAAATAATCATAGAGCTTGATCAGTGACATTATAGTAGTTTATGGGTACCCAGCATATTCTTCACATATTAGAAAGATAATGGGACCATTATTGTTGCTAAGGAGATCTCATATAGAAGCCCCTCATGTCTAAATTTAGTTCTGCATTTCATGCAGTAACATTTCCGTACTGGTTTAACTAATGATCTGAGTGTAGCTGTTATTAGTGTGAGCTTGGTACAAACTCGCTTTCTACAATTACTGGTGTGTGCGTTATTGATAACTGCTACTGCATACAGCTCGGAATGCCCTATGTCAGTTTGTATCCTGTACATTATTCAAAGGAAAATAGCAACGAAAGTAAATTTGATAAGTTTTCTGAAGCATATATCTCCAAATCAATATGGCAAATTGGGCCGGTGAACGTTCATTTTTCTTCATTCACATATAATTTTCACCACATTTATTAACTCCCAAGGTTTAAGTCTGTTTAGTATTTCTGCTAATTTCACCATTTTCAAATTATAGTCTGATACCTTTATCCATTAGACACACGCGCAGTCAAAATTTGAAATCCCCACAGAGGGTAACATTAGCTAGTTCCACGGCACGTTAGCGTTATACGTGGCTTTTCCCAGAACAAGAATAGCAGGTTAGGTTGTTAGGGCGCACAACAGGCAGGCTAGCGTTATACATGTGGATGCGCTATGGATCAAAGTGTGGTCAGCACACACTCTCCCGGCCGCTTCGCTGTCTTTCCAGACCGAGGAGCCTCTAATTCTCAATCAAGTAGCTCCTCAGTTAGCATCACGAGGCTGAGTGCACCTCATACCAATCCTAGAGCCAAGAAAAAAATCCTTGGCAGTATCGGAAATCGAACCCGGTTCCTCCGCATGGCAGCTATCTACGCTGTCCACTTAGATACAGTTTTCGCAAACTATTTCACTAGACCTATGTTTACATGCAGGAATGGTAACAGACTTTCTTGGAGCTTCGAGATTTTGTCCAAAAAGAAGAATAGTCAAAGAGGGTTTACATTCTGCAGTGGAGTGTGCGCTGATTTGAAACTTTCTGGCAAATTAAAACTGTGAGACAAAATTTGTTTTTGGACCTTTGCCTTTCGCAGGCAAATGCTCTACGTAGTAAGCTATGTAAGCACGACTCACGATACGCAGTCAGTTTTACCTCAGTCCGTACCTAATCTTCTATCTTCCAACTTCACAAAAACAATCGCCCAAGCTGTGGCTAAGCCATGTCTTCCCAATATCCTTTCTTCCATAAAGGTGTCACAAGAAATTCTGTAAAGTTTGGAAGGCGGGAGGTGAGGTACTGGTGGAAGTAAAGCTGTGGTGGGAGGTCCTGAGCTGTAATTTTTTAGCTCAGCCGGGAGAGCACATACTTACCGAGTGCCGGTGTGCCACATGCTTTATCTGCCTGGAAGTTTCAAAGGCCAAAATTATTGCCATAGCCATTGTGACGTATAATGAACACTGTAAATATTAATCCCGAGATTTCAGGTTCGTACTGTTCTTACCTGAAATAGCACATGAAATACTCTCTTAGACAAAATAAGAAGAAATGTACCACGAAGAAATCATCTGATTGGGACCGAAATCGGTACATGTGATGGACATGAACAGCAACCAAATAATCACATCTACTGATTTCCGTCCCATTCGTATCATTTCTTCATGGTACCTTTTTGTAAAAATATTGAGAGTTAATTCGGAAATAAATGTATATACCACTGTTTTTTGTTATCATGTTAGGATGCAGCACACTACAAATAACAGGAATGGACCGTTTTAATTGAAAATGTTTTTTAACGTTGGTCAGTGTGCCAGAATGTTATGTGCATACTAAATGTACCTTCCCACAGTTCACGTGAGAGCAATTTACACAAATATAGTTTTTAAAAGGAACTTGAGACGTTTGGGGCCTTGAATAATTTAGAGTACAATCTGTTGTGGCGTAACAAGCTAGCTACGCCACACTGAGAAGGGAGCCGAAAGGCACGCGTACACACACGCCGACTGGCGTCAAGTCTGGAACAGGATAAGTATTGAATTCTAATAAGAAAAGTATGCAGCTCCTCGAATACTTAACTTTTATTCTTTGATGAATACAGCATTATTGATGAGACATTTCATACAATAACTTTCAAACTATGTAAGGCTAATGGCGCCTTGCTAGGTCGTAGCCATGGACTTAGCTGAAGGCTGTTCTAACAGTCTCTCGGCAAATGAGAGAAAGGCTTCGTAAGTGTAGTCGCTAGCAAAGTCGTCGTACAACTGGGGCGAGTGCTATATCGTATCTCCAGACCTGCCTTGTGGTGGCGCTCGCTCTGCGATCACACAGTGGCGACACGCGGGTCCGACATGTACTAAATGGACCGCGGCCGATTTAAGCTACCACCTAGCAAGTGTGGTGTCTGGCGGTGACACCACACAAACCCTCAAAAAACCTACGTGTTGTCCCCTCATTTGCGCATTCTGGCACAGTGTACCTCAGAAAGGAAGCTGCGTGGGCAACTCTACCTTACCTGCAGCGAGTGAGATGGTGCAGTGGTTAAGATAGTTGACATTTTCTCACGATGACCGGCATTTCATTCCCCATCCAGCTCTCTGGACTTAGGATCATCGTGCTGGTCATAAAACGTGTAAGGTTTATCACGAGTTGGTACCTTGCCAAATGGAGTGACCGATATCCTTTCCTTTCCTACCTTAACCCGAACTTCCGTTCCGACCCCAATGACCGCGGCTGCGACGGGCATTAAGTCGTGATCTTCCTTGCTTTTCTTTACCAACTGCACTGAATTCTAACATTTGCTGGTAGCCAGCAGAAGCCAAGCCCTTCTGATACTTGGCAAACGAGAGGCTCAATGCCTCGAGTTCAGTTCCTTGCTGGATACATTGACTGCATCATTTCAAAAGCCTAAAGAAAACCTATTAAAGTTAGAAACTTCTTACCTGGAAGAGCTCTTATCTACTGGGCTCCAGTGAGACAGGCTAACAGGAATTCATGGAAGGGATAGGCCCCAGGTTATGACATCATTCATTATTTGCCTGGTGATTCACATTTATTAAACTTTTATTTTGAAAAAACTAACAACAGTAAAACATAATGAAATAATGTTTTAGAACCCAGCCGTTCTTAAAACAGTAAGTGGAATGCTTTGAATTCAAAGAAGTGCAATGGCTTAATCAGTTTAACAACGATAGCAAAATAATACCAGGCTACCATAATGGTTTTAAATTACAGACCCAAGATTTGACACAGTCCTTTAACAAACCTGACAAATTTAAATCAAGACTTCGAAAAATCAAATGTAACAAACACTAGCACAAATTTAATAACAGGTAGGACTTTAAGCAAAATTTGAATATCCAAGCCAATAGGCAAAACTAAGAAATTTCAAAAATAGTACAATTTAAACACTGGCAAATATCGAGAATAAGTAGTTTAATATAATGAAGCTACAAAAATAGTTTAAGTAGCTTTTAAATGACTTCCCTTTGGGCTTGAAATCCTGGATCTATGAACTATATAACAGTCTGATACCAGTACATGGTTCCAAGAATCAGGTAAGGAATCTCGCATTACAACGCCCAAGGGTGCAAACACAGAGAATTTCACAGTTCTCCGGCAACACATTAATCATAAATTTTCATGACAGCACCAGTAGCACCCGTGACCGTCGTCACATTACCACTGCTGGCACAGACGGAGACAGTAATAATGTTAGACATCATTTGGTAAGAAGAAACGCTGCTAAAACCAAACAATAAAACTATCACCACAATCGTCACACCCAGTGATCACAACTAAGTTACTTTTCAGGAAAGCAACGCAGGTAGCTCAGCGAACACCGAGATGGGCAGGCTTAAACAGTATCTATAAGCGATGCAGACCACACTAACAGCGGATCCAGACTTCTTGGAAGGTACAAATTCACAACTCAGGGAAGAATCACATAACGCAGGGAAGTAACAACAGGCCCCACTGACGCCACCAAAATAGATAACACAACAGCGCTCGACAACAGGAAAAAGGCGCTCTTTCAGCGCACCAAAATCAGCTGATCATAATCATAGTCGTTCACGTTACAACTGTTCCCTCAGTACGAATAGAACAAGACACCGACCGACGAGCAGAGGGAAAACCAGAGATACGATCCACAGACCGCAATCGATACAAGCCGACGCGGCTCATCTGCCACAGTGTTGTCATGATCGTGTGAAACTCAATATGAAATCGATTAGTAACCGTACCTTGAAGAAACAGTTGCGGTAAGCCGCAAAGAAGCCAACATTATCTCCCTGTTTACATCTTCAAGTTCAGACTGCTGTATAATGACACTACTGACCTCAAATATGTTTTATAAAGAATCTAGAACGCAGTCTTTCGTGTACTTCTTGCCTTTATGATCAAAAGGAGTTACTATTCGATGCGAGGACCTTGTTACTGAGGAGTCGAAATTTTTTTTTTCTACATGCGTATAGTTGTGGAGGGTGTTATGCTTATGAAGCACACGATATCCCAAAAACCAAAATATTAAGTCATTACCTAACAGATAGTAAACAAAAAGTTTTTCATGATATAACTGCATAATTAGAGAACGACTGACAAGAACGGGGGAAAGAATCACAGTAGAAGAAGAATAGGTAGATTTGAGAGATGAAATAGTAAAGGTAACAGAGGGTCAAGTAGGTAAAAAGACAAGGAATAGTGGAAAACCTTGGCTAACGGAAGAGTTATAAACTTCATGGATCAAAGGAGAAGATATAAAAATGCAGTAAATTAAGTAAGCAAAACAGAATGCAAAGTCTCAAAAACGAGATCGACAGGAAGTGCAAAATGGCTAAGCAGGGATGATTAGAGGACGAATGTAAGGATGTAGTGGGATATTTCACTAGGGGCAAGATAGAGACTACCTACAGGAAAATTAAAAATATCTTTGAAAAAAAGAGAACCACTTGTATTGAAACGTCCCCTTAGAAAAATTTATGAATTACTGTGCTGATAAACCTCTACGTTATTTGGCTTTCAAACAGCTGAGCAAAACTGAGGGTACTCAGACATTACTCTCTTTACTTATTCTGATCAACACTAAACTGACACACAATATTTTTAGCGCAACGCAATCTGACTTTCAATAATCCCTACAAAACAATGGCCCTGACTAACAATAACCTATAACTTTCATGAATCACTTACCTCACAAAAATCTTTGTTACTCGAACAACTGCAATACAGCGAGCGCCAATACTGCCAGCTAAATAAAAGATTGTAACTACTGAAGGCACTAATTACTGATAGGCATTGTTAGCAAATGAAAGATTTCGATAGAGAACAAACAATGTATTTACCTTAATAGTGTTCGAAAGTCACAATATATATGTATCAGCTCATGACATCCAGTCTTACAAATTTACTCTCCCTCATGGACACACGTCCAGATCATTCGCTCTCAAAACTCCGCCATCTCTCTCCCCACATCCACCACTGCTAAAGATTCTAACTACTGAAGGCACTAACTACTGATAGGCAAAGTTAGCAAATGAAAGATTTCGATAGAGAACAAACAATGTATTTACCTTAATAGTGTTCAAAAGTCACAATATATATTTATCAGTTCATGACATCCAGTCTAACAAATTTACTCTCTCTGATACACACATGTCCAGATCATTCGCTCTCAAAACTCCGCCATCTCTCTCCCCACATCCTCCACTGCTGGCGGCTCACCTCCAACTGCGCAACGCTACGCGCTATTCACAGCCAACTGCCCAACTCTACAATGGCGAATATTCCAACAATGCCAACCAGCCACAGACTTCACACAGTACACTCAGTGATTTTCATATAGAGCGCTACGTGGCGTTACCATCATAAAAATCGTAACAGCCTACTTACAGTTTAAATATTAAGAGCTCAGACGGGATGACAAATATTGATGCAAGCGTCCGGAAAATGGATACTCAACAAAAATCCGTCAACATGGGAACAGAGATTGTGCCTAGTGATATGGGGTGGTCCATTAATCGTGACCGGGCAAAATATCTCACGAAATAAGCGTCAAACGAAAAAACTACAAAGAACGGAACTTGTCTAGCTTGAAGGGGGAAACCAGACGGCACTGTGGTTGGCCCGCTGGATGGCGCTGCCGTAAGTCAAACGGATATCAACTGCGTTTTTTTAAAAATATGAACCCTCATTTTTTATTGCACATTCGTGTAGTACCTAAAGAAATATGACTGTTTTAGTTGGACCACTTTTTTCGCTTTGTGATAGATGGCGCTGTAATAAACACAAACATATGGCTCACAATTTTAGACGAACAGTTGGTAACAGGTAGGTTTTTTAAATTAGAATACAGACCGTAGGTCCGTTTGAACATTTTATTTCGGTTGTTCCAATGTGACACATGTACGTTTGTGAACTTATCATTTCTGAGAACGCATGCTGTTACAGCGGGATTACCTGCAAATACCACATTAATGCAATAAATGCTCAAAATTGTGACCGTCAACCTCAATGCGTTTGGCAATACGTGTAACGACATTCCTCTCAACAGCGAGTAGTTCGCCTTCTGTAATGTTCGCACATGCACTGACTATGCGCTGACGCATGTTGTCAGGCGTTGTCGGTGGAACACGATAGCAAATATCCTTCAACTTTCCCCACAGAAATAAATCCGGGTACGTCAGATCCGGTGAACGTGCGGTGCTTCGACGACCAATCCACCTGTCATGAAATATGCTATTCAATACCGGTTCAACTGCACGCGAGCTATGTGCCGGACATTCATCATGTAGGAAATAGATCGCCATTCTGTCATGCAGTGAAACATCTTGTAGTAATACCGGTAGAACATTACGTAGGAAATCAGCATACATTGCGCCGGCCGATGCGGCCGAGCGGTTCTAGGCGCTACTGTCTGGAGCCGAGCGACCGCTACGGTCGCAGGTTCGAATCCTGCCTCGGGCATGGATGTGTGTGATGTCCTTAGGTTAGTTAGGTTTAAGTAGTTCTAAGTTCTAGGGGACTGATGACCTCAGATGTTAAGTCCCATAGTGCTCAGAGCCATTTGAACCATTTGAACCAGCATACATTGCACCATTTAGATTGCCATCGATAAAATGGGGGCCAATTATCCTTCCTCCCATAATGCCGCACCATACATTAACCCGCCAAAATAGCTGATGTTCGACTTGTCGCAGCCATCGTGGATTTTCCGTTCCCCAATAGTGCATATTATGCCGGTTTACGTTACCGCTATTGGTGAATGACGCTCCGTCGCTAAATAGAACGCGTGGAAAAAATCTGTCATCGTCCCGTAATTCCTCTTGTGCCCAGTGCCGGAAGTGTTCACGACGTTCAAGGTCGTCGCCATGCATTTCATGGTGCATGGAAATATAGTATGGATGCAATCGATGCTGCGATCTTGATGTAGCATTCTCAACATCGACGTTTTTGAGATTCCAGATTCTCGAGCAATTTGTCTGCTACTGATGTGCGGATTACCCGCGACGGCAGCTAAAACACCTACTTGCGCATCATCATTTGTTGCAGGTCGTGGTTGACGTTTCACATGTGGCTGAACACTTCCTGTTTTCTTAAAAAACATAACTATCCGGCGAACGGTCCGGACATTTGGATGGTGTCGTCCAGGATACCGAGCAGGATACATAGCACACGCCCGTTGGGCATTTTGATCACAATAGCCATACATCAACACGATGTCGACCTTTTCCGCAATTGGTTCAAATGGCTCTAAGCACTATGGACTTAACATCTGAGGTCATCAGTCCCCTAGACTTAGAAACTACTTAAACCTAACTAACCTAAGGACATCACACACATCCATGCCCGAGGCAGGATTCGAACCTGCGACCGTAGCAGCAACGTGGTTCCGGACTGAAGCGCCTAGAACTGCTTGTCCACAACGGCCGGCCGCAATTGGTAGACGGTCCATTTTAACACGGGTAATGTATCACAAAGCAAATACCGCCCGCACTGGCGGGATGTTACGTGATACCACGTACTTATACGTTTGTGACTATTACAGAGCCATCAATCACAAAGCGAAAAAAGTGGTCCAACTAAGACCTTCATATTTCTATACGTACTACACGAATATGTAATTAAGAATGGGGGTTCCTATTAAAAAAAACGCAGTTGATATCCGTTTGACCTATGGCAGCGCCATCTAGCGGGCCAACCATAGCGTCATCTGGTTTCCGCGTGTAAAGTGCCACCAGCCCTGCATCCCCCCCCCCCCCCCTCCCCACAGCAGCCACGATGAAAGCATCATTACACGTAGATATAACCATTGCTTCACAGGCCTTTATCTTCCACAAGTTAAAAATGTTTGAATGTATGCATCTAGGAAAAGGATTCCCCCTTCAAGCTAGACGAGTTTCGTTCTTTGTAGTTTTTTCGTTTGATGCTTATTTCGTGAGATATTTGGCCTGGTCACTGTCAATAGACCACGCTGTATTGCTAACTGCTGAATGGGCGCTAGTTCGATTACTTATATACTATGGAGGAGTGCTGTCATTGGATATAGGGGTGAGGAGGAAGGCTATTAGGAAGTCTTTTCGTAGTCTTTGAGCTGCGTGTTGTCATTGGCGGAAACAGGCGTTTTGCATTTGAGTCTCCTTTATTGCTTGCCACTGGTGGAAATCGGCGAGTAGGAAATTGAAAGGCTCCTGCAACGAAGCGCTGTTTACTAACTGCCTAGTATCGACTAAGGTGCGACAGCACTCTGTGTACCCTCCGCCGTTGTGCAGGAAGAAGATCGAATTTCGAGAGGCTCGCGTACTGTCGAAACAGCCGTTTAGCTTGAGGAGGAAGATCAGAGGGGCTATAGAAATAGCCAAGCGACCCGTTAACATGAATAGAGAACACGGGTACCGATTCCCATTTTCTTGGCTGCCAGCAGTGACAGCTTTGCGGAAGGACAGCTCTCGCAAAGCAACATACGCGCGGTAGGCCACAGCGGCCGAGGGAACACAGAGTGCTGACGCACCCTAGTCGATACTAGGCAGTTAGAAAAACAGCGCTACGTTGGAGGAGCTGCTCAGTTTCACATTCACCGATTTCCACCAATGGCAAACAATAAAGGAAACTCCAATGGAAAACGCCTATTTCCGTCAACGACAACACGGAATGCAAAGTTCAATAAAAGAACACCTAATACCCTTCCTCCTCATCCCCATATCCACTGACGGTTTTTTTTCCTTTATTGTATTTCGATTCTCCCCCCGCCCCACCCAGAGGGGAGGGGGGGCGGGGGCGCTGGCAGCAGCGTAATACGCTGCTCTGAAGCCTAAAGATCAGATTAAATAACATAATGAGGAGATATAACAATAAAAACAGGTGGCAAAATGCTGACTGCTTAAAACGAACATGGTGAAAAGTTGCAAAGAAAATATAAAAAATATAGAGTGGGAGGTGATGATTAAAACACATAGTAATTAGACAGGCACAGTTAAAAAACACGGCGACAGTCTGGTTTCTGTTCGCAACACTTAAAAAGGAGGACGCACATCACAATATTAATGGAAAACACTGCTCTATATAGTACAAATGCATATGGGTGTGGGGGAGGACCCAGACAGATGAGTGGGCAAAAAAGGCGGGGGAGGAGAGGAAAAGCAAAAAAGGGGGGAGCTGACGGAGGGAAATGACACAGAAAAGGGGGGAGGGGGCAGGGAGGACTGGGGAAGGCAGTGGAGGGGAAACCAAAAGGACTAAAAAGGAAACAGGATGGAAGCAGGGAGAGGGAATCCCAGGAAGAGGACAGAGGGAGGGAGGGGAAGTGAGGATCAGAGTTGATAGGAGGGACAAATGGAGGAGAGACAGCATCATCGGGAAGAGGGAGTTGATGGAAGCCCCCGTGGGAGAGGAGATTAAGAGTGTGGAGGTGGAGGGTAGGGGGGACAGAGCAGTGAAGGCGCGGTAGTGGGCGTGGGGTGGAGAGAAGACGAGCAACTAGGGGATAGGGGGGTTGAAGATGGTGGGAGGTGTAGAGGACTCGGATATGTTTGAGAAAAAGGGCAAATGGGGGAAAGGAATCAGGCCGTAGAGAATCCGCACATAGACAGGAGGCGTATACAGAAGGCAAGGGAGAGTGCATGGTACTTGAGGATCTGGAGGGACTTATAAAATTTGGGGGAGGGGGTATAACAGAGGATGGGATGGATTAAGGATATTTAGTGGTGGAGGATGGTAGAGGGGTTCCACCCCCCATGTCTGGCTAGAGAGGAGTTTAAGGAGGGGGAGGCAGTTATGGGCTTTGGATTGGATAGAGCAGAGATGAGGGATCCAGATGAGGTGACAGTCAATGGCAATCCCAATATAGGCAATGGTGGGAGAGAGGCAGACAGGACAGGTGCAGATGGTAAGGCAAAAATCAAAGAGCTGGAAGGAGCGAGTGGTACAACCTACGATGATTGCTTGGGTCTTGGAAGGATTGATTTTGGGGAGCCACTGGTTACACCATGTGGCAAAAAGCTCAAGGTGATTCTGGATAAAGCGTTGGGACCATTGAAGGATAGGAGCGAGGGCAAGGAAGGCAGTGTCATCGGCACACTGCAGGAGGTGGACAGGAGGGACGGGGGTTAGGGCATATTGGTTGTGGACAGGAGGCAGAGGGGAGATGACAGAGCCCTGGGGTACATCTATAGAGGTAGGAGGTGTGCGAATTGTCGTTATGGTGGGTAGTGTAGGAGGGGCAGTGGGAGAGGAAGGAGACAATCAGACAGATGTAGTTGATAGGAAGGGCATAGGTTTGGAGTTTATACAGGAGACCTGGATGTCATATGCAGCTGTAGGCCTTTTCAAGGTCTAGGGAGACAAAAATAGCTAAGCAACGGGAGTTTAAGGAGATGAGTGAGGCATAGGAGTTGGTCGTCGGCAGAGAAGGAAGGTCGAAAGCGACATCGGCTGTTGGGGAGGAGGTGGTGTCAGTAAAGGTGGTGATGGATGTGCCGTGTAAGGATGGGTTCAAAATGGTCAAATGCGTGTGAAATCTTATGGGACTTAACTGCTAAGGTCATCAGTCCCTAAGCTTACACACTACTTAACCTAAATTGTCCTAAGGACAAACACACACACCCATGCCCGAGGGAGGACTCGAACCTCCGCCGGGACCAAGGATGGATTCCAAGAGCTTACTGAACACTGAGGTGGGACTAGTAGGGCGATAGGAAGAGGCATCAGAAGGAGGCTTGTTGGGTTTGGGGAACCTCAGGATACAGGACGTTTTCCACAAGTTGGGATAGAAGCCGATGGCAAGGATTATGTTGTAGAGGGCGGCAAAGACTGGAAGGAAGGAGGATGGGCAGTGTTTGAGATGGTGGTAGGTAATGCGGTCATGGTAGGGGCAATGTTGCGTTTAAGGTGGAGTGTGAGGCTGATGTTCTGTATTGTGATTGGAGTGTTAAGTTTGGATGACAGTGTGTGGCTCAAGTACTGGAATCTAGGAGCAAAGGGAGGAGTGGGGGTATCCATACATTCGATGATGTCAGGCAAGAGGGAATAATCAAATTGGGGATCATCTGGAATAGAAAAGACATCAAATAGGTGGGAGGCAAAGTGGTTGGCCCTACTGAGGTTATCAGGAAAGGGAAGGTCATCAAGGAGGAGAGGGTACTGTGGGTTGGGCAGTTCCCAGTAAGGCAGTGGAAAGCAGTCCAATACTTGAAAGTGTTTATTTGGAGCATGGCATTGAGTTGTGTGATTGTTTGTCGCCAGGCATGGTGTTTCTTTGCAGTAAGCATGTTGCAGATGTGTTGTTGCAACAGCTGCTGATGATTAAGTGTGTCCTGGTCACGAATGCAAAGGAAGGAGCAGTAGAGGCGACGGGATTCACGAAGGAGAAGGGCATGGCTGGGTGGTGATGGTGCATGGGTTTGGTAAGGATATGGATGGCTATGGCGTCAGTCTGGTGGAGGAAGGCAGCAGTTTGGGAGATGCCATCAGGAGATTGGAGTGTAATGTCATGGTGTTTGATGTGTATGTGTACATAGTATCAGTAGGCATCCCAATTGGCACAGGAGTGATCATGGACAAGTTTAGCCGGAATGTCAGGGCGAGGAACAGGGCAGGGATGGCGACCATCAGAGATAGTGAGGAGGATGGGGGCATGGTCGCTGCAAATTAGGTCAAGGTCTTCTGTGGTGATGCACCCAAGGACGTTGGGAGAGGCTAGGATCACATCAGGAGTGGTGTTGGACTGAGGTCAGGGGGAGAGGGACCAAGTCTCCCTGGAGGGTGGTGATAAGCTGTTGCCACTGCTGGAGTTCAGCAGGAGCACAGCTGTGGATATTGAGATCTATGGGAATCACATAGGTGGAGAAGGTGCAATCAGTGTGGGCCAGGGAATAGTATGGGATGGATGTACGAGGGTGGATGTAGATGGTGGCACATGTGACAGTAAGGGTAGGGAAGAAGATGCTGAGAAGGTGCTCAGCAGGATTGTTGAGGACAAGTTGGGGCTGAACAGGGAGATCCTTGAGGGAGCCAATAGCAACCACGCTATATGCCAGGGGTACAGGTTGCCGGTGTGGTGGAGGCTATAAAGGGCTGTGCACTCAGAGATACAGGTTAGGACGAAAGTTTCATTTAGGATGAACGCATCCATGTAGTGTCGATTGAGGGTGTGTGGAGGAAAAGGAGTTGGTCGGTGGGCAGGGAGCGGATATTAGGGTAAAGGATAATGTATTGTTGTCATGCCATGGTAGGGGAGATTTAGACAAGGGTGGTGAGGTGTGTGAAGGTGAAGTGGGCCTGGTTGTGGGAGTAGGTGGCATAGGTGGTAAGTTGGAAGATGGGGTGGGCAGTGTGGCCGATTTGGGAAAGGGTGTGGGGCCATTGGAAGAGGTGGAAGTTTTGGAGGACAATGGTGCCAAAGCGGATGACGTCCTCTGCAGTAGGAGGAGGGCAGAGCGAGTTGCTGGGATGGATTGGGTCAAAAACAGGGCAGACAGGGATGGTGAACTTTGAGGTGACAGGAGGAGGTTTCGCTTTACATTTAGATGAGTAGGTAGGATGGGGTTCATTACAGGTATTACAGAAGGAGGCAGAGGCAAGGTTGGGGCAGTTCTTCAGGAAGTGGGAATCTTTGCAATGGGGAGAGGTAGGGAAGCTCTTGAAGGCGGCAGTGACATGGTCATTACACTCTAGGCATCATTGGCAGCAGTATGATTGGGGGGGGGGGGAGTGACACGAGGGTTCAACTTCGTGACTGCTATTATAGATTAGGACTCCCTCTGTATGGAGGTGGTCAATGGAGGACGAGGATTCTGTGAATAGGCACATAAGGTAAGTCGGCCTGGTATCATTAAGGATGTGATGCGCCAATCTGATTTCATTGTCGGGATGGGAATTTAGTCCCACCAACACCTCAGCCTCTGATCACAGGGCTAAGCTTCGTGATCACAGAGGTGAAGGTCAGCAGACGTCGGGGTGGTTGAGGCTGTTGAGGAGAGGACAGGGTGTGGTAGGGGGTAAGAGTGGTTTGTGGGCCAAATTGGATACATGGGATTTTGGAGAGATCATGGTGGAAGGAAGCATTGGGGGATATACTGAGGACCGAGTCGTTTCGAGGAGTGAGAAAGGAGATAGGGGCATCAGGGAGGTATTTAAGGATGACCAGGGTGAGGGTGCAGGTGTCAAGGAATTGAGGGTCAGGACTGGGGAGGACGAAGATGTGGGTGTAAGGGGTTGAAGGGGTGGTGGGTGGGCTCATTTCCATGTGGTGGATGGGTCAAGAGGATCAGGAAGGGAGCAGGCTCAACATTAGGGCGTTTAGTAGGTTTCTTGGACAGGACAGGGTGGGAAGGGGGCTGGGGGATGGGTTGGAGAGGGACATGTCAGGGGGGCAGGTCCTCCCTGAGGGGTGGGCGATGCAGAGGATGGGGGTATGGGTGTGGCAGAAACTGTGGCATGGCAGGCGAAGATCCATGATGGCTGGGAGCCTGTTGTAGGTATGCAGTGAATGGTGGGAAGTCTGAAGATGACGATGGGGTGACAGCTAAGGGTGAGGGAGAAGCGGAGGAAGTGACAGCCGAAAATGGCGCAGGAGTGGGGCAGACAGGGAGAGAATGGAGAACAGGGATGGGGTCTGTGGAAGAGCTCCATGTGATCGTGGTTGGAGCGGCTGAGGGGAAGCTGAAAATGATGGTTGTGGTAGACTGGGACATGGGAGAAGTGTTTAATTTTGGTAAGAAAAAAATGTGCTTTTCGCAATAAGAAGAAATGCGACGCTTCAGAGCTATTTTTACTCGCACTAATGACACTGGTATTTCTGTATCAGGAGAAAATGTTGCAGAGGGGGCGAACATTTAAAAAAGTTGTCCTACACACTGCATAAAGTTGAAAGAACCTGAGGTGAAAAAAAAGTAAGGTAGGAAAGGTTAGAGAATCTGATGCGTCGTAGAATATGGCGATAAACAGAGGAGAGACGTGAACCATAGGTATGTGGATGAATGTGGTGGTGGAGGGGAGGGGGGCGGGGCATATGGTAGGAGACAGCGTAGAGGACTGGAGCGTGGGTTTGGTCATAGAGTGAAAAGGAAAATGCAGTCATGGACTGTGCGCTGGTCTCGGCGGAGGTTCTTGTCCTCCCTCGGGCATGGGTGTGTGTGTTTGTCCTTACGATAATTTAGGTTAAGTAGTGTGTAAGCTTAGGGACTGATGACCTTAGCAGTTAAGTCCCGCAAGATTTCACACACAAAAAGGAAAAGAATAGGGGGAGATATAGAGTGAGGAGATGAGCCCTGGGTCAGAGAGAAAAATTTTTCGTATACGGTGGTCTATGAACATTCTTTACTTTCTGTGAAACACCTCTTCACTGAAACACGTAGCTCAGAAGCTTCCTCACTACGCTCACTATGAAATCAGTGTGCGAAGCTGCTACCACATGCGTTGTCAATCGGAGGAATGCGCTACGTTAAAGCAGTTTGCATTTAGAGCGGAGGAACGTGTTACAAATATTCGTGCACAGAGAATGCGCCAGCGCTACGTGGTTCTGCAGTAGGAGCCGCAATCTGGCGGCGCTGATGGAGAGCGCGCGGTTCGCGTTCCTCCGTGGAGGGAAACCACAGGACTCCGGCATTCCGGTCTCTGCGACTTAAACGACGCGTCTGCGTGTAAATCTGCTATAGCTCTGTATCTAACCTCTGTTCTGCTGTTGTAGATGAAAGGGCTTTTGGGCAGATGGTTGCAGAGCAATCAACTACGCTGCTGGCCAAAAACTTTGCAACTGCAAGAAGGCAGCATGCGACAAACGTCAAGATGGCATGAAGCGCATTACGTGCTTCAGTACCAAACTAATTAGCGTTCCAGTGCTACCATTACCCGTAAGTACCTGCTTTAGTAGGTAGTTACGAGTAACAGTAAGAATACAAGGGGATTTCTGCACACAAATTAAGCCTACATACCCGTATTTTCCTTTCCCTATGATAGCCCAGTATTTCACCGCATATAACATGAAACAGCCCTAGTGCCGCTATCTTGTCAGCGTTCAAAGAAACCGCGAAGATTCGTCAACACGACACACACGCACACACACACACACACACACACACACACACACACAAGCGCGCGCGCGCGCACACACACACACACACAAACGCAGAAACATTTTGCTCTTCCAACCATAGCCAGGTATCTTACTGCACTTTAAAACGGAACAGCCTAGTAGTACGCATCCCATTAGCTGGTCATCTTATCCTCTGTATCCCACTTGTCGATGACTTAATTTCTGTCATTGTACCCCACTTGCTACAAGGCGCGATGCACTCACAAATTAAATATTAGATTCTTATTACCACATCTAAATTCTACGTATCGTTTTCATTATTCTATAACAAACCAAAAAACCTTGTGACTCACTTACTGGCACTCCTGTTGTAATTCAGAGTGTACGGTACACTTGACACCTAAACACGACTGCAGACCCTCAAGTTAAATGTCAAAATAGGTAAAATAGTGGCATTTCGATCTGAGACCAACTTTAGGCTATGTTACTGACTGTACAAAGATGAAACTTTTACAGCCTGATCTTTTTAGAAGTTTTTCATCAATGCTTTCGCTCACCAAGCAGCATTTGTTTTGCGCAATACTTTGTTCATAATAAGAATAAACCTGATGTAAACAGTCACAAACGAGATGATTGGTCAGCAGCCGTAGCACACGTACTGTGACGTTGATACGCTCTTGGAAGTAGATCCTATTCATTATTAGATATCTTGATATTACGTTACGGTAAATGAAACTTTTACGATATTGTAATGTTTTAGCAGCGACCAACGTTTTCCTTAATCATATTTTAGCTATGTAGTTTTTATTTAAAAATCGTGTACACTTGCTTCTCTGTAGTGTTGTCTTCTGTCACGTTTTAACACATAGTGTGAAAATAGCCGACATTGCTCCTTGTGAAAAACGCACTTAAACCACCGTTAAAAAGTGGCGAGAAATAGATTGTTCTCACTGTTTTTCACAATTACACAGCAAAAATAGCATTTCAATAATGAATACTCGTATAAGAGACATTTCTGTAAATAGGATGCCTAGCTGATTCGGTAGTGTTGTAGTAATAGTAATCCGAGGTCCATGGGTCGCCGGTTCAAATTTCACTTTGATTTTTTGCCGTTCAACTTGTAATACCTACGCCTTTGAAATACAAAACTCTTCAAATATATGCTAATTAAAGCATATCTAATCACTATCTTTTATGAAAAATACGCGTCTTCTTGTTTCTAATTGCATGTTCCATACATTATTTTAGTTTTCATTGCAAATATAAATTATTAACCATCTATAATTTGTAGAAGATTGTTAATAAAGGTTGTCTAAATTAAGAAAACATAACAAATTAAATTTTACTACAAGCATCAACAATAAAGAGCTCTTCATTGGACTGTGTCATCTGTTTTATATCACACATGTGGTCTTATATGAGCCAGAGTGATAAGTGTGGTATAAACACGGAAAACAATAATTTTTACGACGTCGAGCGCACCATACAAATCCCGCATCGTTGGAGTTGCCACCGTCGCACTTCGATATGAAATTATCTGGAACCAAGTTAAGGAATTTGTCGCTAGAAACAACAAGATATTTAAGCAGCCAGACGTACTGTGGAACTAATGGTCGAAGCTTTGTCACGCGTCACTGCAGAACGTTGTCGGGATAGAGAACGGTACGACATAAAAGAAGAGGAGAAAATGAGGCCCTTGGATGGCTTCGTGGATTCTGTCATGGATCGACTCGTCATCAACGTAGCAGATGACACTTCCATTAACGTATTCGTCGTATTCGGATGTGGAAGGGATTTAGAGATTACCTGACGAATCACTGTATGTAGTACCTTCAGAGACTTCAACACATAATTATATGACGAAATTCCTGCGATACGCTCGTAAGTCACACATAACTCAGACAGAAAAATTACCCTGTTCTTAAGTTAGGATTTTTTCTCACTTTTGTTTTAATTACGGTACCATGTTAGCTAAGGGCGAGGGTATGTTATACTCTCCTTCTAGTCCCCTAAGAAGCTGGCGGTATTGCTGGCGTTTTCCCGGATTCCGTTAAAAATTAAATGACGTTCGAAGCTGTACTGTTTCTCTGCTCGCCTCTTTCAACGTCTTAACTGTAACTGCTCACATCACTGCAGATTAGCTGAACCAGATGGCTGGCATGTATTGTCCAATCCACTAAATTACAGGCCTGTATCATTAACGTCGGTTTGCAGCAGGATTTTGGAATATATATTGTGTTCGAACATTATGAGTTACCTCGAAGAGAAGGTTCTATTGACAGCCGGCGCTACAGTCTGGAACCGCGCGACCGCTGCGGTCGCAGGGTCGAATCCTGCTTCGGGCATGGATATGTGTGATGTCCTTAGGTTAGTTAGGTTTAAGTAGTTCTAAGTTCTAGGGGACTGATGACCTCAGAATTTAAGTCCCATATTACTCAGAGCCATTTGAACCATTTTTCTATTGACACACGTCAACATACACTTAGAAAACATTGTGCTTCTGAAACACAACTGCTTCCTTACTCACACGAAGTACTGAGTGCTGCTAACAAGGGACTTCAGATTGCTTCAGTATTTCTAGATTTCCAGAACGCTTTTGACACTGTATCTCACAAGCGGATTGTAGTCAAATTGCGTGCTTATGGAATAACGTCTCAGTTATGTGGCTGTATTCGTGATTTTCTATCAGAGAGGTCACAATTCGTAATAACTGACGGAAAGTCATCGAGTAAAACGGAAGTGATTTCTGGTGCTTCCCAAGGTAGTATTATAGGCCCTCTGCTCTTCCTTATAAATATATAAACGATTTAGGAGACAATCTAAACAGCCGTCTTAGATTGTTTGCAGATGATGCTGTCATTTGTCGTCTCATAAACTCATCATAAGATCAAAACGAATTGTAAAACGATTTTAAAAAGATATCTGTGTGGTACGAAAATTGACAATTGACACTAAATAATGAAAAGTGTGAAGTCATCCACGTGATTGCTAAAAGGAATCAGTTGAACTTCGGTTACACGGTAAATCATTTCATTCTAACGGCCGTAAATTCAACTAAATACCTAGGGATTACAATTAATAACAACTTAAACTGTAAAGAACAGATAGAAAATGTTATGAACAAGGCGAACCAGACGTTTTTCGTTGCGGTGGAATCTTCTCACGAAATTTCAATCAACAACTTTCTCCTCCGAATGCTAAAATGTTTTGTTGACGCCGACCTCCATAGGGAGAAACGATCATCATAATAAAAAAAGTTAAATCAGAGCTCACACGGTAAGACATAGGAGTTCGCTTTTTCCGCGCGCTGTTAGAGATTGGAATAATACAGAATTATTGTGAAAGTAGTTCGATGAACCCTCTATCAGGCACATAATTGTGATTCACAGAGTATCCTTGTACTATCGATATAGATGTAAATGTGCCAGTAAAGCTGTTGTCCCGTATTACAGCTCACTCGACGCGCACGTAACGCACAGCATTAAGACGTATTCCTACTATCGTTCTTGACTGTACTAGAAACAGCTTAGCTTCGGCTTCACGTGAAACGAAATCGAATGACATACGTGACGAAGAATACATGATGTAATGCTTACATCGGGTTTACCCGTACGACGAACACAGTATAGAACAATGTAACTGGCTAGTATACAGGGTGAGTCACTAACTGTTGCCACCTAGAATAACTACGAAAGTATGAATGTAGCTGAAAAGATTGTGGGACAAAAGTTGCATGGGACAACTTGTTTTTTGTTGCTAAGTCGGGTGGCGACAGAGATATGAAGGTCAACTTTGTTTTCTTAAATGGGATACTATAGTTTGGTACTTATATTCTGATAGCGGCTATCGAGATGAATCCAATGATGTGGAACAGTAAAGTCTTTGAAGGTCAACGAAGGTCACAAAGGTGGCATGTACGTCCATTTATAGAAGGTGTTTGAAGTGATAACCATTGTTATCAATGCAGTACTGCACTCTTCTTATCAAGGATTGAGTGGTATTCCCTATCACATCGGCACTTATCGAAGCACATGCTCTGACGATTCTCTCTGACATATCTTTAGGTGTGGTTGGAACGTCTTTATAAACAATGTCTTTTACGAATCCCCAGAAGAAAAAATCCAGAAGCGTCAAGTCTGGCGAACGAGCCGTTCACAACACATCTCCTCCGCGAGCAATCGAAAGATTTGGGAATTGTCTCTGCAACTCATTTCTAGCCATCAGCGAAAAATGTGCCGGACATCCACCATGTTGTAGCACATTCTGTTCCTTGTTCCTAAAGGTATTTCCTCCAATAACAGACCTACCGTTTCTTGTAGGAATGTCGTGTACTTATTACCATAAAGATTTGCTTCGATGAAATAGAGGCCTATAATTCTGGCCTCCAGAATCCCACACAATACATTCACCAACCACGATTTTTGGTGTGCATCTTGCTACAGCCATCATGGATTTTCAGTTGCCCAATAATGCATGTTATGCAAATTAACATTTCCATTGTTCGTGAATGTAGCCTCGTCAGTTAATACACTCGAATTAATAGATGTGTCATCCCTCTGAATATGAAGTTCAGTCCATCGGCAGAATCACAATGCGACGCATACAATCCGTACCAGTACATTCTTGCTGGAGACTGATATGGTAAGGATGATATTTTTGGCGATGCAGAACAAGAACAACATTACTCGGGCTCATGCCAGATTCCTTTGCTATTTGACACGAACTAACACGAGGATCTCGAACCACAGTGCAAAAGTACCAACATCCATTTCCTGATTAGTAAGTTTCCTTGCCGGATATGTTTCTGATGCGTTAAAGATCCAGTTGTTCTTAGTTTATCATACACATATTTAAATGTGCGACGTGTAGGGTCAGTAGGTGAGGATATCTTTTAGCGTATATGTTTCTAGCTCTCACTGAATTTCTCAGGCATTCTCCGTAAATGAGAGGCATATCGAGTTGTTCTTCGAAGGAATACATCATTCAAATTCGCTTTATTCGACGATACTAGTCTTACCCTTATTAGTGTTGTGTTGTGAAACAGTCGAATGGTGTTTACATGTCAGTGGCACGTTGGATGGATACGCCCAATTGGACGAATATGTACTATTTTGACGATATACGAGATAGAATTGCCAGAGCATGTGCTTCAAAAACGATCACATGTGTGTGAAATCTTATGGGACGTAACTGCTAAGGTCATCAGTCTCTAAGCTTACACATTACTTAACCTAAATTATCCTAAGGACAAACACACACACACATGCTCGAGGGAGGACGCGAACCTCCGCCGGGATCAGCCGCACAGTCGCATGTGCTTCGATAAGTGCTGAAGTGATAAGCAACACCACTCAATCCTTGATAAGAAGATTGCAGCACTGCTCTGATACCAATGGTCATCACTTCGAACACCTTCTGTAAATGGACGTTCATGCCACCTTTTTCATCTTCGTTGACCTTCAAAGACCTTACTGTTACACATCATTGAATTAATCTCGATAGCCGCTATCAGAATATAAGGCCAAACTACAGCATCCCATTTAAGAAAACAAAGTTGATCTTCATATCTCCGTCGCGACGCGACCTAACAACAAAAAACCGACGTCATATTATGATCTCCGTTGTCCCATGCGACATTTGTCCCACAAACTTTTCAGCTACTATCATACTTACGGAGTTATTCTTGGAGTGACTCTTCTTGCAGGTTTTATCACTTTCGGTCTTAGGCTCCTTCCAGGTTATGTTACTGGTGGTACAGAGACAGGAGATCTGCGACATTCATTGATTGGAAATTTGTTGCCAGGGCTGTCTAAATTAGATTACAGACTATACGTCACTTCCTTTTCATAATGTAATACCAAGATCTATAGCATATTTAACCGTTCACACCACATTTTCCGACGCTTTAATACAACATGCTGCGCTAAAAATGACGCGGTTTCGGGAGATCTTTAATGTAGTGTATCATTTAAACTTCATATTTTCGTAATACACAAGTTAAACTTCGAGAAGCAAAAACACGAAATGTCAGTTTTGTAAACTCTTAGGAAAACATAGCTGCTACTCGGTTTGCTAGTGAGGTCTGCTGTGCAGCTACAGATTACAGGATTAGTAATGTCTTTCGATGAAATTCAACACAGAGGAAATTTCGATTTCAGATTGTGGACGAAAATTGCGTCTGTGCTGCAAAGTAAAATAGCACCTTAAAGAAAGCATAAACTGAATTATTTGTCAAAATGTGTAAAGATTTCTTCTGCAACAGATGAAGACACATGTTACTCGTATAGGCTACAGGTTAAGGTACAATTGGTGACGACAGTACACAGTGGAATGCAAAAGACAGTTCGAGGAAGTGACACATTTAACAGTAGTTTTAACATCCAAATTTTATACGCACGCGTATGGGTAAGAAAGAGAAGGTTGCTGTGCTTTCAACTACACATGGTGACGCCTCTGTTTGGCGCAGACGAATGCAGCGACACCCTTCTAATCGCTTGGCTGCCAGTTTCGGACGCCAGTCTGAGAAGACAGTGGCATAACAATGCCTTGCTACAAGTAGGGTACAAAAAATTACCTTTAACTGTCGCCAAGTGTGCTACCAAGAACAAGTATGCAGACCTTGGACTGCATACCAATTTTTTGTCTCTGTTAATGGTCCGTAAAATGTTGGGCTTTGCATGGAATAGCAAAATCGTGCGTGTTGGCTTACGTTTTGTATGCAAGGTGAACGTTAATAAAAGCGGCAAGCTGCCGGGACGGGTTTCTGACTGGAAATGGAAGTAAAAAAGACCTATAAACCTGTATCTGGAAATGGACGGTGTGCATGCAACAACAGAAAATCGTCCGAGAACATAGTATAGAGCTGCATCGCATCCACGTCACAACAGATGTACAAATGGCCGCCAAGGGATTGCAGCTGATATGGATAGTAGCGGTTGTCATGCAGGATACACAGAATCGTACTTTGGGTTACACCATGTTGGCGTGACACTTCCCTAGTGCTTGTACTACGGTTCGTCTCAATATTCTGTAGAACGTGTTTCTCCAAATGTGGTGTATGCACAATTCTCCGTCTCCCTGCACGTCCGTCTGTCTGCAAGGACACATGATCAAACAAATGTCCAAAAAGGGCTTGAAGTGTTATGTGCTGTAGTTGGTGTCTGTGAGGCTATTTATTTTGGTATTGACAACTGCTCTCGACCACTATCTTGGCTTGCTCCCGACATGAATACCGGACCATTCTGCTGCTTACAGTACGCTGCGGCAATCACACAGCCTGCAACACACAAGGAACACACGGCACGCGGTCAGATGGACTGTCGTTCGTCGGCGCAAACTACTGTGGCAGTGATGCATTTCTGGATGCATGTTCATAGGACTCTTTTTCCTCCCTTTCCAGTAAGGAATCAGTCCCTGCAGTCTGACGTTTTTATTAATGGTTTCCATGTAAAGGAAGGTAAAATAACGCATTTTTCATTCCGACATAACATTTTTACGATTGTTGTTTGTGCTAAGGTGATGTCATGTAAGGTGGAAGAAGGAGAAACGTCTACCAGACCGTTCCTGATTCAACAGCAAGAATTTCCGACCATCGAGACAACTGTTTATTGTTCCGCGATATTGCTGCTCGCGTTGGGCAGTATACCGCTACTGTCATGGAATCGATGGTTTCAGGAGGTCCACACTCTGTCCCATAAAGGATCGTAGCTGCCCCACGCCATTAGTGTTACAAGAGGACTAACACACTGTGATGGCGTATGCCTTCGCCAGCACACCGGTCCGCACTAGGAAACATTGTATAGTAGGCGCTGAACTAAGCGCGCCCACGGCAAGAGAAAACATACACGACCCCAGGGTACGCACCGATAACGCCCTCTGGGCAGCGTGCACATAGGCCGCGGCAGCCGACCCACTTGTCTCAATCTCAGTACCTGAGTACGTCGCATTGCACCTCAGTACGTTGCACTGTGCTCTAGATTTTCACAGAGATAGTCGTCGCCTCGCACCTTAGCCAGCTGTGAGGAAACATTAGTCATTATATATAGTTGTGATATGGAAACAGCCGGCCGCTCACACTACGACAGCGAATTTTACTGTGTTGAAACCAAGAGACGGTGAGAACATTTTCGGTTTAGATGCCTTTGATTTCTTTGGCCATAGCATCCAAGATAATGTACTTTCAGTCTCAGTCACTAGCTCAGGCACTATTCTAATTGGCGTCTGTCAGTTCACGTCATCGGATACGAGAGTGTATAGCGACGGAGTAGTGTTTATAGCAGGATTTGTACTTCACCAGCAGTAAGGCTAACGTAGACTAACACTGAAGAGCTTATACCATAGCAAATGGACGCTGTTAAAGTTTAGTAGGAGCTATCTGCTTAAGTAATTAAAGGACCCTGTTAATAAATGCGTGCAGCTGTGTTGTAGAAACAGGATACCAGCCACCAAACATTCTCTCCATTGATTCGTATGGTACTACACACTACAGTATACCACGCTGAACGTGCCAGCGAGCCTTCTGACTGCCTAAATGACAGAAATAACCATTGGGTACGACAGTTACTGTATACCAACATAATGCCTGACTGTTTAGTAGTGAACATTGTTCTGTTTGTGCATATATTAATTTAGGTAAAACTTTTTCAGAGACTGTTGTACATAAATTTTAACATTTACCATCTATTCGGAGAATGTCTGACATTTACACACTTTCGAGGTGTTACCGAGTCTGTAACGACAGAAAAAATGACGTGAGGAGGACACGCAGTCTGCAAGTGGTTGTTACAATGTATCACAGAAATGTGTGGTGAGCAACACAACTCTTTTTTAGTCCATAAACGCAAGTTGCCATGACCAACTGTTGCAGGGGTGTAGCAGTGACGTTGCTCCATGGCCAGTTTTCGATTGACGCAGCGCATATGTTTTCTCATGGTGGAGATGGAATAAACAAGAATACAATGATTTTGTTTGCGCTCGACAAAATTTGTGCGATTTTCCACTAAAGCGTGGTCTGTAGCACAAAGCTTATTCCAGATATCAGACATCCTCAAATGGAACACATTTGCAATTGTGTATTTTGCGTCACTTAATTTTCGTCTTACATTCTCCACAGTCTCACGAAACACAGTTTCGTTAAAGGCCATCTAATCCCAACAATCGGTCATTTCGCTTTTTCAGTGCTACTTTACAGCACCAAGACTGTGTACTCATCGTCCGCACTGACAAGAAGTTATGCATAGCCTTACCTTCTAGTATACATCAGGAAGACAGAACAAGTTGACAAATGTGAAATGATTGCAGCATCATAATTCTCAGACTCACCATACTCGCAGAACTACAGAAGAACTGAAAAAAAACCGTTAGCGCTGACGTAAATGAAATGCCTTGACTTTTTGAAGTATGCAGCCCGCAACATTAGACTTACATTCGCTCCGTTTCTGATCTCTAGCTTTTTTTATTTTTATTTTATTTTATTTTATTTTTTATTTTTTTTTCCAGCGTCGCAAGCATCCACACGGAAAGTGTTATGACATCCACGGCAAGACGAACTGCCAACACTGCGCCAGTTGTTGCGGCAGCGGGGAGAGGTCCATCGATTGTGTTGCACCCAACACTAAAACTGGAGGTTGAATTGGTACCACTGCGTCGGCATGCAGCATCAGGATAGGTGTATCCATGTGTGGAGTCTCCAAGGACAACGGGTGTTGCCAAATTGCGTTTGTCAGTATCATATGGGTACATGGACATAGAACATGGTGTGATAACATTGGGTGCTGTTGGGTACACTACGCAGTCATCTACAGTTCTCGTAGCTGTAATTTGAACTGCAGACAGCTTTACTCTATGATGGTCCAGATGTCTAGTAGTGATGGTAGTCAATTATTTACAAGTTCAGCACCGTGATAATAACGACATATCGGAACATCTGAACAGCGTTTTAAGTCTATGTGTTGCGTTCTGTTGTCCATTTCATGTTTTTGACTTTATGTGGATTAAAATGGGACGTCATGTATGCAGAGCATTCGAGAAGGAACAGTGTCTCGTGTTCTACTTATTTTTATTTTAAAACATTGAAATATTTTTGGAACTATAGATTAAAATGTGTGTAATACACTCACCTCTAGATGAATGTAACAAAAATTAGTTATGAAATGGATTCAAGTATTGTGAATTTCTATTAGCATTAGCTACTTGTGACAAATGAAAATTTGTGCCAGACTGAGATTCGAACCCAAATTTCCTACTTGTAAAGAGCGATCGCGTTAACGACAATTCCTATGATCGCATATTCGTGAACTAAGCACAGAAAGACAAAATGTTATTTTGTATCGTCATTTTAGTCCCCTGAGGTTTGATTATATCATTAATGGCGATAGTGTCTATGTTTATACAGTAATAAATGGTGCTATAGCATAAAGGCAGCCAAAAATTACTTAATATTTTCACATTTCTTGTTTTTCATTATATAATAAGTTTCCATGCATCTACTGAAATTTTAGTAGATTTTTCACAGAAACGCACAATATCGCAATTATCTTATATATTTTCAGTTCTGAGGAGCACATTAATTATTTGTATTTCAATAGGAACAAAGATTCATTATGAAAATATTGTTTTACAGAGTTTAAGGTGTACAGATTTTTCTCCTAAACATGGAAACAGTGCCAGCAAGTGAATAGTTGCCCACTCCTGTACAAATTTTGTTTTTGATTTCTAAATAGTTATACTGAGAACAGAGCCTACCATAAAACAAAGTTCTTAGGAAATCTGGTGAAACTTGGATTGTTCTTCTTTGAGCAGTTATGGCCACTACATATTTCTTGTTTTTCTAGTACAATGTCACTTCTCACGATTATTAAGCCTTGGCAAGAGTAAATAATTGCAGTAATAAATGACTGGAGAACAACATGGCTGAATAAAATTGAGGATGATGATATTCATCAAAAAGTCGTTATCAGCAAGCTTGATATGAAACTATGTATTATAGAAACGCCAAAACCACATCTGTCAATCATTTTATGGTACAAATTTTTCATTACCGTATGTGGATGTGAGACAAGATCTTATGTACATACACTGTCTACCAAAAGAATGGGATATTAACAATTTAATTCTAATATCATTGTTTCAATTTCATAGTTCAGTAGTGAGTTGAAAATGTGCTACTATATACAAAAGCCAATGTCATGACTGACTATCTCATCATCGTCCAGCCCAAACTGGTGTGGACATAAACCTGAAATTGGAATACGGTTTTGAAGTTATTGTTTAATAAGAGACTTTTGGGAATTACACCCCAAAGGGGGTGAAACAGGGGATGACAGGCTTTTTGAAAAGGTGTTGCTGATAAGGCAATATTGTAGAGAGACCTACTGAAATTAGTATTTGGTTTCTCTGTCAGAAATGAATAAATACTTTTTCAGCGTTTTTGCAAATTTAATGCTTTTGGGGGGAGAAGTAGTGAGTATTTGGCTTCTCTGCTCGAAATAAGATATACATGTTTCGCTGTTTTTGGAAATTCAACCCTTAAGGTGGTGAAATAGGGATTAAAAACTTTTTAGGAAAAGTAATAGTAAAAACTTTCGAAACTAAGTCTATAAAAGCTGGTGTTTCATTTCTCAGTTATAAATAAAGAAATATGTGTCAGGGGTTGAAATTTTCTTTGGAAGTATCACCACAAGAACGCCAAAGGCATGATTACCAAAAATATGGGAGTGCCAGATTCCAGAATAGCTTTTTGGTTGGAAGCACATTCAAAATATACCATGTTCTATAGTCTTCATTAGCGTGAAAAATGTAGGAGGTGTTACAATTTGTGAAAAACATAAAAATTCCATAAAGAGAAAAATGTGTGCAGACCATGAAGTCCACACGAGCAAAGCAAGCTAGTGGTAACACATATTGAAAACAGTGTAGTGTACATCTGCTCCAGTCTTTCAGAAATTTCACTTGAAATATGTCTGAATGCGAAACATGTCTTGCGTGCGCACTCTTGGTTGAAATGCTTGCTAAAAAATTTTAGAACACACTAAAAACAAGCACTTTATATCAAAATGTAATACAGATGAAATCAAGAACTTAAGAAGTTAAAACTCACATTAACGGTTTCTGGTATAAAGTCCCATCACTACAGCTAGATAGAATGCTGCACTGCCAATGTCATTACTAATTACTGTTTCTCTTTTCATGTGAAACATCCTAAAATTTTTCAAGCTGTACTGTCATTTCGGGAGGCAAAGTGTCACGAAAAATATAAATATATATGTTGCCGTAACAAGCTGACTTATTTTACAAACTTTCATTTGCTACGCAAACTGATTTTTTTCAGAATTACGGCAAGTTTTCTTTAGGTGAGTTACAAAACCTTTAAATTTTAATAACTGTTACAGAACATTAAGTACAGTCCAAATCTAACTTATTGTTAGCCAGTTTTACATTGTTATAGTCCATTCACAGCACTGTGATGCGGCTTGTGGCTGTAGAGATATGCTTAAGATAGGATTTAGTTGTACCAGTTGATCAAAAAGTCAGTATAAATTTGAAAACTTAATAAACCACGGAATAATGTAGATAGAGAGGTAAAAATTGACACTCGTGCTTGGAATGACATGGGGTTTTATTAGAACTAAAAAGAACCAAAGTATTGCTAGACGCGTGAAAGATCTCTTGCTCGTGTCGTTTGCTGATGATCGTGTGCTCAGCCGCCACTTTCATCATGCTTGGCCTCCCAGGTCACCAGACTTCAGTCCGTGCGATTATTGGCTTTGGGGTCACCTGAAGTCGCAAGTGTATCGTGATGGGCCGACATCTCTAGGGATGCTGAAAGACAACATCCGACGCCAATGCCTCACTATAACTCCGGACATGCTTTACAGTGCTGTTCACAACATTATTCCTCGACTACAGGTATTGTCGAGGAATGATGGAGGACATATTGAGCATTTCCTGTAAAGAACATCATCTTTGCTTTGTCTTACTTTGTCATGCTAATTATTGCTATTCTGATCAGATGAAGCGCCATCTGTCGGCCATTTTTTGAACTTTTGTATTTTTTTGTTTCTAATAAAACCCCATGTTATTCCAAGCATGTGTATCAATTTGTACCTCTCTATCTACATTATTCCGTGATTTACGCAGCTTTCCAATTTATGCTGGCTTTTTGATCACCCGGTACTTTCCTTCTACCAAAGAAGTAGAGAAATATTGAGTGGATCCTTATGATACTGAAATCTATCAATTCAAGTTAATTGAGAAGAATGTTGACACAGGTGCAACAATCAGAGCTTGAATGGTACTCCAGAATAAGTGAATGTGTTTGTGCATATTCTGTACGTATAGGTATTCTGTGTGAGGTATGGAAATATTAGAAAACAATTGTCACTTAGCTATTGGTGCAGTTAAAATTTTGATAGGTGACTTAGAGAGACTCTTGATACAAGTTCGTGTGATGACTGTTACTATTCGCAGGATTGGAAAGTCACTTACGACTAAGAGAACTGTTTCACTACTACTAAGTAGGCCAAAGTAGTAGCTACAACAGATCTGAAGCTATGAAGGTTTACGTCAAAAAACCCAGAGGCAGAAAATCGCAACATTTCCAGAGGAAGATCGAACACACCCACCGCGTTGCTCCTTTTGAGCAACACCCGCACTCTCGCCGCAGTGTGTTCCGTCTCGACAGCTCGCTCCACTGCAGAAGAACACGCCCAGCACATGAAGAGCAGGTGGCTGAGAGCGAGCACCAGAAGGAAACACATGTGCGAAATTGTCTCTCTCCTAAAATTCGGCGCTACTCTTGGTGTATCGTTTACCACCGTGATCACATACATCAGAAAGACTGTGATGGTAGCGTAGTGCAGGAAACCAAATAGCAAAGCAGGGCCGAAGTGTTGTGAGCAGAGGAGCCCCGTTCTATGCAGGAGCATCCTGGCGCGCTGCAGCTTCCGCAGACTGTCCCCAGCTGACGCTGACAGTATCGGTGGCACTGCTCGTGTCAGCGTCTCATCCAGGTCGGCGTCAGAGGCGACTGGTGGCTGGACACACTTCAACATCAGCGCCCTGACGGCACCCAGCCTGTGTCTCACAGTCAACACTATTCCCAGGAACTGTGAGTGCCACAGCAGGGAGTAGGCCGTCAGCCAGAAGAATGTCAAACCTCTCAGCTGAAAAACTCCTCCAAATGCACTGCACGCCGTAGGAATCGCAGCGACAAGCGTAATAATTCCCGACGAGACCATTGCCAGGATCCGGGTTCGAGCATGGATTCTTCTCATGCGGAGGTCATCATGGCGCGTCAGTAAGAAGTCCACCAAGGCGAAGTGATCGATTATTTCATTTAGATACCAGTTCCCTGTTATTAATGAAGTAAGTACCATCGTAGCTGGTTCTATCCAAGCAAGCCACATAATTAACTTGTACAAGTGGCCGGCTGCTGGCACCGTGTGAAGGTTAGGATGTGTGCAACCACCTCCATAGCTGCATGATGTACCAAGCACTGTGATTACAACTAGCCACGATAACGACACGATGAAACTAGTTATCTTGCTGTGTTGACTTTTGGAGAGAACTGGCGCCGGTACTGTGCTTTGAAACGTAACTGGAGCTAGACCACATATTTGGCTGACAACATACAGTGGCCTGATGGCATGTCTGAAGTCACAGTCTTTGTGTACAATGTAGATGTCAGACATTTTCTGCAGAATTACTTTCATCCAGTAGTACCCAATATATGTTTCTGACTTCGAATAACAACAATGTAGCAGCAAAACAATAGCTCCACTTTCACTTTGTTATCACAAAAATCTGGTCTCCTTTTCTCAGTTTTTTTACTGTCGCATCCTAGTAATGTATAAATAAAGCACGAAATACTTTCAAAGGGTGTTCATCATACCCAAGAATGTAATGTTTTAATATAGCAATATTATGTGAAGCAGACCACCTCTAAAGGATCTATCAGCCGTACTGTAGTACTGTACTGCATTCTGAAGTGGTCATACTGTCTCATGCAGTATCGATCGTCAGCAAGCCGTTTCCATTAAGAAAATTACCTGTCACTCACTAGTGAATATTGTCATCACGCAAAGCACTGAACGTAATTGTCATATTGGGCATACGGAGGAGCTGCTAATTTATCATTTACGTATTTATAAATTTGCTCTTAATTATTATGCAAATTATGGGTTGAAATTCCGGTTTCTTCTCTGATAGAGTTGAGTACAACGGTTTCTAAAACAGCTTTCATTTAACCCCCGTTCAATAACATCCATATCGGATGTGCTCCTTACGTTGAATTGTGACGAAAGATTAGTCACCTATCAACATCAATTACAAAGTAGCATGTCACAGTCTTCAAGAAGACTCGCGTGGAAACATTGTTAAGTGTGTCGTTTCTTCTGAGGTAGCTCATTCCATTCCAGTGAGTCGTACTGAAAAATACGCAACTTTAAGATGTAACGCAGTGTCTCGGTGAGATTTAAAGAGCGAAGAGAAGTTAGCTTCATTCTGGTAACACATCGTTTTTGAACATGTGTAATCAAGTGCTGTGATATCTGCGAGGTATGTATCCAGTAAAACTGTAGTAATGAAACATTAAAAATATAACATAACAGTATTCTATAACGATGTGTCGACGTTTACTATGTTTCATTTTTTATATGGAAAATTATATAACGTAACAGTTTGATCTAGTAACTCGCTTCTGTTTAATTATTACGCTTATCTTAAAACATTTGTTGAAACGAGAACTAAATGTGCTTCACACTGAGCCATATGAACGGCGCGACGCGAACACATTGGCGATTCTGTAAGGACCTTGTGTGTAAAGTCTGAGACTTGCCTTAGAAGGACGAAAGCTGCTAGACCTCAATAGTTATTCTTGTTTGAATATTACGCCAAAGGCTGTTGCAAACGAGGCGTACTAAATGTCATACAGATTTAAGGAATTTCGTAACTATATGTCCCATCATCCGAAACAGCTTTGGGCTTCAACATAAATGTGCTGGCCCTGAAGCGCAAAATTTAGAAAGACGGCTCGGAAGCTGCTGTGAGACTTGGCTGTAATCACTACTTGGTTACTGATACTTTAATCTGAGAAGTAACACATTTGAAGGTAAAATAAAACAGGTAATGTCATAATGAGAGATTTCATGCATACTAAGCTCTGTAAGCTTAACATGTGGGGTAAACTAAAATCTATAGCTAATTTGGTCTGTAGGCCGCCACTTAGCCACAGACGTAACTGAAAAATGAGGAGTAAACTGGCACACTGGTAGTTATACATCTTAGTACATAATAAATTTCGAAGAAACACATCAAAGTACATAAAGAAAGAAAAGTTTTGGGAAGAGCCAGAGATTAAAAATTCATGTGAATCAGTTCCGAATGTTTCCTTAGAAAATGACGAAAATTGTACAAAAGACCAAGCGTGATCATCTTGAAGATTTCAGAAGAGACATTTCTCGTTATCGACATGAATCAGCTGTTGATTGAGTGATCATCATGAAATAAAGGGATACAAAGGTGTATAGAATATTCAACATGTTCAGTAAACTCGATAAACAAAACGACGACTATTTTCACTAAAATTCTGTAGGTTTCACTTCTGTGTTTTAATATGCAGTAGCCGGCCCGGTGGGCGTGCGGTTCTAGGCGCATCAGTCCGGAACCGCGAGACTGCTACGGTCGCAAGTTCGAATCCTGCCTCGGGCATGGATGTGTGTCATGTCCTTAGGTTAGTCAGGTTTAAGTAGTTCTAAGTTCTAGGGGACTGATGACCTTAGTTGTTAAGTCCCATAGTGCTCAGAGCCATTTGAATATGCAGTAACTGAAATACTGCTTTACTGCAGTGGCTTTGCTTACGGTATTACTTATTTATACTGGAGTGGAAACTCCGGTTAGTTCCTAAGATCACTGATGTGTGGTGTTTCGCGCCACTGCAACGTGGGAGAGGCGAAACATTTGTTCGTCCTCGCTATCAGACAGACGAGATTCGAATGCATAAAATGTCACAAACAGTTATGCGAAGTATTGCGTTCTGGTAGATATTTGTGTTGTATAGGGCGCTGTGGTGTTCGTGTTTCGTGTAAATGTGGGACGGAGCGCGTCTTCAGCGCTCGCAGAGTCAGAGGCCACGCTGAGATGGAAATGTCTTTTCGGACGCTTTTATAGACGTTCCGTGAATGAATCAGCCGGCCTAGAAGGATGCCGGCTTCCACGGGAGAAATATTAAGAGAACAATGTAATCAAGTTCTCAGAAATTAAGCTCAGTCCGGTCGAATCCTCCGAGAGAGCAGATAGAATTACATTGCCCACCTGCAATGTGACATTTGTACAAACTAGAAGAAGAATATATTATGGATGGCAAATTTTGAAGAGCTATTTGATTTAAAAAGCAAGCTGTAGTGCAGAACTGTATAACGAATTTTAGATGAAAAAGACTGTTTGCCTGGAATATACGCAAGGTGACGTCGACATCCGTAACAGATCCATGTAAATGGATACATAAAGCGAGCCTCACAAAATACACAGTCTACCTAAGGGAAAAATCAAGTCAGGCGAAAATATTACAGTTTTGGTGACCTATGCGTCGATCGAAGTGTGATAAAGAAAGCAACAAAATACAGTTAATAAAGAGAAAGAGAGGTGATTTAGAAAAGAAACTTCTTTAGAATCGATGACAGGATGTTGTAGTTTTATAGATTATGAATGAATCAATTGTTTATCCTTGGACGTGACAACTTTTTGAGACGTTTTGTGGACAAATAAAATGTATAAATTGAGAGATAATCTATATTTGTAGTACTGATCAATGTTAAACGAGCAGTCTTCCGTCTATAGTACGAGATATATAGATTTCAAAGAGAAAATGAGGACTATTATGAAAGTGTCTTTCGTATCCACGAGCAACCGGCATAAAGAATTGAAATCAAAGAAATTTTTCCATGAGTGCTTGTAGTCCAGCTTGAATTTTTGAAGCAACAACATCGTTTTTCAGAGCAGCAGCAACGACGGTCATTATTTTTAGAGAGACCTGGACATCACGTAGCTATGCTCCACCAAACTCACGAGACGCGAAGCGGATGGGCGATGGGCAGGCTGTACTATTCACATCGACTTAGCTAACCACTGATGGGTTTGGCAATTCCTATTTGGGTAAATCTAGAATACGGTGAGACTAGTTAATAGTACAATACATCGGTGATTATTGATGGAAAAGTGATGTGTGTTTTTGTGACGAAATGGGGACCGAGTAATTGTTGGTTGTTATATTTAATTCATTTGAACCTGATGCCAATAATAACTAGGAAACTGGATGAGCAGTTTCAAGAAATTCTGAAAGAGTTTAGACAACTATTATATGCTAAAATAGTGCATATACACGCTGAATTTATGTTAGATGGTGAGCAATGTAATAGTAAATAAGATCAGAATAATGCAAACATAGAGGAACATACTGCCAGGTCCAGAGTGGAATAGAATCAAATAATAAAATACTACTGAATTATGTCAAAATGTATATGACTCATGGAAAAACTGCGTTCTGATTTAGAAACATAGTGTAACATAGGAATGGCTACGAGGATTGGAAGTAACCAGTTATGTCGAACGACTGAAGTTTGACCTGTCACTAAAATCATCGGATTTTACAGTTTAAAGAGGCAAATGTTCATAAATTTACAGACAAGCACAAATGTTTTAATGTCTTACACACAGTGAAAATTTCTGAGGGGCTTCTACGTCAAGAATTTCCTTGTAGGAGCTGGAGGAGCCAGCTAGTAATCTGGTTTAGCAAAAGATAAAGAAAAGAATCGGTTCGTCAGTGGATCCACTTCATCTTCACTTAGAAAATATGAAATGAAAATTTAGGAAATTATGGTATGAACTGGCGAAAATCAAGAACAGTGTTGTTAATCGTAGGCGAATAAGTTGTTTAAAATACACCTGAATTCCGTACCAACGTTACCAATCAAATCTCCAGGTTTAAACTGGATGAAATAGACATCCTATGCATTTTAGGAGCGTTTAGGAAGTCCTTACCTAAACGCTGGGACGGCAGCATAAAGCTGATTTAATGTGAATTATCTCGAAGGTGATGCAGCTGAGTGGAGAACAGCTCACGCAGAGGAACTTAATTATTGACTTTGTGGAAACTAGAGTAAATGAACAGAGAGAGGCACAGTGTAACAAACTATAAATGTAAATGACAGAGGAAATAAATTTATAGATTAGGAGTGCACTGTGAATCGACAAGCCATGGAACTACAGCGGTCCCAATAAGCTTGAACCACCAACCGTCTGATCGAGAAGAACTACGACACTTTCGAGTTTTCATTGACTTTTTTCCCTAGCCTGTATCAAGAAACGTTCCAGCACATTTATGATACAAATCCAGCTGGGTAAATTCAACAATCGTCCCTGTTGATTTTCTTCACAACTTTGGTGTGTGGTTTGAAAGAACATGAGCCTCCCAAACACAGCATTTTATGTCACAAGTGAGCCTATGCTGGCTACTTACAGGCGGATACACTCAGGGTTTTGTACGTTGGAGTTCTTAGCCCAGTGCTGGAACTGGACATGTCAGCAGAGAGGCATATTAGCAGAGAGACACGCACTTATGACAGTGCAGTGTCCTATCTTAGAGGAAGAAGAGACCTTCCTGAGGTAAATCTTTGTACTACACGACTTAACACCAGTGCGGCCCCCTGACATCATCCAAGATGGCGGCCATGTCGTCAGCTGATGACACGAGTACTGTCATCCAAGATGGCGGCCGTGACGTCAGCTGATGACGTGATTAACGTTATCCAAGGTGGCGGCTTTTGGCGAGAATGTGTCACCCCCCCCCCCCCCCCCCCGTTGGGAAGTTTGAATTTTGGCGGGAAATTGAATTATGTGCTTCTACGTGTCCCCCTCCTTTCGACTTTATGCATGTTAGTGCGTCATCCTCTTGGAAAATGGGCAGGCATGTTGATATTTGGAGGGATTTTTTTTCTCCTCTCACGTGGCCAGAATTGGTCGCATACATGCATACATTCAATCCTTTGCTTAGTTGTCATTGTGGAACCATCGTGATGTGTTCTATCATCGAGATGAATGTGAAGGATAGAGCAGGTTTCAATAGCTGCAATACATGTACACATTCGAAGGAGGACTATAGCCACAGTTCACTACATGAGGTATGGAAGAGTATGATGTTGGTAGAGTGTAGGAGAAAGAAGCAGAAGAATTCAGTTCATCAGATTGCGACAGTGCAGAGAGATGGAGCCAAGATGCATGTTGAGACCAATAAATGCTCATGTGCATGTGCAAACTGTTGCGATATTCAACACGAAGCATTCACTCTCCCAAAACGGAAGAGGTGGGCAGTTGATGTAAATTCGCTTCAGTGGGAGCATATTTGTATATGCGATATATATCACTGAAGAGCAGCTGCTCATCCCCATCCTCGTGGCTGTTCGGAATGTGTTACATCGAGGAGCTATTGTGTCTGATGGGATGAGTTGAACAGCCTTGTTGCCTGTAAGTATACAGCCAAGAACTGCACCCATAGCCTCCTACATGTAGAATGGAAGCGAGCGTTAAAGCTTGAACATACGATGACGAAGAATATGGTCCTCCAAATAAATGCTTCGCATCGAGATGCATTAAAGGTGCATTACACGACATATGCACTTATCTGTCTCTGCTGGAACTGTCTGTCATTTATAAAACCTACATATAAGCTCCCACCCCACAAGAGACAACTGCCTGTGATCCAGCAGACCACTGAGCTAGTTCGCGAGTTCAACACTAGAGGGTGCTGCAATAGGTCACATGATCATGCAGTTCAACCAGTAGGAGCATAGCATCATGATGATGTAGGCATAAAGTGAGCCCAGCAGCTGCTAAAAATCTATCGTCGTCAGTCAGTCACTCAGCCAGGATGATGTAGCGCCACTTAGCCCAGCAGAACAGGAGGAGGAAGTAGCAGAAAAGTAAATATCTACTTTGCTCTATTATTATTATTATTATTATTATTATTATTATTTCTGTAGCAGCAATATATGATGCTGATGATTATTCTTCTCTCTCCACCAAAGGTATCCATAGAATCCCCCTCCAGCCTGTAGGGATCAGCACGTGTCAGCAAGATCCAACCTGCCGCCACAAGCAAGTTCCACCCCATCAGGAGCCACACCCATGGCGCTGGCAAGATCCAACCTGCCAAGACTGGCAAGTTCCATCCCATTGGGTCCCACACACGCGGTGGCAGCAAACTCCAGCCTGTTGGAGTCGGCAGGTTCCAACCCACAGGGATCCACATCTGTGGCATCGGCAGATCCTCTTATGCAGCTTCTCATCATGGTGGATCAGGATAATGATACTATTGTCTGTGCTGCTCAATTCTGTCGACAGTGCAACATCGTACTGGGCCCCATCGTATGCACTGCCCATTGCACCAAGTGCAAGAGACATTCCAGCATCAGTGCAAGAACAGATGGTTAATCATGCTGGTGTGGATGTTGAGCATGATGGTGACTGTCAGCTGTGATAGTACTCGAAAATATGCCAAAAAATATTAAAGTGCGTTTATCAGACTATGAGTGGGATGAACTCCCTCTCGCAAAAGCTTACATCAAGAGGCATATGACTATAGAATTTGTTCTGGCCCAATCTTACCAGGACATATACTGTGGAGGCCTAACTGTGAGTATATTATCAATGTATGATGATGCTACACTAAAAGTGCCGATGGGCAGAGTATTTACATGCAGCACTGAAAGGTTGATAACTTGTTCAATCTGCACTCAGTGATAACTACGACGATGTTCAAGCTGTATACATTGATATCATGAACTGGTTTCGCACATGCAGTATTCACGTAGAAGATACAGATCACTGTTTTAGTACCTGTATAAGTACAGTGCCGAAGCCTCACGCTATTCGTTGAATAGGCGTGGAAAATATTGAAATTAAATATACTAATGGAATACCAGACCACTGCAATACACCGATAACATTATGGGATATACGTGCAGAATTTGAGGGATATATGTAGCAGCTATTTTCCAAATACTGAACTGCTGCTGCACCGATTTAAAAAAAAGTGAGCAAGTGATTTTTTGATGGTAATAATGCTATGTGTAATTGTCAGTGGTGATAAAGATATCTTCTATCTCTAATTTGTGTTTGTGTTATTTCTCTAGAAAAAATGACCCTTCATATAATGTCGCATGTGATTACACACATTTTCTTTCTTTATATAAAAGCGTGTTGCAAGCCACGACCTAACAGAGTAGGTATCACGGCAGGATGAATGAAGTACCCTCTCCAAAAGGACTTTCTTGTAGGTGACTGGTCCTGTGATAATGAAGATCCAGAGAAGAAGAGTAAGAAGAATGGAGTGCTCCTTCCCAACAGCATACGGGCTATAATTGTAGGTCCCTCCAACAGTGGCAAGACAGATCTTCTCATGGCTGTGCTAACAGACATTGATGGAGTTCACTTCGAGCATGTCTACATATTCTCCAAAACACTACTTGAACCCAAGTGTCAGTTACTGCAGAGATTATTAGATGGTGTAACATACAGGGCATTCAGTGAAAGCGAAGATATCCCTCCACCCAAAGAAGTAAAACCAAAAACGGTCTTCATATTTGATGATGTAACTGTTGAAAACCAGAACCAGATCCGCATATATTTCTGCTTTGGTTGTCATATGGGTGTTGACATATTTTATCTGAGTCAAACATATTCCAGGATCCCGAAACAGTTGGTTAAGAATAACGCCAACCTCATTATAGCATTCAAACAAGACTATCTCAATTTAAAACACATTTACCAGGCTCATGTGGGGACTGACATGTCGAACAATGAATTTGTAAAGATATGTGGAGATTGCTGGAATCACTCACAGTATGGGTTTCTCATTATTGATGAAACTCAGAAACTGAATGATGGTAGGTACAGTCGGAACTTCCAGGAGTTTTTCCATATACAATCGTACAAAATAGGTGAATGCATCGGTATACTCTACACCGTGGACAAGTTCGCACACATGTCGGGCACTCAGTCTGAGATGTTAGGTTTACATAGACAAAATTCTCGCATATATACTGATGCGAAATTTCAACTTCTTGAGGGAAGACTCAACATACTCGGTAAGGATGTAAGGGAATTAAGAGAAAATTAGAAAGTTTATGCGATCGACCAACACTGGATAGAGACAAGAATTAGCGCAACTGAGACGAAAATAGCAGCTGAGGCTCTTATTATTGAGGTGGAGGGGAGGAGGATCTGGGAAAGAAGAAGAAGAACAACAACAGCAAAGCATATATAAAGTCTTGCGATATACAGAGCTCCAATTAGTGTACGTCGTTATGTCGACTAAACATAAAGTCATTCATGCGCATAAAGCTGTTCGAGAGAAATTACGTTTGTTGTGGATGGGGAATATGGAGTGGGAGCAAACACTAAGAGAGACATTTAAACCTGTTACAGAATCTATCAGAAAGCTAGCATCATGAGATGATGACAATTTTGAGAATGATCCAGATGCTGACTTTACTAATCAGTACACTACAAGGGTAGATTGACCATTCGGTGTCAGCAAGGAGAGACCGTACATGCTTAGCTATCAATCTATAAGTGTAACCGATAGCGCTATACGGATTGGGGATAAAGAGTTGAAAAGAACATCTGGCTTAATGAAACTCATTTTCGTAAGAGCGTCAAAAAACTTAAAATACTCTGTCAGTGATCGCAAGGTGTATGGACAAATACTACAGTTGACCGAAGTATATAAGAATGCAAATGGAACACTGAAAAACCCACGTATACAGGTTGGTCCATTGATGGTGACCGGACCAAATATCTCACGAAATAAGCATCAAACTAAAAAAGTACAAAGAACGAAACTCGTCTAGCTTGAGGGGAGAAACCAGATGGCACTATGGTTGGCACGCTAGATGGCGCTGCCATAGGTCAAATGGATATCAACTGCGTTCCGCCGCCTCAGCCCACGACTCCACCGACGGCGCCTCCGCCGGGGGCGCTCTTGCCGCCGCCGTCGCGGCCAGTCCGGAGTGAGTTACAGTTGTAGAGACAATGGGAAGAACAGACTTGATAATATATTCCTTCATGAAGGATCCTCCCTAGCAGAACACTTTCAGATCTCTGCCGTTGTACATCAATACACTGCCCATACAATCAGAAAGCTGGAAAATCTGAAACGTCTCTGAAAAGTAATTATCACCAGAGGATACAGCCTTTTATTCATCAATCATAGGATACTCCCAATCTGAAGTAACAGCGATGGAATCAGGAAAAGAAGAAGAAATAACATAATGAAAGGAAAATAAGTTCTTTTTCATTATAGAAGAAATTGTATACATTTTCTTTTATTTCTGTTGTGTACATAGTTCCGCGTAGTCAGCGTGTACACAAGTTTCCCACTAGAGTGCGCCCCGCTAAGCACAACAGCGCAGGTGCAGCACTCGTCCGTCTTCGCACTACGAGATGGCGCTGCCATAGAGGCGGACCAAATTCTGCTTCCGCCGATCCGTGTAATAACATGTAACGCAGCCAATAAGATTGCTGCTAATGTAGAACCTTTTCTCCTCGCGGATCACACTCGCGCAGTGATACATGAACGCGCGAGGTATTATAACGAGTGTACAGACCTCCAATTAGTCAGTCTTCATTTGCCTGCACCAGTCTGTACCAGTCTGCATTAGTCTGTACCAATGTGTACGAGTACTACATTTGTCTGTAGCAGTCTATAGTCAAGTTTCAGTCTGCGCCTAATAAGATTACCATATTCCTGTACATAGCCATGAAGATAACTGTATAGACACTTTTGTCAAGTATCAGAGATATATGTGGGAATAAGATTAATGTAACAATACCAAAGGAACTTCAGATTGTCAATTGTAAATAGCATCCAGAACCAAGTTAAGTAATTTTTATCCTTGTTATTATTTTAATAAATGCGTGTGAAAATTAATCAAGTTCTGTTTAAAGTTGGTCACCGTCAATCTGCTACTCTAAACGTGCAAGTGGCATTTCTATCGTCTGACCTAACGGCAGAAGATAAACACGCCACGATAAGACTACAAGACATATTGCTGACACTCGCCTAGTCGTTAGAGCAACAACTCAAATAATCTGATGGTGTGTGTACTGTAGGTCTTACAGTACGCACACCAAAATTTCCAAAGTTTATGAGATTTTGTTCATACATTCAGCGTCATAAACCATGTTAGGTTGTGGAAAAAGATAATTAACAATAATTTTTCTCTCAACAATGTCTATCTTTTACCCTGCATTGAAAAACATCGCAAGTCCATGACTATAAATTAATCTGAAACTTGCAGGGAATATAAAAGTCAGCAGTTCACAAGTGATGATCGAAAATTACTTCTATACAGCAAAACCATCTCCAGTTATAATGTTTTTTGCCTCTCTTCAAGTATTTTATTCAATGTTTCTCTATTCAGGAGTTCACGTGCAGACAATGTGGTGATATAGGAAGACAATGAGAAGAAGTAGGTGAACTATGAAATACCTGGCAGATGATACCTGAGGAAGCAGGCATGGAAATAAGCTTAACAAAAAGTCAGGTAACGAAAATTAGCAGGAAAAATGAAAAATGAGGGAAGTTGCAATAGAAAATTATTATAGAAACAGTTGCTTTCAAACAGCTAACAAGCAAAGAAAAAATAAAAGAAGAAACTTTGGAGAGGACAGAAAATGGCTCAAAACACATAGTTAAGAATATGAAAGAAAACGTCATGACATATAAATCATATTATCTACAAATTTGGACCTTTAGATCAGAGTACTGGGCTGGAAGAAAGAAAGATCTGTGCTGTGAAAGAAAAGAGAACACTGGAAGAGGCTTTGTGAGTGTTTTCAAGTATAGGAATAAGTAGGTGAAAGGCATAAGATTGTTGACAGTAATATATATATATATATATATATATATATATATATATATATATATATATATATATATATATATATAAAAACAGGGTGTCCCAGCTATCTTGTCCACCCAAAATATCTCTGGAACAATAACAGCTATTGGAAAACGACTTTCACCGGTATCAATGTAGGGCTGGGGCTCATGAATATACATATTTGGAAACATTCTAAAACGAAAGCATATATCTTTTTTAACACAAACTTATGTTTTTTTAAATGTACCTCCTATATTTTTTCTTCAGCAATCCATAGCATGACAAAGCACATACACAATGGCGTTGATTGCATCGCAATATTCCCGTTACATCCCGAGATACTGAGACGCAAAGTTGACGCTTGAAACACCCGACATGCGCTGCTAGCGCACGTCCTGAGGCTCAGGCGTGAACCCCATGCTGCCCGTAATCACGATGTGATTCACACGTGTAATCACACCTCCATACTTATCAAGAGGTCCGAAACGAATAATACGGTCTGCTGCCATCAACTCTCATAAGCACATAATGATTTCGCTCTTGCACGTTTTACGTATCTACGTACACAATATTAACCAGTACCGATCGGCGTACACCCGTCAGGTTGTCTTACTTATCCTTCACACCCAAAATAAGGTTTATCTATATGACCCATTGTGCCTGTCGCGCAGGGCCTGGCTCTACCTAGTCAAGTGTCCAACGTAGGTCCTACTACTGCCGCAGTTACCACTTCGCCTTGTTTATGATTTGCGACCCATGCAAACTCCTGTACTCCACCACGCTCCGAGCATCCCATTTGTTGTTGCTTTGGCTTCCAGTACACCGCTTGCCAGTGTAGTCGTGCATCAGAGTAATCTAGTGACGGCACGGAGGTAGTACACATTGTGAATAAACGTTGTGTTGTGGAGCTTATACTGTACAGTATAATGTACACACATGAAGATATGGTAGAAATGCTGCTGATCTATGGAGAATGTACGTTGACGGGAAATACATTATGAGATTTCTTGTTTGTTGATAGTACTGTTAGCGAACATTATGATTATTAAGTTAATACGAGTATGTCTGTTATCTACCCTACTCTACATACCTCGACATCGTCCTAGAAGACGCACAGATGAACGTGCTGAAGTTGCTGTGCTCGCTACCATAGCTGTGAATCCTCAAATCAGCACACGTCAAATTGAACATGAAGTTGATGTGTCGAAATCAAGTGCACAGCGTATTCTTAAACGTCATAAATTTCATCCTTACCATGTTCATTTACACCAGGATCTTCATGGAAACGACTTCCGCAATAGGGTAACAGTTTGTCGGTGGGCTCAGCAAAAACTTCTGACTAATCCAAATTTTTTTGCACATGTTCTCTTTACGGACGAGGCATCATTCTCCAACATTGTCAATATGAGGAATATGTATTATTGGTCCGCAGACAATCCAAAATGGCTCCGTCAGGTAGAGCATCAACGTCCGTGGAAAGTTAATGTTTGGTGTGGGATTATTGGAGATACCATTATTGGACATTTCTTTATAAATGGCATCCAAAATGGCAGACAATACTCCAGATTTATACGAAACAATCTTCCGGTTCTCTTGGACACCGTACCTCTGAACCGGAGAATGGGCATGTGGTATCAGCATGACGGATGCCCTGCAAATAACGCCTTACGAGCACGACGACTTCTGAACCGTAAGTTCCCTGGTAGGTGGATTGGACGAGGTGGCCCAGTTAGGTGACCTGCCCGTTCTCCGGACCTTACACCGCTGTATTATTTTCTTTGAGGAGCAGTGAAGGATGCTGTTTACCAACATGAACCAACAACACCAGAGGACATGAAGCAACGCATTATTGATGCTTGTACAGCCATCAAAGAGGAAACAGTAGCACGAAGTAGGGCATTCTTCATCCGCAGAGTGACCCTATGTATGCAAGCGTAGTGCTGGTATCACAGTGGAAGTTTCTACAAAGGGCCATTTTACCCAGTGATGTTAAGAAACATTTGTTTGCAACAATTTGTCATTTAACGCATTAGATAAACATAACATTGATAATTATGTGATAATAAAAGTAATTGGTTAAACATGTTTACATTCATCTTCTATGTCCTACCTGAATTTCCCAAATCAAAACATTTTTAACCTAAACAACGGTAAAACTTTTAGTACACTTGCTCGTTTCACTAAAACCATCAACATGAATTTTACTATTACGAGTGAATGATTAACTGTCACTTGCGCTAGATCTACAGTAAAGTAAAGTTTTAACGTTGAACGGCATTACCTTTTTAGTAACGGATTAACGATAAGCGAAGTTAACTTTGTGACTAACGTTGCGGTACACAGATATGTTACAGAACCGCATCACCCCTTGCCTATGGGATAAATACCTGCTGGAATGTACGACATTAATGCAGGATGGCAGCAGACCGTATTATTCGTTTCGGACCTCTTGATAAGTATGGAAGTGTGATTACACATGTCAATCACATCGCGATTACGGGCAGCATGGGGTTCACGCCTGAGCCTCAGGACGTGCGCTAGCAGCGCATGTCGGGTGTTTCAAGCGTCAACTTTGCGTCTTAATATCTCGGGATGTAATGGGAAATTGCGATGCAATCAACGCCATTGTGTATGTACTTTGTCATGCTATGGATTGCTGAAGAAAAAATATACGAGGTCCATTTAAAAAAACATAAGTTTGTGTTAAAAAACACATATGCTTTCGTTTTAGAATGTTTCCAAATATGTACATTCATGGGCCGCAGCCCTACATTGATACCGGTGAAAGTCGTTTTCCAATAGCTGTTATTGTTCCAGAGATATTTTGGGTGGACAAGATAGCTGGGACACCCTATATATATAGGACTAACATATTTTTGTAGAGTTCTTCAAAGACAACAATTCTGTCACTGTATTTATTCTTGCAAGACAGCAGTAACTGCTGTTTGCCGATTCTGCAAGAATGAATGAGAGGAAAAGCATGCTTAAGTTTCTGCCAGCCATCAGTAGGTGAAAGTTGAAAGGTTGTAAACTAATACATAAGTGAGACGTACATGTTTTGTTGCGTGTATGTCCAAGGAACTGCATTGTATAATAAGGTTGTCTGTGATGGTCCATTGCCGATAACATGCAACTGCAAGCAGCAGCCTAACTTTTATAACCCACTTTCCTTCTGAATCAACAAATTTAAGTTATTTCAGACCAGTTCAAACCGGTTCAGACTTTCTGATGACAGCAAGACAAGATTTGTCAGTAAAAGTAAAACGCTTACTCAAAAAGTTCAGATTTTCCGAAGCCTATGCAAGGAATCAGCATGCATGTTATGTTTCACTGAGTCGAGTTAAATGCATCGACAAGAAGTGTGAGACATGTAACCACGAAATGGTCCATCTATTGCCTTTATACCATTTCATGCGACATTTTTAATAACGTCGTTGTGGTGAAGACATAGTGCTGTTCAAGACAAATGTACAAACATCTTATAGAATAATGTCAGTCATTGCGTCATATTCCCTCCATTTTCAAAATACTCATGCTGGGAATCACAGCCCCAGCAGCCTTGGTAATGAAAGATGCATATTAACTTTATCTTGCAGTATCAGTCATTGACGTAAGGTAAGCAGTATAATTTTGCAAAACTGTTGTTGATTAATCTGCGTTATTGCTCTGTGTCCTTACCCTAGCCTTGTAGTGTACATGCATCACTCAAGCTACACCACATCCTATGTCTGCCAACTTCCATTTGAAAGCTGTCAGCACATGTCTTGGAGCGAGTGCTATTGATGTCTTTAGATAGAAAATTTTTTATTGAGGCCGCTATTATTACTAACGACATGAAAGAACTGTATTAACAATACTTCTACATATTTTTATAGTCTTTCAGACGTGGAAATTCTGCACTGTTGTCAGTATCTTTACATATAGAAACGTAAACTTAATGTATGGCTTCACATATCAATGACACAAAAATTTAAAATTTCGATCTATTCCATTCCACTCCATTAAAATTGTCTGTTTGAGTGAAATGCATTGTTCACCTTTTCGATGTTACTACCCACTTTTTTGGTTTCATTTGTGTGGCCTTTGTAAATAATGTTCTGATTCAATCCGTTCATTTAGTTCTGACAGTTTTGTGTAGATGCTGCGGTACATCCATTTGTTCCATTCCTTCTTAATGGCTGTGTGTGAATACCATCATTTGAAATGTGTTGCTGAATTTTCCGACTTTCTACATTTTTGAGACTTCAGACACCATCAGACTTGACAAAACTGGTGAGACAGGGTGTGTGTGTGTGTGTGTGTGTGTGTGTTTGTTTGTTCTTGCATCCAGGAAAGACCGTGATGAATAGCGCTGATTTACACAATTCAGGTGAAGCTTTGGTAATTTTATGAATGCTTCTGAACCATGTGCCAAACAATTCAGAGAGTTCTGAATGTAGCAAGCTAGGCACTGAATGGCTATTTTGTTTTAGTGTATGCGAACATTCTCGGAAATATAATTTCCTTCGCAGGTAAAATAATGGACGGCCGAGACTGCGTGACAAAGAGCATTCAAGTACACAGAAGAATGACATTTTTAATTACAAGCGTTAGAACAGTCGAAGTATTTCGAAAGTTTTGCAAAAATGAAACTTAACATGAATTGCTGAATAGTTGATGAATATTTTTCTTCATTCAACTGTCTATTATTTTTTTTGTTATGGCTGTGTATTGCTATAGTTTTACTGTCGTGTTTTCAAGCTCACATACTGGACCAGAAAAAATTAAGTTAACTTTCATTCTACTCATTTAGTACTTGATGGACAGTATGTATTAAAGTTTTCTAGGTGCGTTCTGTAGATGTCAGATAAAATCTGTATAGGTTGGTGATTTGTATTTAGGTCTTCTAGATTTTTTGGTGTTGGTGGTTTTGAAGACGAAAGAAAAACTCTATAGAGGTTAGTAAGGATATTCCAAAATTAATATCAGGTTCAGATGAGGTAAAGTTGAGTTTCAGTTACATTTCTTGTCTCATTCTCACAGAGCAGTGTTACGTTGCTGTGTGTATCACTGACTGTTTGGAATTTTATTTAGTCAGTTGCTTGTGTAGTACCGCAGGGCATTTTTTGGTAAACAGTTCTGGTTATTTATTCTTTCAAAATTCGTTTTGTACTTTCAAAAAGCATTTTTGTTCTGTTAGTTTTCTGTGTTCGAACAGCAAGTCATATACTGTGAAGTCACATATTTAGTGCTGTCCAGTGTACTGCGTAGTATGAAGGTTCCCAGGACAGAATTACGTTTTTAATTAATTCAGATATAGCTATAGAGTTTGACATAGTTCTGGCGACTAATTTTTATCAGATAACGTTTCCACAGTTAGACCACTGGCATTGCTCAGGATCGCAACACATACATTCACAAAGTTAAAGATAGGAAACCAATTCGGTTCAGCACAGTTGTACTTCTCAATATCAACAATATCATTTATGTTGATATACAAAAATGTTGCAACTAGTCGCACATGGAACACCTGTTGTGCAGGGCAACCAATGTGATAATGGCTGAAAAAAAAAAAGCTTCCACCTGTATCTCCGTTCCTGTGGAAGCTACGAGCCTATGAAGACCACAGTGCTGATGCTCGTGAACCAGGTCGCCTGTGGGCCAAATCTGATTGAAATCGGTCCAGGGGTTTCGTAGGAGATCCCCGAATGTACAGGATGTAACGGGTACAATTGCGGTTATTTCTGTTGGTATCTGACGACGGCGTACTGAACAACATAACATCACTATTTGCGCCATTTGCATGTTAATGATTGTAGCTATTACAAGTCGTATGTGCTTGGGTTAGGAAGTACCTCCAAGTACATGTGGCCGGAGCAAGCCATTTATGCCTATTTTCTCCTAAACGGCAAGTCAGCTGCAAGCGCGGAATGTGAGTGTTTTAATTTAATTATGAGACACTTTGTTTGACTTGCACGTTAAGTAGTTCCGCTAATGCTTCCACAGAGACACATGTGGTTGTACTTACCCAAGCACCGAGCGGGGTGGCGCAGTGGTTAAACACTGGACTCGCATTCGGAAGGACGACGGTTCAATCCCGCGTCCGGCCATCCTGATTTGGGTTTTCCGTGATTTCCCTATATCGCTCCAGGCAAATGCCGGGATGGTTCCTTTGAAAGGGCACGGCCGACTTCCTTCCCCGTCCTTCCCTAATCCGATGAGACCGATGACCTCGCTGTCTGGTCTCCTTCCCCAAACCAACCAACCCAACTTACCCAAGCTAAGATGACGTGGACTCTGCGAAATAGCAACTTTGCACACTATATTTTACTATGCAAGTGAATGTTACTGCTACGTTCAACACGAAGATGAAAGGATTATGCTCGTGAATTTGAACACTGTGGGAGGTAAAAGATTAACAAGTTAGAATTTCTGATAATAAATGTAAACTTTCTTGATTGTTTACAATGAAATGACAACCCTTACAGGCGTTGACATGCGTCAACTTTGACAGATGAAAATGTGTGCCCCGACCGGGACTCGAACCCGGGAACTCCTGCTTACATGGAAGACGCTCTATCCATCTGAGCAACCGAGGACACAAGGGTAGTGCGACTGCAGGGACTTATCTCTGGCACGCCTCCCGCGACATCCACATTCTCAACGTATTGTCCCGCACTACATTCGTAGTGCCCCCGCCCATTATACTCATTACTCGCGGCCCATTGCCGATTCCCGTAAGAGTTCGGGCACTTGTTGTGCATCCGCACAGAAGAAGAAGATGGTCAAGTGGCCGGTGAGCCTTAACTATATATATACTAAGATGGTATCTGTTCTTTCGGACAGGTTCTTGATTGTTTGCTGAAATCGATCGAGTGATGTTTAAATATACCGAAGGCAACCGACCATATGGGTTCGTGCATTCGACGTGTAGTGTGAGTGAGAAAAAAAGTGCACGTTCTGATAAATAAAAGTAGGAATGGATGCACTGTTGACTGTATTAACAGTGTTTTCCACTATATGGACGTGTCAAATACCCGCGTCAGTAGCCTATATAATTGTTGAGACTCTTAGCATGTTGGAAACTGTCGATAGGTGGCTCCCAGTGCAAAAACCCATCACACTGAATTTTAATCTGCTGTTCACTGTTAGGAAATGGAAATAAGCCATTACCAAGATCTTCTATTTTTTCTTGGAGCACCAGCGGTCACATGTTTTACTGCGGCATCAGCGATGGTGCATTATCCCAAGATATGTCTTCTATGACAACTTTCTAGACTTGGACGAAACTCGACAGTGGTAAGAAATGACGATGCTCCGTTTGGAAACTCTGTATACCAACATTTATTTCTGAAAACGAACATTACAGACACCAAAGCATAATCAGAAAAAAGACTAATAAAAGAGTCAACAGCTTCATCGTTTTCGATTGAGAACTCGTTTATAAGTAAACAGTAAAAAATAACTCGTGTATCGTAGAAGGTTATGTAAAATAAACAATCATCATGAGAGGAGCGAAGTATTTGATTGACCACTTGGCATCAGCATTCGACAATCCTTTCAGACTGAATAGCATTCTCATGTAATTTATAATGTCATACAGATAACTAAAACAGAGCAGAAAACAGTAGTTCTGAAGTGTCATTGAATTGACTCTCAGAGAAGTCTACTAAAATGTTTTGTTTAATAGCTTACATTCCTAACCTTTATTTACCCTTCTTTAAAATATTGGTATGTTATTTGAATAACTTATCCAGTAGTATGACAGTCAGAGAGCGTATGTGTTTTGCGTGCGACAGTTGTGCTTACCTCTAATGCATAGGATGTCAATCCAGCATTTTGGTAGCAAATCTGTTTAGTGAGGGACAACGGCGTTTGTGCCACACGCAGATATACAGTTCTGTGCCATTCATATATATTTTTTTTTTTTACAACAGGCTAGTTTGAGCAGACTTCACTTTAACTGTCAAAGAAATAGATATAGAACTAAATGTACAGAAAATATACAGATATAGGAACAAAATAGCACAGTTTTAGGACAAAGTAGTGTAACTGAAATGCTAGTATCTGCCTCACCATCACTCATACAGGTGTGTCAGCTAACTTACAATACGCATGTTTATTATGTAAGTCTCTAAAGGTTACAATTTGTGTAGGTAATGTAGAACATCTTTACTTACTTTCATTTTGAAAATTGATTTTCGTCACCATTCTGACAGTCTTTAGTCTATAAAAGACTGTGCATTCCACAATTGCATTAATTCATCAGTATCTTTAAATGCTCCACTTTTATTTAATTTGTGATATAAATAATCATGTGCTTCAGTCTTTCAATGTAAAATATCAACACTAGCGCTTTACATGATTCTTATTTCAGAAGAAGTATAGGAGTATGTCAACGCCTTGAGTGGTTATTGCAATTGGTGCAGTCAAAGTTAAATGCGTCTTTTATGGTCAGATGGTGGACAAAATCAGTTATCAAAATAAAAATTAGTGCAGCTGTTTATTGGATTGTTCAGCTGTTAACCAAGAGTAGCATTCTTCAAACTGAATTCATCGCATCATACTTAGGTCTTCCGCTCTGGCATGTGAAACACATAGAAGCAAAGGTACCTGCAGAACTGTCCAGGTATTATGAGTGTCAGTTAGCGCCTGTATTTAAACTGAGAAATGTTCATTTCACGAAAATAAGTTGACCCTACAACAACGCCTTGTCTTCCTAATATGTGAACATAACACAGATGTCAAGATTTCTGCTTTACACACGTGGGAAATATTACTTTTCAGATTATGAATAAACTGCAGAAAAATATTTTCTGTAAGATATTCTTATTTTGGCGAGAGCTGTTTAAGTACAATGAAATAGGCTACTACAGCAGTTACCACTGATCCAAAGAAGTGTAGGTCAAGGAGGAAAAAGCCGCAGACAGAGAAACGCAATTTTTCCAGTGGGACTTCGAAGACATCTGTCGCAGTCCATGTCCGCAGCAACAGCCGCACTCTCGCCAGTGCATGCCCCGTCTGGACAGCTTGTTGTACTGCAGAAGAACACACCCAGCATGCGACTAGTAGGTGGCCTGTTACAAGTAGCAGGTAGAGAGACAAGTGCAGCTGTATCTCCAGTCTTATTTCTGGCGGAAGGCGTGATGCACGTACCACTGTGATCACGTACATCAGGCAGACTATGACGACGGTGTTGTAGAGGACGGCCAGCAGCAACGCGGGGCCAAAGTGCAGCGAGCAGAGGCGACCCGTTCGATGCAGGACCATCCTGGCCTGCTGCAACGTACGCAGGCCGTTCTCCGCTGACGTTGCCAGGGTTGGCGGCGCTGGTCGAGTCACCACCTCATCCAGGTCGTCCACGGAAGCGACCGGCGGCTGGACACTCCTCAGCATCAGCGCACTGACCACTCCCAGACGGCTGCGCACCGTGAGCACTACTCCGAGGAACTGCGTGTGCCACAGCAGGAAGTAGGCTCCCAGGCAGAAGTAGATTGTAGCTGACGGGTGCCCCAGAATTCCGGCAGCAAAACCAGCTGTTGGCACTGCAGCGAAAAGTGCAACTGTTCCCAATAAAACCAGTGCTACAACCCGCGTTTTCTTGTAAACTTTTCTCATGTATTCACCATCGACATGCGCCAACAAAGAGTCCACGTGATCCAGATTTTGGACTATCTCGATCTGATACTGATTTCTCGTGACTGTAGAGCTGAGTAGCATTGTAGCAGGTTCCATCCAATTAAGCCATGTGATTGTCATGTGCAAGTGGTAGGTCGCTGGCATATTGTGGTTTTTTGAGGGTATACACTTCTCATTATCAATGCAGTGCATACCGAGTATCACGAGTGCAGTTAGCCAAGAAGTCACTATAACGATGTTGATAACTTTTCTGAGTTTGGGTTTGGGAGAGAGTTCGGCAGATATAGTGCTGTAACAGGTTACTGGAGCCAGACCACATATTTGGTACGCTAGATACAGTGGCCTGATGGCGTGTCTAAAACTATGTTCATTTTTTGTGATGTTGCTAATAGCCATGTCTTCCCGAAGAACTGTTGCGAGACAGCTAATAAGAAATAAAAAGTTCAGCCATGTGATGTCGCAGTAAATCCTTATCTCGTCATGACCAAGCAGCTTTTTTCTTCGGAAAACAGTTTGCTTGAAGTTGATATTCTGTTGCTGTCAAAGTTAATAATATTTCCCAGGACGTTGTTCTCGAGCAAAAGAGGAACACAGTCAGCAAGAAACGAAACTAGCCACTATACTGTTAACATCTAAAGTGTACCATCCTGAAGTTTGCATCAATCATATTGCACGCAGGCAGCAAGACTGTGTGGGGCTTCAAGATGTTCCTTGTGGCACCGATCGACCGCCACACGTGTCACTTAAGGAAATTAATCTTCATTCATTAGGCAATGTGCTTATCATGTCTATAGTGCTCAAAGCCTCAGAGCCTATCATGTCTAATTGCTACTGGATATTGTTTTCTCATTATGAGTATGCAGCTCTAATGGCTCTTCGCAGAATTTGTTAGCGCTCTCGATAAAACACTGATAGGCATCTTGTAGTCGCTGTTTGCATTCCATTCAGTGTATTGTAAAGCTTGCTATGAGAGAGTTTCTAACTTTTCATGATACTATTTGTAGTGAAAGTGCTAGCTACGCTTTTGCATTGAAAATTCTTCAGTTGACGCAATCTTTTTCAGAAACAATGCATTGTTAGATCTTTCCGAACAAAGGAGAATTATCAGCACATTTTTCTCTTCTCCTTTTTCGTTGACATGGTGACACGAGTCAGGCGATTGATGAAGTTGTAGGGAGACTGTCCGCATCCTCTTCGTTCGTGTCACAACGTATAAGTACCTCTCTTGGGTGAATATCGCATTTTTATTTTTATTCCTCTAAAGGAATCTCTCACTGCATCAGACGAAATGTTGGCTGTTCTTTGGCTAACTTTGAAGGGAGATATCCTTTACATCGAAGTTCAGTAAACATGTTGGAAATAGTATGTGAAGACAAGCAACTTCAGAGTAATCATAAGCTTATCGTTCTTTCGTTTTATTGTTAATAATGAGACAATCTCCACTTAACTTTAGAGTGGCAAAACTTTTTTAAGGTACTGGAATAGATATAGAGGAGAATGTAATGGAACGACATTACAGGGAGACAGGAGCGAACGTCATACTTCCAACAGGACTATATCAGGGAAGTGAGGTATGACTCGTGACGTGGTGCTCCAAAAATGGTTGACACATGTAAAATATTTTTAAAACAACGTAATTTCAATTAATATCTGTTTCTTTCGTTCCAATATTAACTCATGCTCACCATTCACCATCACACACAATCCCTCATTCTAAAAAGTAAACACAGTCTCTGTGTCATAACCAGCAAGCAGCAACACAGTAATAGCTAAGAGGGCTTACCCATACTGGAGATATACTAAATTCACGTCGCTGTTAATATCTTAGGAAATAGATTTGTCATTTCACAGAACATTAACATTTGAAAGACGTTCGTTTACACAGTCCTTGCCTGATTTGAGGAGGGAACGAATATTACGTGTGTGGATTAGTCGGAAATTCCTTTCTATCAACTTAAAACAAGAAAAGAGTCAAGCAGGGTTTGATTGGAGTTGTTTGTAAGGTGTCGCAATATGATATACTTGATGTGGACGATTTCTTACAGATATCAAGAACAGTAATCAGGCAGCGAAAATTATTCTATTTGTGAAGAAACAGCTGCGTTTCCGGTTTCCAACCAACAGTTTCGTCTACAGCCGGATATTTATATATATCGTGCTTAGAACTGACCGTAAGGTCCGTGTTGAAATATTCTTGTGTCATACAGCGAGGGCTGATATTAAGGAGAAGGATAGCATTCCAGGGAAAAAAAAGAAAAAAACTTTTTGCCATCTGTCAATCGCTATTTTTTATAGTAAAAAAGGGAAATCGACAGATGGAAAATAAGTCTATTTTCTACAAATAAAACTTACGGATAATTCTCTGCGACAGTTGTGCCAACTTGTGACAGAAAATCATTACATTATGTTTTCTTTTAATAGACCTAACGTGGAACTGGAACAAGATAAACCGCTACGTGTTGGGAAAAGTTAACTCTTTTGGGCTGTTTATGCTGAACATCCTGGTTTTTTTTTTTTTTTTTTTCGGGACGCGTCTGCCACTGGAAGACTTCATACTGAGGGGAAGATTATACCAGAAAGAATACCTTTATGATTCTGTAAACCGACCCGTGCAGCGTACCATGTACGTCACGCACGAGATAATCCTTTGTAGAGTGACTGCGTTTTCGTAATATTCTGCCAATGATCGGATGTTTGCCACGTACGACTAAGCCCATATTATTGTTCCATTTCATATCCCCAAAATTTGTCACACCCAGGTATTTGTATGAGTCAACCGATTCTAATTGTAACTCACTGATATTGCAGTCACATGATACTACGCCCTCTCGTTTTGTGAAGTGCAAAATTTTATAGTTCTGAACACTTGAAGCAAGATGCTAACCTTTGCACTACCTTTAAATCTTACGAATAACTCACTGAATATTTGCTAAGCTTTTCTTAGGCAGTACTACACTGTAGACAAGTGCATCTTATACGAAAAGTCTGAGGTTGCTATTAAAACCGTCTGCAAGGTAATTAACACATAACATGAGCAGCAAGCGTGCCAGCAAAATTCCCTGGGGCACACATGAAGTTCCTTCTACATCAGTCAACCGCTCTGCAACTAAGATACTGTACTGTGCGCTCCCTATTAAGAAATCCTCAATTCAGTCTCAAGTTTCTTTTGATACACCATCGATCGTATCATCATTTTTTCAATAATTAGCCTGTGGGTGCTGCTGAGTCAAATGGTTTTCGGTTGTAAAGGAATACTGTGTCTGTGTGACTGTCTTGATCCGTGGCAGTCAGGATGTCACATGAGAAAAGAGTAAGCTATCTTCCGTACGAGTAATGTTTCCGCAACCACTGCTGGTCGCCCTGGAGGCGGTCATTCTGTTCCGAGACAAGGCTTTGTTTCTGAGTTAAGACTATGTTCTAAGATTCTTCATTATTAGATATCAGGGACACCTGTTGGTAGTTGTTTCCTTGTAGACGGATATAGTGTATGCTATGATTTCTTCCAACTACTGGACACAGCGTTTTGTTCGAGCTATTTACGGAATATTATGATTAAGAGAAAAGATAAGTCAACCAAAAATTCTGTGTAGTATCGGATAGAAATACCGGAGGGTCCTGTAGCTTTGTTCAGTTTTAGCGAATTCACTTTAGCTGTTTCTGAAAGCCACGTAACAATAACGTCTATTTCATTCATTTTTGCAACGATGTGTGCTTTACATTGAAACAACACTCCTGAATTTTCCCTATTATTTGAAAATTTGAAAAAGGAGCTCAGCATAGCTGCTTTTGCTTTGCTACCCTCGGTTGCAATTACTGTATCGTTCAAGAGAGTGTAAAAACTAACTTTGGTGTCACTAACAGCCATTACGCATGACCGCCATTTACTTGCGTTTTTGAGAGATCTTTCGATAATATTGCGCCACGATAGTTGTTTAAGGCTGCGCATATTGCCCTATTGACAGCCACACACGTTTAATTCAGATCCCTATATCAAAAGCCCTATACTTTGTTTGAAGCGTGTTACACGGCAGTATCTGATTCTTTGTAAGTTTCTTTACAGTGTACCGCGGAGGGTGCTCCCATCATAAACTTTACTATTTGGTACGTATCACGACTATCTAGTTTGTTAAACAAATATACATTTTATTTTTGATGAAATCGATTAAGTTTTCAGGCCTCCAACAACAATTCGACACCTTATTAGGCCTGTGACATGTGATGTCGCCCACAGAATTCCAAAAATATACAGAATACCGTGCGCATCTGAACGGTTTTATGTTAGACACACTGTGCGCGCTATCGAACTGCACTGTATAGAACATGGCGTTTCCGCCTACGGTATCCCGAGAAATCATCTGTAGCTGATCATGAACTGAAAAATGGACACCGAATTGCATTTGACGAAACACCTACTACTAAAAAAAGGACAAATATTTTCTGGCATACCTCCACAAAATAAGTGACCGAGATTAATATTTCTGAAAACGCCTCAATAAAGACGGCGGTCTGCGGACACGCAAAGCTTGGGACCTGGCCATCGGAAGGCTGAAACAGGCGCGGTAGTCGCGCCTCCAAAACTACATTACGTTACATGGAGCAGGACTGGGCACCAATGACGTCACAGGACGTAGCGCCACTATACAAAGACGGCAGCACCGACCATACGTTGGTCACCACTTCTCAATGGTCGAAGAACACTGACGCAGCTGGAAGCCCAAGAGATTTCTGTCACTACAAACCGCCGCGGAATTATGCATTCCATTTTAACCTTCTGATTGTTTTTGTTGGCTTTTGTACTTTGGTAATTATTATCGCTACAGCTACCTCATGGCCACTGACATTAGTATAAATTTAGACTTCCTGAAATACCTCAGAATTATTTGTTGCCATTAGATCTGATATTTCCATCATGAATAGGCTTCCGTACTATTTTTTGTAGGCAGTTTTCAGAGAAGGCGTTTAATATTGTTTCACAGGACTTCTTATAACGTCCACCGATTATAAAACTATAATAATTTCAAATGGTCGCTGGATGACTAAAGTCTTCTCCTGTCATGACTCTCAGGATCGTAAGTACTATCGAACTGAGAAAGATCCTAAAATTGTAGATCACATGTGGGCGAGAATCTGGTGGTCGATAGTAGAAGGTAGCCTGCGGTGGGTCATATTTGGGGCTGACTGATTTACATTAGTCAATGTTTAAAAGGGAGAATTCTGATGTCCACCACACTCAAGAGGGTGCACACCGATACTGTGGAGAAAGGGAGAGTGGAGAGAGTGTGTTGACCTGTTCCTGCTCCCTGGGGGAACCCCCAAGCCAGGATTGCGAGGCAGTGAGCTGCTCAGGATTGTATGAAGATGGTATCTGTTCTTTCACACAGGTCCGAAAGAAAAGATACGACTGGTGATCTTGTAGCTCTCAAAGAATGAAATTACAATGAAATCTAGACCATTAGTTGCTTACAGCCGTTGATTAATATCAACGGAGACGATTGAAAATGTGTGCTCCGACCGGGACCCAAGCCAGGGATCTCCTGCTTACATGGCAGACGCTTTACCCGACTGAGTCATCGATGACACAGAGGAAAGTGCGACTGCAGGGACTTATCTCTGGCACGCTCCCCGTGATTCCCACATTTCCAACTTATTGTCCACGCACTACATTTGTAGTGCCCCTGGCCACTATTCTCATTACTCGCGGCAGTCAGTTTACCAATTCACGTAGGAGTTTGAGCAATGTGAGTGCATCCACACTGAAGAAGATCATTGGCCAGTGTGCCTTATCTATATGAAGGTGGTATCTGTTCTTTCGGACATGTACGAAATGAGTAATGAAACCGTAGTCTTGTCGGGACAATTTATGCTACATGTACGGGGTGGCCCATTGATCGAGACCGGGCCAAATATCTCACGAAATAAGCGTCAAACGAAAAAACTACAAAGAACGAAACTTGTCTAGCTTGAAGGGGGAAACCAGATGGCACTGTGGTTGGCCCGCTAGATGGCGCTGCCATAGGTCAAACGGATATCAACTGCGCTTTTTAAAATAGGAACCCCCCCCCATTTTTATTACATATTCGTGCAGTACGTACAGAAATATGAATGTTTTGGTTGCAGCACTTTTTTTGCTTTGTGATAGATGGCGCTGTAACATTCAAAAACGTATAAGTACGTGGTATCGCGTAACATTCCGCCAGTGCGGACGGTATTTGCTTCGTGATACATTACCCATGCTACAATGGACCGTTTACCAATTGCGGAAAAGGTCGATATCGTGTTGATGTATGGCTATTGTGATCAAAATGCCAACGGGCGTGTGCTATGTATGCTGCTCGGTATCCTGGACGACATCATGCAAGTGTCCGGACCGTTCGCCGGATAGTTACGTTATTTAAGGAAACAGAAAGTGTTTAGCCACATGTGAAACGTCAACCACGACCTGCAACAATTGATGATGTTGCAAAGTAGGTGTTTTAGCTGCTGTCGCGGCTAATCCGCACATCAGCAGCAGACAAATTGCACGAGAATCGGGAATCTCAAAATCGTCGGTGTTGAGAATGCTACTTGAACATCGATTGCACCCGTACCATGTTTCTATGCACCAGGAATTGTATGGCAACGACTTTGAACGTCGTGTACAGTTCTGCCACTGGGCACAAGAGAAATTACGGGACGATGACAGATTTTTTGCGTGCGTTGTATTTAGCTATGAAGCGTCATTCACCAAGAGCGGCAACGTAAACCGGCATAATATACACTGTTGGGCAACCGAAAATCCACGACGGCTGTGACAAGTGGACCATCAGCGACCTTGGCGGGTTAATGTATGGTGGGGCATTATGGGAGGAAGGGTAACTGACCCCCATTTCGTCGATGGCAGTCTAAATGATACAAAATGGCTCTGAGCACTATGGGACTTAACATCGATGGTCATCAGTCCCCTAGAACTTAGAACTACATAAACCTAACTAACCTAAAGACATCACACAACACCCAGCCATCACGAGGCAGAGAAAATCCCTGACCCCGCCGGGAATCGAACCCGGGAACCCGAGCATGGGAAGCGAGAACGCTACCGCACGACCACGAGATGCGGGCAAATGATACAGTGTATGCTGATTTCCTACGCAATGTTCCACCGATGTTACTACAAGATGTTCCACTGCATGACAGAATGTCAGTGTACTTCCAATATGATGGATGTCTGGCACATAGCTCGCATGCGGTTGAAGCGGTACTGAATAGCGTATTTCATGGCAGGTGGATTGGTCGTCGAATCACTATACCATGGTCCGCACGTTCACCGGATCTGACGTCCCCGGATTTCTTTCTGTGGGGAAAGTTGAAGGATATTTGCTATCGTGATCCACCGACAACGCCTTACAACATGCGTCAGCGCATTGTCAATGCATCTGCGAACATCACGGAAGGCGAACTACTCGCTGTTGAGAGGAATGTTGTTACACGTATTGCCAAATGCATTGAGGTTGACGGACATCACTTTGAGCATTTATTGCATTAATGTGGTATTTACAGGTAATCAAACTGTAACAGCATGCGTTCTCAGAAATGTAAGTTCACAAAGGTACATGTATCACATTGGAACAACCGAAATAAAATGTTCAAATGTACCTACGTTCTGTATTTTAATTTAAAGAACTTCCTGTAACCAACTGTTCGTCTAAAATTGTTAGCCATATGTTTGTGACTATTACAGCATCATCTATCACAAAGCGAAAAATGTGGTCTAACTAAAACATTAATATTTCTTTACGTACTACACGAATATGTCACAAAACATGGGGGTTCCTATTTTAAAAAATGCAGTTGATATCCGTTTCACCTATGGAACCGCCACCTAGCGGGCCAATCATAGCGCCGTCTGGTTTCCCCCTTTAACCTCGACAAGTTTCGTTCCTTGTAGTTTTTTCGTTTGAAGCTTATTTCGTGAGATATTTGGACCGGTCACGATCAATGGACCACCCTGTATAACGAAAATACGATACTTAGTACTCTTACAAGCATCGGCGATCCTGCTGATCTCTGAATGGCAACCCCACGTTTCTCGGTGAGAGGATGTAGTGTGTTGCTGTTGTATGCCGACTCTCGTCGAATGTTGGATTGATGTGAGACACTTCGGCAAGTCGGTCGACGAAACACGTTCGTGATTCTGAAACTTGCCCACGTAAGTCCGTCATTGTGCCCTGTCTTCGCGCAAAGATAACACCCGCATGTGCGATGACACGATGGTGACACCATCCTCTCCTATCACCAGCGAATGACCCAATATCCAGCAGCGAGAGTACGTACGGGGGCTACTTTAGCATCATCTATAACTAGGAACCAGCAAACGCACTTAGGCTTGGCTATACTTACTCGGAAGCTCCAGAAGGGGGATGCACAATGCTCCAGGGCGTGCTCATATGTACAGGAATCAACACGGGAGGCTGGTGCGGGGCAAAAAGTGCCCACCCATCTCCTGGAACACTCTCCTAGGACTACAGCAGGTGTACCACAACTCTTGCAAATACACAAGTCCAGTCCAGCTCATACGCACAAGGAAAACGATTACTTCCTCAGCGAAAAAAGGGCAGTCTCAACCCTATGGCAGCCCGAACAATGGGAATTTGATGCGCAACTCCGTTGGATTCTGGCCTTACGATGTTCTGCCGCTGGCCGGTGTGGCCGAGCGGTTCTAGGCGCTTCAGTCTGGAACCGTGCGACCGCTATGGTCGCAGGTTTGAATCCTGCCTCGGGCATGGATGTGTGTGATGTCCTTAGGTTAGTTAGGCTTAAGTACTTCTAAGTTCTAGGGGACTGATGAGCTCTGCTGTTAAGTCCCATAGTGCTCAGAGCCATTCGAACCATTTGATGTTCTGCCAACTCCATAGTAATCGTTGCCTTACAGAATAAACATGTGTAAAACACGAAACCGAAATGGCAACCATGAGGGTAACATAACATATGAAAACAAATACTCTAACTACTACGACGTACCAAACTGAAGGCATGTGAGAAAACACAAAAAGGATCAGTTCTAATTTTAAAATCTGGCATGGTCGCAGGAACAAATTATTCCAGTATCATATTTAAATGTTGAGTCTCCTATCTGTATAGATATGGCCGGGTGTAAGTCTTCCTTTGTTGTTTCTTTTTATTTCCTTTTTCAATTAAGATGTCCCTTATTTCCTCACGTTCAGTCAAGTATATGGTGTTATTCCCAAACTTCTTAGTGGGATTGGTTGGAACTTTTCCCGTTCTCGCCTGGAGTCAATTCCAAGCAGGAGTCTGATGACCTTTGCCATGAGACGGATTCTGTGGACGGAATTCAGTGACACCGCCGCCCTGTTGAATTCTGTCCGTCCTCGCCAACTGCCAGCCGCGTGCTGGTTGTATCCCAACTACGCCAGTTGCAGTCATAGCGTTGTGCATTGTTACTCCCATAATACTGTTACTGGTGTTTTCCCGGTCGACCTGAGTTGCTCGCTCCTCATTCCTACCATGTTAGTCATTTTGGTTCAAAATGGTTCAAATGGCTCTAAGCACTATGAGACTTAACGTCTGAGGTCATCAGTCCCCTAAACTTAGAACGACTTAAACGTAACTAACCTAAGGACATCACACACATCCATGCCCGAGGCAGGATTCGAAGCTGCGACCGTAGCAGCAGCGTGGTTCCGGACTGAATCGCCTAGAACTGCTCGGTCATAGCTGCCGATGTCATTGTGGTCTTTCTGTCTATTATTGTTCTCATGGCGTTACTGATTGTTGGCCTCGTTGTTTCTTCTCTTACCTTGCGTTCCCTTTTTCTCGTATATAAATTCTAATTCGTAGAGAAAAACCTTAAAGGACTCTATATTGTCTTCGCGCCTTTCCACTAGCGCCTGCTGGTACGTCAGCAGGCACTTACAGAATCAGAGACGGATTATCTCGGACGGACTACGTGGTGCTTCCGGGAACTGATTCTTTTTGATGAGGGCCTCACACATCTTAACCGGTCCCTTGTAACCTGGTGATTCAAAGTGCGGCAACATCAAAAGTTCTTGTTTAACATAATCTTGTATTTCTCGTGACCAGTAGTTACCGAGAAAAGCTTCTTTAAATTCTTCGAAAGTTCTGCAGTGAACTGCGAGGTTCCTCATTTTTTGTGGCCGACCCTTCTGTGTACCCACAGATAAATTCAAGATTTGCTCTGGGAGACCTCGAAGAAGGCCGTTTTAGCAGCGAGCATGTTGTTAATCTCTCAACGAACGGAGTGAAAATGTTTTTGGTCGAATATTGTTTCGTCCCTCGCTCTTACAGTTCTTACTGAATCCGCCATATACAGGGTGTACATAAAGTCCGGGAACACTTTCAATTATTTATTGCACAAGAACTAAACATTGTACAGATGTCATACATAATTCATTTTGAAGAGAAACTCTGAAAGTTATCTTTTACAAAAATTCGATATGCGAACGATGAGTGACCCGGCAGACGTAAATACGGTAATCGAGTTCTCGCCATACCCGTCCCAGTACGGTGGCATCGTCGGCTGTGGCAGTCGCTTCCCGTATTCTCTCCCGGAGCTCTGCTACATCACGTGGTGGAGGCGGTACGTACACCAGATCTTTAATGTGTCCCCACAAAAAAAAAAAAAACCTCATAAGGAGTGATATCTGGTGATCGGGGAGGCCATTTCATGAAACAGCTGTCCCCTTCTGTAGCTCGGCCGCCATGTTTGCGACTAGCGCTGACTATCGGCAAATTACCAAACTACGCTGTGGCGGAATACATGAAAAAAAAAGAACTTTTATGGTTTCTCTCCAAAATGACTTGTGTATGATATCTGCACAATGTTTGGTTCTTGTGCAATAAATAACTGAAAGTGTTCTCGGACTTAATGTACACCCTGTATATTTGCTCCAAATGACGTGACATCTCATGTCTCTTGTGACGGTCTAATCCATCCAACTCTCCAGGGAATGTATCAGGTATGGTTTCTCCTCTTGGAGTGAGGTTATCACCCGTATGCCTGGGTGTGGCTTGCGCGTGCGGAGCCCGACTGCTGCCTCTGTACCATTCGGGTCCCACATATGTGTATTGGAACAGTAAGATCTGTTCTGTTCTGGATGTTATTGTATTCAGTGTCTGCTCAACAAGAGCTAAACGATCGTCCATTTCGGAGATGTTTTCTTTACATTTGGCAACAACCCTCTGTCCCCGTGCCAAGCCTTTGAAACACTTGTTTGCCGTCGACCTGGTCAGGTTTGCACAACTGCCCAGCACAAGAGCGATATTCTTAGCCCCTGGTGCCTCTATTCGGGTGAGATGTGCGTTCTTCTACGTCTCTGCACTAATTCTGTGTACTTCTGTGACTTCGCTCCCAAACTCTTCTATGCTTTCAGTGATTTCGTTCATTAATTGTTCCGCCTCACGCTGCCGTTTCTTTTGTGCTCCTTCTACCTCCCGTTTTCGTGTCTTTCCTGCTTCTTCTGCCTCCTGTGTTCGTGTCTTTTCTGCTTCCTCAATCTGGTTCTTTAGCCGACCAACGGGAGTGGTCACCAGATAAGGTAGTGATTCACAATGTATGCCTGTAATTGGTGATGCGATCGACGATTCGCCAGCACCATAGCACTGGCATCGCATGATCGGTCTATCTTCTGTCTCTTTTCCCAATTTTAACAGTGGATTCACAATGCTCCTATCGTCGTCATAGCCTGTCTCCTCTCTACTATCACATGTGAAACGTCCCCTTTGAACAATTATACACGACTGTACTTAAACTGACACACAATATTTTGTTAGCGCAACGCAATCTGATTTTCAAAATTCCCTACAAAAGAATGGCCCTGACTAACATTAAACTATACCTTTCACAAATCACTTACCTCACAAAAATCTTCGCTGCTCAAGCTACTGCAATACAGCGAGCGCCACTACTGCCAGCTAAATAAAAGATTCAAACTACTGAAGGCACTAACTACTGATAGGGATAGTTAGCAAATGAAAGATATTAATAGAGAACAAACAATGTATTTACCTTGCTATCATCATGTATAAATATAGCAGTTCATGACAAATTACAAATCTCCGCCATCTCTCTCCCCACATCCACCACTGCTGGCGGCTCACCTCCAACTGCGCAATGCTACGCGCTGTTCACAGCCAGCTGCCTAACACTACAATGGCGAGTATTGCAACAATGCAAAGCAGCCACAGACTGCACACAGCACAGCCAGTGATTTTCATACAGAGGTGGCGTTACCAATAAAAAAACCTAAACAGCCTACTTACATAGCCCCCATGCTCCCCACAAAAAATTTTACAAATTAGATTGGGCAGTGGCCAATACAGATTTGAAAAAATTTTTCATAATTACAATAACAAAGAAATAAAATGCACACACTTATTGATACAATGTTGGTCAAAAGCTAAAATTTTCTCACAGTCCATAAAGATAGTCCTGATCATTCATCATAATAGTAATTACAGGTTTTATTTTCACAAAGTCTCACTAGTAAAAGAAATTGCACACAGAAGTAGTGGATTTCCATGCAGTCTTGAAGAAGTAGTGTTGTCCTTCCAACGGAAAGACAGTGCTGACTCTTGACATGCTGACAGGTAATGGGCCACAACAGAGCAAACCCACTGCAGAGTCAGTCGAAGTTTTGATGAATATTGGTAGGTAGGTCATCACAGAGTAGACCCACTGTAGTCCTGGTAGAGAGTATGGTATTGGTGGGTCACCAGAGGTGCAGACCCACTGAAGTCCTTGTAGAAATAATGGTATTTGTGGGCCATCAAAGATGCAGACTCACTGTAGTCCTTGTAGAAATAATGGTATTGGTGGGTCATCAAAGATGCAGACCCACTGTAGTCCTTGTAGAGATAATGGTATTGGTAGGTCATCAAAGATGCAGACCCACTGTAGTCCTTATAGAGATAATGGTAATGGTGGGCCATCAAAGATGCAGACCCACTGTAGTCCTTGTAGAGATGGCCAGCAGCCATCTGTTGCGATTGTGCAGGTGCACATTCACCATCGAAGAGTCTTGCGGACAATATAGCAAGTCCATAAACCACTTGTGCACTCACAAAGTTTCTGGAATTGTCCTTAGATCCAGCAATGCTGTTATCCAGTCCCTTGCTGAATCATTAACACACGTGCAAACACTATCAGTCCCTACTTCTCACATATTGTCCATGTACTATGACCAACAAAAACGTGTGCAGTGAAATGTTACTTAATTTGAAGAACTGGTAACAATTACAATTTGGTAACATAAAAATACAATAACAAAGGTACAAAATACATCATTAAAGAACATAATAATACAGATAACATTTGTAGTACAGGCTTTACAAAAGAATCAAACTAACATATACATCAGTGGAATTATGACATGAGTACATACATAAAAGATCACAATAACTTTTGAAACACCAACTTCACACATGAGCATTAAACAGAACGGAATTAATAATGTCTAACATCTTTACAAAGTAAATAACATATTATTAATGCTAATTATATTCGAGGATAACAGTATTCCTCATCATAGTGAATGTAGCTTAATATTAAAAGAAGAAAAAATTCTATGAAACTACACAGAGACAGGAAGAATACAAATACACAAGGGTACACAAACATATAGTGGGATAACACAAAAGGGAAAGGACAGGGTTTGTTTTACTGCAGTATTTTGCAGGGAGATCTCCCTTTGTTCATCATTATTCCCAAAAAGTCCTATCTAAGCCTGCCTTCTGTATTTTGTTCACATCCTCTGTCAATAATAGTTTTTCTCCACTGTGCAGTATCCTATTTCTTATAAATTTATAATAGTTAGTTTCTTATATAGTCTACCCCCTCTTAAGCTAACTTAAATCTACTGAGCTCAGATGCTAAACTAAGGGACGAGGCAATGCAGCAGCACATAAAACAATTAATATAAACAGCAATAAAAAAAATGGAAAATGGCAAAGCAAGCTACAGTAAATCTAAATTACCAAACAATTCAACATTACAACTAATATGAGGCAATGCGCAGCAAACAAAAAATAAATCTGGCTTAGCAGAGTAACACAAATTAAAGTTCAGTAGCACTATGCCTGGCAAACAGCAGCTTATATCTAAACATGACATAGCTCAAGCAGAAAAAATATTACAGTAAAGATAACAATGCAGATAAGGGAAATGTATAATCACATCTTAATGTCTAAGTAATTAATGTGGTGCACCACAACAACTTATTGTAAAAAAAATATTACCATGTACTTGAAAAGAAAACTATGTGTCCAGTTACTGTTACTAGTCCCTTCTTATTGTTCTTTCCTTTCCAAGTGCTCCTTTTTTAAAGAATGTGGATTACAAAATTATTATTTAATAGATCTGCTGACAGAAAGTGTTCACATTAGCAAATGCATTTAATTTTATTTTGTGAAACCAATGCTGCAACACAGCTGGAAAACAGATGTCAAATGAAATAAGCAATTACGCAAACCAAAGCATAAAAATATCATTCAATACTCATGTGGCATTTCGTAAGTCAGTAGCTCTCAACTCTCATAGAAAGACACTTGTCATAATCAGGTTTGCAAATGTAAGAATATTTCCCATCAGTTTATAAGCATTTCAGTAAGTAGCAGAAAGTAGGCGCTCCACAATATAATCATATGTTTCCAAGTAATGAGCGTGTATTATTTGCGATGCTTTCCACAAAGGAATGTCAATAGCGAGGTTAATGGTCTCTCCTTTTTTTTTCCACCTGCGCCTCTGAAAGGCTAATGGCTTTTTTTTTTTCAGGCGGCTGTCGCCCAGGTGGGTGCCCACGACGCATTACATGCAGGTGGTCACTTAACTTTCTTACGGAAATATTTACGACAGCAGTTTCCGCTACAGTGACAGTCTCACATAAAAATATTTCACAAGTCAAGAATTAGCGTTGCAAATCTGTAGAAAGAAAATCCTATAAATATAAGTGTCCAAATAAAATATTCGTCAGCATTGTGATACAGTCACGAATTTACGCACATTTCATAACTCTTAAAGTACGATTCTTGGTTTCCAACATACTTCTTATTCCTCATATACGGTAGCATCATCTTATTGATCATAAACATATCTCAACAGCATAGTACACATCGTCGTCGTAATAATAACATCATAACACTTCAATCAAATCTCAAAAACGTCGTAGCTTTCTGCAATAATTTCAAAACCTAAAAAAAATTCTCTGCTCATTTCAATAGTGTCATCTTCCTCAAACGTACTTTAAAATCATGCTCCCTTACCAAATACATCATTCAAAGCTCTCATAGTATCACAATGATTCCGAAAAAATATGAACAGTTTACAAAGTACAGACAAAATACAGTTTCATAAGTATGAAGTTTACCCAACTGTGTATTGCGTAAACATGTGTCACTGATGTAGTAAAAAAATGTTTATCTCTCAGTTAAATGATCAGATAGCTGGGTAATTTGTGTGTTAGAGAAATATGGTACGGTTGTGTAAAGTTGTATAAGCAAATACCATATTAGCTAGGGTTCCTTGTGGTTGCCACACACGTGGTACACAAAGTAAGTGTGTAACCCCCTGAGGATTAATGTAATTATACCCTCAGGTGTTACAGATTACAGCAATGAAATGAAATGTATCACTGAAAACCTTTGTATCATTGTACTTCAAATATCTTTAAAAATAAATGTTTTAAGTACAAAATTAATCACTCAAATGCGTGTCCTGTAGCGCTAAATGTGCGTCTTGCTGTAAGATAATTCTGTGGAAGTGTCATACTTATCGTCCTCCGAAAGCTAAGTTCTGCAGAAGTCAATGTACTTACTTCATGATAAACAAAAGTGAAATGCTTTATGTATAGATATCTTAGTTATTACGCTTATTGCCATGATGAAGAAAGTACTGTGCTGTAACGTATTGCTGTGCTACGGAAAAGGCAATCTCATTGTAGCTATACCACAAAAGTTACTACTAAAACATGTTTTACTTTGCAGAATAAAACAGAAAAACTGTGCAGAAATAAAACAGAAACACTACAAAAGCAACATTGTAAATTGTCACTCATTAGAAGCGTCGTGATAAAACCGTGTAGTTGTCACTTAAACTAACCACTGTGTCGTCTGGTATCTCACAGAAAGTACATTAAACCCAGAATGTATTTTCAAGTAAACCAAAATGTTGCATTAAAATCTCATTAGCAGTACCAGTATGTGTCCTAAGTATGTAAGCCTTATAGTCGTTCCATAATCGTGCAACTAACAAGCAAGAATGTACACACACAATAACACTGGGTCGTCTCTTCACAATAACAATCCATTCGTAATTTCTGTTTAAAAATGTTCCCTAGGTTCTTGATCGGATATTTAACTTCAAACATTGTTGCATGTTAACAGATTCTAAGTCTGACAAGCATACTAGTAATGTAAAGTGAAAAGTTTTATGGCAATGACAAAGTTAAAAAGCAGATTATCTTTCAATAAATGGTTTTACATGTGAAATGTGGTGTAAACCTTTACTCTTCCTAGTACGCAGAGTTTCAACTTCAACGCAATTATCATGTGGTATACGTCGGATTCTGTATGGTCCATTGTAAACTAGAAAGAATTTGTGACTCAAGTGTTTCTTCTTATGTGACAATGAATAAGCTTTAATGAGATTTCTGACCTATATACAATTTCTTTGCATTTGCTTTACCATGTAGTTTTCTCCTTTTGTCTGCTGCAGATTTTATATTTTTAAGAGCCAAATCAATTATGTCTTTGTGTCGAAGTTTACGTGTATTCGGGAAAGGTACAAGCTCTCTGATTCTGTTCGGTGGTTCTTCATTCTTCAGTACAAGAGTAGGTGGTAAAGCAGTGGAATCATGAGGCATTTCATTCAGCACGTTTTGAAATAAGTGTAAATATCTGTCCCAATGCTGATGCTTTCTGTGACAATAAAGCCTGCAAAGCTTATTGATTTCTTTCATAATCCGTTCGGAGGGGTTACAATGTGGTGAGTACAATGAAATAAAAACAGGTTTGATTTTATGGTTGCGAAGCATGCGTGACCAAACAGCAGATCTAAATTGCGGTCCGTTATCTGAAATGAGTTTAGCAACGTGGCCAACTTCACGTAAGAAATTTTTAACAAAGGCGTTGGATACAGAACGTCCAGTGGCTTTACGTAACGGTGTGAAAGAAACAAATTTTGAAGTAAGTTCAACAGCGACTAGAACGTACGAAAATTCATTAGATGTTCTGACAAGCGGTCCCAAGAGATCAACAGCAGCAAATTCTTTTAATTTAGAAGGAATGATAGGAAACAACGGAGCACGATGTGAGACAGTAGATGGTTTCGCCTTTTGACAAAGTTTACAAATAGACAAGACTCTTCGAATTCTCTTTTCCATATTGTTAAAATAACAAGTCGTTCGAAGAATATGATAACATTTTCGTGGACAAAAATGTGCGTAGCTGAAATGAATGTACCAAATGAGCTTATTAACAAAATCGTCAGGAATGCAAAGTACCCATAGCTTGTCATCAACAGTGCAGCGTTTGAACAGTATGTTGTTTCTAACCAGATAATAATACCGAATCTGTGTGTGTGTCTTTTCATGCCATTTGCTCTTGATGTCTTTCCAAATCGGATCTTTATCTTGTTCATGAGCAATGTCCTTTAAAGATGTGGTGATGAAGTTTTCAAAGGCGACTTTCTGAATGTAAAGAATACTGAAATTTTTCTCGAGGTTGCCTTCTGTGGTACTTTTCTCAAGCCCAGCCGGTGCGCGTGACAGTGCGTCCGCAACAATGTTCTCCTTGCCGGGAATGTAGACTATTGTGATGCGGAATTCTTGCAGAAACAATGCCCAACGTTTTAACCTGTCATGATTTAATTTTGAAGACATAAGAAATTGTAATGCACGATGATCACTGTATACTTTTACGTGCTTACCAGAAAGAAAGAAACGGAATTTGTTAAATGCCCAAACGATAGCCAAAGCTTCTAATTCAGTAATGGAATAATTTTTTTTCAGATTTTGTTAGCACTCGGCTAGCAAAAGCAATGGTTTTCTGAATGGTAGTGCCATTTTCTATGGCTTCTTGAAATAAATGGACACCAAGACCGACTTTAGAAGAATCCGTGCTAAGGCAGAAATCTTGTGACAGATCTGGATGAGCTAAGATTGGCGCGTGAAGTAACGCTTCTTTCAAAGAATTGAATTCCAACTGTGCTTGTTCGTCCCAGTTCCAAATAGTATTTTTTCCAGTGAGAGAACAAAGTTTTGGTGTAACAAGAATTTTCATATTCAGAAAACGACGGTAAAAATTTACGAGACATAGAGAACTGCGGACTTGTCTTTTTGTGGATGGAACTGGAATGGCTCTGATTGCTTCTAACTTTTCAGGATCCGGCTGAATCCCTTCAGAAGAAATAATATGTCCCAAAAACTTC